>NC_067225.1:2419166-2793333 GCF_019924925.1 Ctenopharyngodon idella
AATACTGCATTTAAGAACACAGTCCAAATATTTCTGATATGTTTTCAATGTGTATATAGACAATACAGAAATTTCATGGTAAAAACATGGGAAGAAGTGTAAATACTGTAGGATAATGACATGTACAAGCCAACTCAATGCACACTTTATCTTCAGCTGTACAAAACACAAAGCAGAAATGTCTCATCGGCCCATAAGGCCCTGTGACATTACAATGAATAAGAGTCAATCTGAGACTTTTGTAAGCTTCAGTTTGAGTTGTATTTTGAGTGTGTATGTGTGTGAGTGTGTCGGAGTGGACTTCACCAGCTGAATGGGCTAGTTGCGATTTTGACTCGAACTTGTGGGCTTCTATATATAGTTCAGGTCTTCCAGCACTAAACACTAATACATAAATATGTTTAGAATTGTCCTGTGACATTTTCTATCTTTATACGTTTATTTTGGTCTTTCTTTTGTCATATTTGTTAGTTAGACCACATTGATGAAACACTCTGGTTTCATACTGTAATGGCCAACATTGAGGAAAACTGGGGCCTTATAATGTGTGTTAAAAATGATGTATGAAACTCCCTGACATGTTTAGTAAAACTTGGCAATAATACGGCCCTGCGCGCATGCTCGGTAAAGCCTTATAAGTGTGTGTGTGTGTGTACACACACACAGACACATGTACCCTTCAGTATTACTCTGTTTGTTTTGCCTTTCATGATGCACTCAGTATTTTCTCTCTCCTTGAAGTTTCACTCGTCAAGAAATGAACAGTACTTTTGGGAAATCTTAATTTCATTGTCCACTCAGCCTAAAGTCTTATCAATAGTGTAATGAAAGCCAATTTACTCTACATGGAGACGGTCATCTCATGCTAAGATCACAAGACCAGCTGAACACCAATCACTTTATCTCAGTAACTTTGAAAAGAGAAAACGCTGTCAGTAACTGAAATCTTTGGCTTTTGGTGTATCAACATAACCGGGATCAGTGTCTATGGAAGCTTGCTTCTGCCACTGAATAAAAATGGTAATTGCGAGTTGCGACAATCTCACAATTGCGACTTTTTTTCTTTCTCAGATTTTTGTTTTGTTTTGTTTTTTTGTGAGATATAAACTCGCAATTCTTAATTTTTTCTCGTAATTGCATGTTTATATCTCAGAGTTCTGAATTTATTTCAATTGCGATTTATAAAGTCCAAAATCTGAGTCATATTTGAGATGTACATTTGCAATTCAGACTTTTTTTTTCTCACTATTGAGTTTATATCTTCTGACTTTATTTCAATCATGAGTCATAAAGTCCGAATTGTGAGATAAATAGTTGCAATTCTGAGAAATAGTCGTAATTCTGATATAAATTTGCAATTATGACATTTTTTTTTCTTGAAATTGAGTATACATCTCATGATTCTGAATTTATTTCAGTTGTGACTTATAAAGTCAGAATTGCGAGATAGTCGTAATTATAATATAAACTCTCAATTTTGACTTTTTTCTCGTAATTGTGAGTTTATATCAGTCATGAGTTATGAAGTCTGAATTGTGAGATAGTCGTAATTCTGAGAAAGTCGCAATTCTGACTTTTTTCTCGCAATTGTGGGTTTATATTTCACAATTGTGAGGGGAAAAAAAGTCAGAATTGTGAGATTAAAAATTTGCAATTACTTTTTTTATTCCGTGGCGGAAACAAGCTTCCGTAAGTATCAGTCCGAGACCGTGTACATATCGGCCAACCAACATCCAAAATGAGTTTATCTTTAACGTGGCCCAATCCTGTTGTAATAATGTGTTATTGTGTTTGAGTGCTGCATTATTGAAAGACACAGATGAACTGTAGATGTACTGAATCTCATACAGACTCAGGAAAGTCCTGTTATCATTCAGATTCAAGTTCTAAAAGGAGTTCATGGGAAATGTCTCTTCAGTGAGAGGAGTTTGTGTCATTCTGTCTGTGGTACTTTAAGGAATCATGATCAGAAGGGTTTTTTTGAGGGGTAATTGTGGTTTAGGGGTCATAGACAAGGATTTGGAATGAGCCTCACCCTGGAGGTCAGAGGTCAGCGTTGGGGTCAGGACAGGTTGTACATAATTACTGTAGCACATGATGCTACATGGACATCTGCCATTAACACTAACTCAATATGAAGAGCTGATTAAATTATTTTTTTTGTGTGTAAACTCTATATATATGTGTAGGATTTTACAGCACATTGCTGTGTCTCAACAGTTTGCATCCATTTTGAACTCTAATCTAGGACAGATTAAATTCCAGGTATTGGCCGTTTTCTCTCATTGTCATCGGTCTTTACAGAAATTTCACTACAAAATTTAAGTGCAATATTTCCATGCAGTGGATCTGAAAACTATATCAACGCAAATATTGTTTCTAATCATGTTCCAGAAGTGAAAACATTCAAGCCCCATTAACAGACTCAAACAGACGAATGGTGTTGAGCTTGTGCGCATCTCTGCTGGTGAAGTCGGCTCTGTTGTCAGTGCAATGCTGCGGCTCTGTGTTCAAAGTCTTACTGTTCAAGGTCAAAATACATTTTGTGTTTATGTGGTCAGTGTTGCCCAAAACCTTTCCATTTCTATTCTTGAGTCATATTCTTTCATTTTCTTTCTGTGTGTGTGTGTGTGTGTGTGTGTGTGTGTGTGTGTGTGTGTGTGTGCGCGCGTGCGAGTGTGTGTGCGCATGTATGTGAACATTTTTTATTTTGTTGTCTTTGCTTGCTATTTTATGATTGGTATCTGACTGGTATTACAAACCTTTCTGATGTCAATATTTTTTTTCAATACGTATCTGAGTATATATTTTCTCACCAGTATGTACTTTACAGCAGTCGACTTTGTAAAGTATGTTGTGCACTTGATTATGTTTGTTTCTGATAGCTTTGATGTGGCTGTTAGGTTTAGTTTGTTAAAGTCCATAATTTCTTATTGTTTCATTTGATTTTTTTTAAGATGTCCTAAACAGCAGTTTTGTAAATATTGTGAACATTACAGGTCATGCTGTGATGTGACATTGAAATAATGTTGCACCAATGTTTCAATTAAAACCTGGTCACTAAATCTTGGTCACTAAACTGGTGTCTTTATATGATGGATCTTCAGAAATAATTGAAAGTGTATTTCTTTTGTCTTTTCAAATTCATGTTTTAATACCATTTTCAAATTTACTCTGGACTTCTGTTTAATTCTAGGTAGTAACGCAATGGTTCAGCAGTTAAATACCTTTAATTTTTGGCCACACACACACACACACATTTGTAAAAATTGCACTAAAATGCTTTGTCTGGTTAATGTATATAAACTTGAAATTGCTAGAAAATGTCAGACATTTTTGTTCTCACAATTTTGACCTTTTATCATGCAATTTTGAATTTATTTCTCACAATTACAAGAAGAAAGTTGTTTTTATTCTGTGGCGGAAACAAGCTTTCCTAATATGGAGGCTTGTTTCTGCCACTGAATAAAAAAAAAAAATCGTCTAATTGCTTTTTTATCTCAATTTGGACTTTTTTCGTCAGAATTCCGACTATATATCTCGAAATTCGGACTTTCTCGCGACTGCTAGTTTATATCTCGCTATTCTAACTTTATTTATTTATTTATTTAGCTAGCTATTCCCTTTTTGGACCCTTTTCACATTTCCAAGTTTTTCAGAAACAGAATGAAAGACTACATTAAATGTGTTTCCATTTGCTTAAATAGCAAGAAAAACTCCACAATAGTGTTTTCACAACTTTCACGCAAATATAATACGAAGTATAGTGTTATAAATGTACATACATTTAAAAAAAAAAAAACGCGTCATCACAGTCAATTACTTTTTTCTTTAGAACTGTGAGATAACCTCGGAATTGCGAGGGGAAAAAAAGGTCAGAATTGTGAAATAAGTCACAGTTACCTTTCTTAATTTTTATTCTGTGACTGAAACAAGCTTCCCATACTTTAAACAAATTGGGCATCTGATCTTCCACGAAACAATAACAGAACATTCGTAAATCCATTCGTTTCATTACAGAGCAGAGGAGGATGCTTTTGAGCAGCGCTCCACCTGCAGGTTAAACCGAGAACTGCCAATCTGGAGTGAGTGCGGGCGGGGGATGGAAGAGCATCAAGCAGATTAACTGGGGGAAAAGGACAGACGCAGCATTGTCTGTTTTCATCGATATCATTTATGTAGATTACTGTTAACTATTGCGTGATAGTTGATTTACATAGGCAGTATTTCGTAAGCTTAATGAATACACACGATGGCGACCGAATGCGACCAAGAAGCGGTTTTATATTTCATAAAGGAGAAGGGAGGGCGCGTGAAGAACGTGGATTTAACGGATCATTTTCGAGCGACAATCCCCAAAGATCCTGCGTTAAAACAAGTGGCAAAGGAAGCCTTTAAACGGTATGTAGACAGTGTGGCTTACGTTAAAGAGGAAAATGGCGAGAAATACGTTTGCCTTAAAAAGAAATTTAGGCGTTCAAACGAGAAGAGTGGCAGAAATGGTCCAGCCGATGAGCTCAAATCCCATGAAGAATATGAGGCCTCTGCCAGCAAAAGTGGAGTAAATGAAGGCATGTTACCTGGCTCAGGTTACGGAACTACTAATGCGGGAGGTGCAAAATCACAGCCGGATATTTCTGTCAAGTTTTCAGAGGGTGTGAACGGCAGGACAGAATCTGACATGGGGAATTTAAGCAGCAGCACGGCGGAGGTGAAAACTGGTTTAAGTCTTACAATAAACCAATCACAGGCGACAGATAAAAACCCAAAACCCGAGATATCAGAGAATGAGGGAACTGCGTGTATTTCGGTATGTGAAGTGAAAGGCGAATCAAAGGATGAGGCTGGAAAAGAAAACACACCTGGGCAAGTCAATAATTTGACAGATGACTCCATCAGCAACAACCGCAAGCATTTCGCCCAGTCTTTAATGAACAGTTCACCGCAGGTTCGTCGCAGCGGAGTTCTGAGAAACTCCGTTTATCTCTCGGGCAAGTGTAGAGACTGCCCGCGGCCCGACGGCGACTATGAGCCCGCGTCGGTGACGCTGGAGCCGCTGGAACACGACTGGATGATGTGCGCGTCTGACGGACACTGGGAGAGTCTCCACAGGCTGCTCGTCAGAGATCCCAGCCTCATAACTAGAAAAGACTTCGTTACGGGATTCACCTGTTTGCACTGGGCTGCAAAGCTCGGGAAACACGAACTGATTGTAATGCTTGTCAACTTCGCCACAGAACATCAGATCGCTCTGAACGTCAACGTGCGTTCCAGCGCGGGCTACACGCCTCTCCATTTAGCGGCGATGCATAATCACCTCGAGGTCGTCAAATTGTTAGTCGGAGCGTTTGACGCCGATGTGGAGGCTCGAGATTACAACGGAAGAAAAGCGTGTCAGTATCTGAAGACTGACATTGCGCAAAACATTCTAGACATCGTCGGCGCGTGCGTGGTATCTGACGTGGACAACGTGGATGTTGGAGATTCGAGTCGCTGGAGACTGTCGAGGGTCATTCAGTCCAATTTCAGACCTCTGAAACCACTAAATCACAACAGCAGCGAAGAGGACGCACGCGACGGCAGCGGCGTGACCAGGCAGAGATCTCTCCGCAGGAAATCTTCCTTTACTAAAATGAGACCCAGTCTAAATAAAATCCGCTTCAGGTCGCAGATAGTGCACAGCACTTCTCTCCTAGATAGATTTGAGAAAGATACTACAGAAGAGCCTCCAAACCTCTTAAGACCCAAATCAAACCTTTTTGGGTGACACTAAGAAAAGGTTCTATATGGAACTTTAAAGGGTTCCGTCAGGCGCTTCACATAGAACCTTTTAGGGGTTCCCATCATGAGTTCTATATAGAACCACACTGAACCGCCTTTGCTCACTGGGGGGCTTTTTTTATCTCCTGTTTTACACAGTATGTATTGTTATACTGAATTTTTAAATGGTCTTCCAAAGCATTATGATGGTCTGATTTATTAAGTGTTAAGCGGGGGATACAATGTAACATTTTTGTCCTTATTACAGGCTTTCATTTTTTTTTTTCATTTTCATTTTTTAAAGCTCCCACCTGCATTAGAAGAGTAGCACAACTGTTGAGTGTCCTGAACAGTTAAAGGTGCAGTAAGCAATTTCTGAGAAACGCTGTTTAAAGAGGATTGGACCGAGCACTAAAACACACTTGTAGCCAGTTAGCAGTAAGGGACATAGAGGGTGAGTCTCATTTCTAATTTGTGCATCCTCGTTTCCTTTCCTCGTGTCTTAGCTCCACCCCCTTAGGATGCGAGAGAAGGATACACCTGTGTGTCCTTGCTCATGGTTCCTTAGGAAGCTTCCTCGCTCCTCATTTCTCACGGTACAATTAGTGAATTGAGATGTCCTTCAAGATGGCGGAGTACGGTCGGTTTCCTGGTCACGGGCTGGAGTACAGAGGAGCAAGGAAACAAGGAAGCATCAATTTTAGTATTGAGAAGCACCCATACATTCATGAGAGGGGAGGTGCCTGTGTTGCATAGCATGTTTGTGAATTTGGGGGTGGAGCTATCAAGACAGTGGTGTGACCCTTTTGGGTAGGGGCATATTTGTTTTGGTGATTTCAAATATAAGCATTGTTTCTCAGAAGTCGCTTACTGCACCTTTAATGTAAAATTGTGATATATTCTATCTATATGTATTTGTGTATGGGCGGGGGCAGGGGGGTTCCATTTCCCAACAAGTGATTTGTAAAATATATATATTGTTTTTCACAAGAAATAGTTTTTGATCCACCAGACAGATCTGATGGTTAGAGGACCTTTTAACAGTTTTTGTGATATGTTAATAAAACCAATATTGTATCAAATAGTATATTTCCTGCACTTTTGATTTTCAGTGGTCTAAAGCCTTCATTGACATGTACTTGCAGGCTTTATTTCTGCTTTAAAAACTGCTTTATAGTGACACCATTGTTATATTCATTTAAATATAACTAGAAGTCTTGAAACTTGAATACCAGATGCACTATTTTTGTGATTATTTTAAGATGTTTATGATATTCAAGGGTTGCGGAACAATGATTTTTATTTATTTTTTAGTATTTGTATTTCCGATACAGAGACTTTTGGGCTCATGACACAAAGAAATATTTTTCTTGATGCTTTTTGATTTGTAGTGTATTGTACTATAATAACTACAGTTTGAAACTAAACTGCAAGGATGACTCGTTCTGTATTTTCATTTCATTGCGACGTCACTCTGTCACTCTTGTCGTCAGAGAGCAACACATCACTGGCTAATTTTACATCATCACCTCCTTGACCCGCCCACTTCTGCCCAAGTAGGTAAAGTGACAAAGGATGAATCACTTATGCAATATGCCAAATAAAAACAAAAATCTTCCTCTAACTTTTTTAAACGTATTTTTGAATCCTTACTGATGGATTTATATAATTAAAATCTGAATCTATTTAAATGTTCATTGCCTGAACATTTGAGGAAGCCTTCCAAGTTGAATAACTGGTAAGATATTGGTCTTAATCAAATTTAAAGTCTTTCTCATTCTGAGCTCTTAAGTTTAGAAATGCTCTGTTGCAGGTTAGGCAACGCCTGCAGACTTAGATCTTGTACCTCGTCAGATCAGGTAGACGTTGGATGACGGAAAGAGAAAAGAACGATGAATTAGTACAGGCATGCCACACACTCTGTAACCAGGAAACAGGTAGTAATCCAGCAGATAATCAAGTTTTACCAACACATTTTCTTTGCTTGTGTAATACTGTACACACCCATGTTAAGAAGCCACACAGACTGGTATTCCCAAAAAATGTACAGATACACCCTGATGAATGAGAACTAATTTGATCTTTTCAACAAGCCCTTTAACAAAACGTTATTTTTTCATAGGCTCAAAACACAAATTTGAAATGGACTGATTTGAAGTGTCCAGCCTGAAGAAGCTTATGTTTCTCTGCAAATGTGCAAAATGTTTTTATAGTCCTGTCATTTCTGTGCATACTCTTACGGGTCCTTTTTGACTCAGAAGAGATAAAAAAAATAAATCTGGATATGTGTAGTATTAGTTATGACTAATTTTGTATTATTCACTCACGCCTGTGAAATTAATAATTCCCGGGACCAAAGAGAAGCTGATTTCCAAGAGAACCCTTTCCTCAGCAGTGCACCCTCTAGGCTGTAACACTATGTTCAGTTGTATTAGTCTACAGTGCGAGCGGCAGCCTTTAGCTCAGGTTGTTGTGGGATCAGCTATTTGTGTGTGTTCACTCAGATGAATCAAACTATTTCAGCGCTCTCAGCGCTCCTGTACACTCTGCTGGCACACGGTTCACCATCATGGGAAAATCTTCCTGAATCATCAGCACAGCACAGACACCTTTTGTCCGAGGCCTCAGATCCACAAACGCATTAACATTTATTTCTCATTTGAATGAGTATCACTGATCTCAACCTATGGTCATAGAAAGGAGTCACGATATTCAGTATTATATCACATTTCTTACGGTAAATTATATTTTATATACTTATATAATATGCATATACATATATAGCTTTATACAATACAATACAATACAGACTGTTCCAAAGCAGCTCCACAGTAATAAGAAAATAACTGCGAGTGTTACACTGCAAAAAAAATATTTTTGTCTTATTTCAAGTACAAATATCTAAAAATTCTTAAATGAAGATATTTAGTCTTAATTCCTGGGGGAGAAAAGTACATTTTGCTTAAAACTAGTAAAATTATTTGCCAACGGGGTAAGAAAAATAATATTAATGCAAACGGAAAACAAGATTTTTATTTTTTTATTTTTTTACCCCATTGGCAGATAATTTTACTTGTTTTAAGCAAAATGCACTTAATTTAGATTTTTTCCCCCAGGAAACAAGACTAAATATCTTGTGTTATTTTTCTTGTATAGAAAATGCATCTTGATTTAAGAATTTTTAGATATTTTGACTGGAAACAAGACAAAAACACCAAGTAAGAAAAGCATTTTTTGCAGTGTACAAAATTCATTAATTATGAAACAAACTGAATTTCAGCTTTGAGCAGATCTACTGAACAAAATACTGTTGTAATTCAGCTCAATGTGTGTACAAAGGCAATAGTGTCACTATTCAGCTAAATTTAGTTCAAAGTTGATGCAATTCACTTCAAAACTGATTCAGCTATAAGCAGAAGTATCCTTATTCAGCTCAAATCAGTTCAGGTTTTGTTCTCATCTGATAGTGGAGTTAATATTAAATAATAATATATTATTGAATAATAGTCTTTTAAACACCCTTAAATATTCTGATAACTGTGCTTGCAGTTCATAACATCCTGCTGCAATACAGGAAAACTAGCAGGAATGAGTATAGAAATGCTTTAAATGCTTCAACTCAATTTTCAAAACATTTTTTGCATTTTGTTGAAATTCTAAATAATTAGTGGGTTTAATGATGGATGAGGGAGTCAGTGTTTAATGTTTTGAATGTCTCACGTTTCCCTATTTTTTCCCCAAACAGGTATTAATCTTTAATAATGGTTATAGATAAAATATATAAATCCCACACACTACTCAGGTTGACCGAAATGTTACTAGTAAAAATATTTTTGTGACAATGCAAGTTTGAGTACTGATCAGGATTTACAGATTTTTTCTAGCTTACATTGTTCTTTCATCCCACACAGCTACAAATGATTTGGTTGTGTGAGGCTCTGTATTTCTAATTGTGTTGATAATGGACTAAATAGATCATTAAACTTCTAAAAACATTCAGGCACAAACTGCATTCAATGCACAATGCAAAGTTTTTGTTGTTGGAAGCCTGTGATAGATGCAGAAATTAACAGAAAAGTTCTCTTGCTTGTTCATCAGCTTTGACTATTTGAATAACAAAAAGCTATAGCAGAGCTTATCAAGTATAAAAGCGGCAGCGGTAGATCATTCCTGCACAGAACCAACCATGAACAAGGTAAGCACTGCATACATCTACTGCATTAACCAACACAATGCTATAGAATTCCTCAGGGTCAGAAATACTGCTGCTTCTAAGCTAACAAACATATGTTATAAGAAAGTTTTGTTAATGTTCCCATCAAGTTCTGACAATGTTATTTCTCTAAGTTCTCAGAATGTTCAAAATGCCCAGTTTTTTTAAACGTTAATTTTTTGCATTGCATTTTATAATTCTGCAAACATTTTGGGAACGTTACTTTTGAATGTTCTCTGAACATTCTGAAACAAAAAAATAATAATTATGCTTGATTATGCATTCTCTTTTATTAACACTTGAATATGGGTAAGTTTCATAAAGCAAAATTTTGAACAAAAAGTGAAAATGGCGTTTTTGTCAAAGACTACATCCGGATGGGATTCAATACGATGATTAAAACACAGATGGAGTAGATCGAGTCCATCAACACCCCCAAAGCTTCACAGTCGTTTCCTCTTCATGGGTTCAACATTTCATTCAGTAATGTTAGGCAGTTTTGATTTATATGCTGTTAAATGTCTGATGATCACGTTAGATTACATGTGGGTTAGCAATGCTTCTATTGCTTGTTTCTTCTTCACCTGTGTTTTGATCCAGAGATTCTGTACTCTTTCAGAAGATGCATAATAGCGCCCTCTACCATATAACAGTGAAAACATGGCTAGCCGGAAAACTCCGTCAATGGCAGGGAAAGAGTTAAAGCCCAGATAATTCTGAAAGAACGTTCTATTAACATTACTGGAAGAACATTTGTTCATAACTTTGAGATAACATCGGCTGAACGTTAGGTGGTTTACTGATAAACAATGTTTGTGCTTCATTTAGATTATTTTCTACGAGGACAGAAACTTCCAGGGTCGGTCCTACGAGACCAGCAATGACTGCCCTGAGCTCAACTCATATCTGAGCCGCTGCAGCTCTTGCCGGGTGGAGAGCGGCTGCTTCATGGTATACGATCGCTCCAATTTCATAGGAAACCAGTATTTTGTGCGTAGAGGCGAGTATTCTGACTGCAAGCGACTGGGCTTGAGCGACTCCATTAGATCCTGCCGTATCGTCCCTCAGGTATGGCACTCCAGTCTTAACTCTAACTCTTATTGGTGCATACTGTCACATGATTGCATAACCATTAATTCAAGAGCAGGCTTTCGAATGCAGAAGCATTTTATTAGAACTGTACACTCTTAGAAGAAAGAGTAACGGAACCTTAAAGGGTTCCATCAGGCGCTTCATATATATAACCTTTAAGGGGTTCCATAATGGGATCATTTTATGGATTTAGTTTTAATTAATTTTGTTTTATTGTAAATTAAATTAAAATTAAATTAAGAAAATGTAAATAACCTGTGAAATGTGAAAGTATTATTATATTAAGAATCATTTAAGTATAATGTTCTCCTTGTATACACTCTTAAAAATTAAGGTTTTTTTATTGGCATTTATGGTTCCATGAAGAACTTTTAACATCCATGGAAACTTTGCATTCCACAAAAGGTTCTTTATAGTGGAAAAAGGTTCTTTAAATTATTAAAATGTTAAAACAAAACTGGTTCTTTTAAGAACTGTTCGCTGAAAGGTTCTTTGGGGGAACCATATATAGTTCTTCTGGGGCATTGCTGTGAAACCCCCCTTTTGGAACATTAAAGGTTTTTTTTTTAAATTGATTCAAGAACCCTAGGGTTCTATATAGAACTTTTTTTCTAAGAGTGGGTTTTTAGAGTGCCTCTCACTAGTCTTTATTTCAAAACCATTGAGCAGCACAGAGGAGCCTTCAGGATGAGGATCTACGAGAGAGAGAACTTTGGTGGTACGATGCACGAGCTCACGGATGACTGCGAGTCCATGACGGATCGTTACCGTTTGTCTGAGATGCGGTCCTGTCACGTGATGGATGGCCACTGGCTTCTTTATGAGCAGCCAAACTACAGAGGCAGGATGATGTACCTGAGACCTGGAGAGTACAGGAGCTTCAGAGACATGGGCCTCAACTTCAGATTCAGCTCCATGCGCAGAATCATGGAACCCTGCAATTAATAATGATGAATCAGAAATGATTTGGATGATGAATTAAATGACCTTCATAATTACTTACTCTTCATTTTGTTGTGTTTGTTACATTCCAAAAGTTCAGTGAAAGGTCTTCATGAAACATTATTTGTTTGGGAACACAGTTTGACCCCGTAAAGAGAGACCAGTATGTTTAGTGAAGATCAGGAGTCAAATCTGAAGTTTCCTGAAGAGAGTTCTCCACACTTCCAAAGGCCGTAGAAAATGAGTAAGAGGATCCAGGCTTGAACTAACTTAGGACATAGACAAACCAATAATTATATAGGAATATGAAAGATCGGTTCTTCAGGTTCTGATAGGGACAGATCATTTTAGCAATGTCCAAACATGATGTTCAGTTCTTCACGCAAAATTATTTAAAAGCACCATCTGTGACGCACTATCCCAGCTAAAAGGGAACTTTCTTAGAACTTTGTCTAACGTTCTGGCAAGGTTCTCTGAAAATTATGAACAAACATCGCTCCAGTAATGTTCGATCAAAGTTATCTGGTCTTTAAATAATGTGCTCAAAACGTTAGCACAAAAACAATATTTATACATCATTCATGGAACTAGAACAGTCTTTGAAACCAAGACATTACAAATTAGCAATTATATTAACTTATTTTTTATTGCAAATACAAACTATACAAATACATTAAATTTTACAAAATGCATATTTTAGCAATTAAAGATGGCAGTGTCAGCCGAAGGCCGAGAGGGCCCACTGTTTGACGTCTGTGGGGCATTGTGGGTACCTCTGCAGCGCCTCCATCACCTGACCATGTTCCAGCATCAGTCTCATTAGCTGATACTCGCGCTGCACTTTACACACGCCGGCATCCACCGGACGAACCAGCTCCAGCTGCAGCAGATGCTCAAACGCCTGAAAACACACAACAGGTGTGCACACTTAAAAGTGTGGATACTGTCAAACATAGTATGGTCAAAGTATTCTGAATAAAATGCAATTAAATGAAAGGAAAATGCCAGTGCGCACTTGCAGATCAAATAGATGGAGAGAATTAGAATGGAAGCGGAATAATTCTAACCTTATTCTAAAATCTTTTACATTCTGCACAAAGAAAAGTTCTGCACATATAGAGGTTAAAATAACACTGTTCTCGTACACATGTGCACCAAACAAAAAGACCCATACCTAAGATTTTCGGGACGAATATACACTATATTGCCAAAAGTTTTGGGACGCCTGCCTTTACGTGCACATGAACTTTAATGACATCCCATTCTTAATCCGTAGGGTTTAATATGAAGTTGGCCCACCCTTTGTAGCTATAACAGCTTCAACTTTTCTGGGAAGGCTTTCCACAAGGTTTTCCAAAAGGAATTTTTGACCATTCTTCTAGAAGCGCATCTGTGAGGTCAGGCACTGATGTTGGACGAGAAGGCCTGGCTCGCAGTCTCCACACTAATTCATCCCAAAGGTGTTCTATCGGGTTGAGGTCAGGACTCTGTGCAGGCCAGTCAAGTTCCTCCACACCAAATTCGCTCATCCATGTCGGAAAAGGAAGGGGCCATCTCCAAACTGTTCCCACAAAGTTGGGAGCATGAAATTGTCCAAAATGTCCTGGTATGCTGAAGCATTATGAGTTCCTTACACTGGAACTTAGCGGCCAAGCCCAACCCCTGAAAAACAACCCCACACCATAATCCCGCCTCCACCAAACTTTACACTTGGTACAATGCAGTCAGGCAAGTACCGTTCTCCTGGCAACCGCCAAACCAAGACTCGCCCATCGGATTGCCAGACAGAGAAGCGTGATTCGTCACTCCAGAGAACACGTCTCCACTGCTCTAGAGTCCAATGGCGGCATGCTTTACACCACTGCATCCAATGCTTTGCATTGCACTTGGCTTGCATGCAGCTGCTCGGCCATGGAAACCCATTCCATGCAGCTCTCAACACACTGTTCTTGAGCTAATTTGAAGGCCACACAAAGTTTGGAGGTCTGTAGCTATTGGCGACTTCTGTGCACTGTGCGCCTCAGCATGCGCTGAACCCACTCTTTGATTTTACGTGGCCTACCACTTCATGGCTGAGTTGCTGTTGTTCCCAATTGCTTCCACTTTGTTATGATACCACTAACAGTTGGCCGTGGAATATTTGAGTGAGGAAATTTCATGAATGGACTTATTGCACAGGTGGCAACCTATCACGGTACCACGCTTGAATTCACTGAGCTCCTGAGAGCGACCCATTCTTTCACAAATGTTTGTAGAAGCAGTCTGCATGCCTAGGTGCTTAATTTTATACACCTGTGGCCAAGGAAGTGATTGGAACACCTGAATTCAATGATTTGGAGGGGTGTCCCAATACTTTTGGCAATACAGTATATGTACCCAGGGCCTAAAACTAACTTTTTACCACACCTGCCAATGCTTTACCGGCCATAAATATTTTTTGCCAGCCACAAAGGTAGTTATGACACCAAAATTTTAGATACTAGTGAAAATTCACAATTCTCTTTTCCAATTTCAATACCACTGCTAAAACTACTATCCTAACAGATATAAATTTAAAACATTATTAAAGACAAGTAAACATCCTTATTAATTAATCCTTATTAAAGTTACAAAAGTTATTCAGTCAAGAGCACTGAGTGATTTTTTTTGTCCTTTGTTTGATTAACATTAAAAACAAAAACTAATACTGTTACACATGCATTTACTTTCTCAACTGTTTACGTTCACTTGAGACATAACAGACTATGTTTACTAGGGTACTCGCTATTTTTTTTTTTACATAATTTGTGTGAATTTGTCTGCTCAAGAGCAAGAAGACATGAAAGAGAGCTCAGTTTAGCATTCGCGTGCTGTCTGAGACGCAGCTTTCTGGACGTGTGCCTCGGATGTGCGTGCACAAAACTTTCCACACAGGGCGCGAGTATCGAAATGATACTTCTTGCGCTTGAATATTTATAAACTTTCGTGACGATGCAGCGCTGGCCCATCAACTGTCCCGAGTGTTGTTCACGTTTGTTCACGTTCTACATCCCACCCTGCAAAAACTAATTTCCGGGAGATGGCACAACTTTTCGTGTGGCAAAAGTGATGTAGTCGAGTGTGATGAAAAAATAGGCGAGGGTCTCCACAAAATCTGAATGCAAGTGGTCACAGAAGACACATTTGAAACATGTGATAATACCAGGCGTAACGGTAATGCGTCTCTGCTGACCAAAAACACATCTAAAAACAAGGTGGAAACAGGCTTTCTCTCTCGCTTGCTCGATTTCCGGGATGTTGCATATAATTTACCGGTGTCAGGGAGCTGCTATCAAGACTCCCGAACCTTCCGGGAGAGGTTCATGCATTGTTATAATTTAAAATACCAACTGGTGAGTGACACTGTTTCATATACAGTGCCCTCCATAAGTATTGGGACAGTAAAGACAAAATTGCTCTGTTAGCTGTGGTGTCAAGACATTTATAAATATGATTAAAAGATTAATACATCACCGGACTCTTGGTTTCACACTTTGAAATGCTTTTCCAGGCTTTTAATACAGCCATTTTCAACAGTTGCTTGTTTTGAGGAGTTTCTGCCTTTAGTCTCCTCTTCAGCTAGTGAAATGCTTGTTCAATAGGATTTAAATCTGGAGACTGACTTGGAATGTCCAGTTTGGAATGTCCTGAAAAAGATAGATACCACTGGCAAGCTTCAGCAACCAATAACGACAAGGTCAGCTGAGAAAATCAACAGCAGTTGATGATAGACAAATGACAAGGGCTATGAAAAAAACTCTAAAATAACGGTCAGTAAAATCACCAGTAATTTCCAGAAAGCTGGGGTGATGGTCTCACAATCTGCTGTTCGCAGGAGACTTCACCAACAGAATTACAGAGGATACACAGCAAGATCAAACATCTGATCAGTACCAATTACCAAAAATAGGAAAGCCAATTAGAATTAGGAAAAACACAGAAATGAGCCAGTAGAGTTTTAGAACAGAGTTTTATGGACAGATGAGACAAATATTAATCTTTATCAAAGTGAGAAAGCAAAAGTGTGGGGAAAAAAAACTAACTGCAAATGATCCAAGGCATACAACCTCATCTGGAAAGCATGGTGGAGGAAGTGTCATGTCATGGACATGCATGTCTGCCTTTGGAACAGGCTCACTCATCTTTATTGATGACTTATTCAATGATGGCAGCAGAAAAATGAATTCAGAAGTGTACAAAAGCATCTTGCCTCCCAGTGTTCAAGAAAATGCTACCAGACTCACTGGGAAGTGCTTCGTATGGCAACAGGACAATGACCCAAAACACTAGTACTGCAAACTCAATCAAGGAGATCATCATGGTAAAGAAATTTTGGGTCTTAGATTGGCCAAGTCTCCAGATTTAAATCCTATTGAACAAGCATTTCACCAGCTGAAGAGGAGACTAAAAGCAGAAACTCCCCAAAACAAGCAACCGTTGAAAATGGCTGTATTAAAGGCCTGGAAAAGCATTTCAAAGTGTGAAACCAAGAGTCTGGTGATGTCTATGGGTCACAGACTTGCTCCTGTGATTGCTTGCAAAGGATTTACAACTAAATATTAGCTTTTACACTTTTACATTTGCTTTAAGTTAAACTGTCCCTATACTTATGCTTACATTAGGCAGAGGGATGAAACGCTATACTCTAAAATGTGACATTCTGTACTGCCTCATATTAACCTTTTAATCATATTTATAGATGTCTTGACACCACAGCTAACAGAGCAATTTTGTCTTTACTGTCCCAATACTTACGGAGGGCACTGTAGTTGCCAACATCAATTTTTGCTTGCGCTTGGCGAGTGTTACTTTTAGGCCCTGCATGTACGTAGTATGAACAGAGTACCACTAAGTTATTAATGTTTGACCACTAGAAAGCAGCAAACAGAGTGACAGAAACCTCTGTACCATCTGAAAATTTGATGTAAGATTAAACCCCCGAACTGACCTTCATCACCACGGGCTTCTCAAACTTATGAATGGAGTGAGACTTCCTCTGAATGAACTTCTTAAACTCTGAAGGAGGGAGGGAATTACATTCATTTGAGCTGAAAATGAACATTTAAACACAAAAAGGCCTGCAAAACACCAATTTAAAAATCTTCCATGAGTGCTGAAGGACGTTGTACCATTATGAACCATCTGGAAATTGAAGGGTTCTCCATCATAAGTGTCATTCAGATGTTTCATGGCAATAATCAAGCACAGCTCTAGAATAGACAGACCTGGAAAAACGGTAATTGAGAAAGTTAGAGATGAGTGTTACTGCAGCTCTTTTAGAGGTGAGGTGAATTATGTAAAAATCACAATCTTGAAACTGCAGTAAAAATCTATTTCTCACCATGAAGAACGTTTGCTTTGGAATCAGCTGAACTCAAGCGACTGGCCTCCAGCAGATCAGCCTCACGTAGAGTCGAATGAGAGACCGACACTCGACTTACAGCCAGAAACTACAACATACAAACACACGTTTACACACAAGCACAGGTGAACAATTCAAGATCTCTAACTGTGGACTGAATTAGAGATAAATTCATTTAAATATACCAGCAGCAAATGCAGAGAGCGGAAATCTTTACTGGAGTTAAAGTTTCTCTTCAAAACCTCCTCAACCGACTTATCTTCACATAATTTCTACAGGAAAACAGAGAACATGAGGTAAGAAAAACTGACAGTATGTATTAGGGCTGGGTAAAATGTCAATTTCTTTGATTCTTAAATCCCAAGAATCAATCTTTTATTCTGTGCTGTTTTCAGTTGATGTGAACAAATCATTATTGTAGCACCTGCCATCCAATAATAACAATAAGCCTTGTTAATTTTGTTATGAAACAAAGTCTCAGCTTTCATATTGTTTTATTTTATTATAAATTTCAAACTATAAATTAACCGATCATCTTTTCTTCTACACTACTAGTTACAGCACCAAATAAACATGAATGAACATCAGAAGGAAATTTGCCCAGCCCTAGAATGTATGCCTTTTTTCAATGAACACAACAAAAGATGCTTGTTGAA
This sequence comes from Ctenopharyngodon idella, assembly GCF_019924925.1. Lineage (NCBI taxonomy): Eukaryota > Metazoa > Chordata > Actinopteri > Cypriniformes > Xenocyprididae > Ctenopharyngodon > Ctenopharyngodon idella. The sequence goes on from NC_067225.1 coordinate 2,437,210, forward strand.
TCCGTACCATGACGCTGTGGTTCCACTCATTGGAGAATTTGGGATCTGGGAAGTCCTCTGGCAAACTGAGCTGAGCGCGAACCACATCCACATACTGACTGAACGTGAGCGAGCTGAACAGATGAATCTGCCTGTGAGAGAATCGAGACTTCACTCGCTTCTCCAGCAGCTCCAGCACATCCTGTAATGCACACAAATACACAACTATAAATGACAGGAGAATGATCAGCTGTGGTTTCATTATATCACCTGATGTGTCAATGTTCAGAATAATGAGGGCTACAACAACCAATCAATAAAAATCAATAATAAAAATAGTGTAACAATAGTGTACAATAAATTTCATAGGGTCTTTGTCCTGTGCATGGAGAACCAATTTCTATTGAAAAAGCAAATGCCACGTTATTTCTTTCAATTTTTTCTTTCATTTTATCGGGCTAAAGTAAACTTTAAACCATGTTTTACAAATGTTTTCTGTTAAACTTTTTTCCTTTTACCTTATATTGTCCACATTATATTGGAATGTTTAGATATTTGCACTGAAAAACAAAAAATTACTAAGGAAGAAAATTATTTTTTACAGTGTACATCATTATTTCAAAGGGGAGCACTGGGCAAGAGTTGGAATGTTAAATTAAATAAGAGCATTAAAAATTTAATTAAAATAATGATGACATTACAGTAAAATAGTTGACAGATGAAATTATAGTAAGTAGGTCTTTGACTGCAGCCCTCATGTCTGTAGATGTTATTAGAGCAGACGCACCAGTCTGCAGGTGAGTCCCACCACAGCGACAGGCGTCTGCGCAGACTGAGACACATCCAGCAGGTTATAGAGCAGCGTCTGGTTCTTGTGATGAGCGAACAGATCAAACTCATCCAACACGAACAGCACAGGGCGACTGCTGCTCTTGTCACCTGACACCACAACAGACAGAATCAGATGACATCACAGCATTGTTGTTATCGTTAACTAAAAATAAAACTTTTTTTTTTTTGAACAATTTGTTTATTGAGATGTAACAAATTATGGCAGTGTATTACAACAATATTATACTAAAAATAAAACTGTTAAAAACATTTTTGTTACTTAACAATGTAAACTGAAATAAAATATTAATATTGGATGAAAAATGTAAACTAAATGGAAAAGTAAAAATGTTGCTTTGGCACCTAACTGAAATAAAATAGGCTTAAGTTGAAGTACTAAAATTACTGAAAACAAAACTGAAATAAAAATAATTTAAAATTTGAAATATTAAAAATAATAATAAAAATAAAAATGACAAAAAATAACAAAATTACTAAAACTAAAATTAAAATATAAAAATAATAACATTCAAAATACGAATAAATATTAGAACAGTATATAAATAATATTAAAATAACACTGTGATTAGGGTTGGGTATTTGAATTTTAGAGATTTCAATTCTGCCTTTCAATTTCAATTCTTTTCTTATCAATTTTCACTTTAGATTCCAATTAGATAAAAATAATTGAGTCAAACATTTAGATATAAACATTTATTGTGTCTTTTTGCAAAACATTCTGTTGCGGACAGAACTACAAACCCATGAAGCATTGCGAACAGCATAATCGAATTAAAAATGGAGAAAAACTACTCATTATATAAATAAAACAATATATTTTAAGTTTATTTCAAAATATGAATATATATTCAAATATTTAAGTATTTTAAAAGCACAAGGAGATCGACTTGAATACATCATTCACGGTGCTTCATGGGAGTGGGCAGAGATAAGCTCTTTTGGCACATTTTGCTTGTTTTGACTCTCTAATTGGTGGAATTTTCTGTACAGCATTATGGGTAATGTAGTTTTCCCCCACAAATTCCACTGTTAAACATGATTATTTTAAAACCAAGTTAAAATAATGCAGGCTGATGGCTTCAACAGAAGAAAATACCCTCGATTAACCTTGTAGCTCACAGTAGGGCTGACTTCAAAGGTTTATAAGTTATCGTTAAAAATAAATGTATCTATGGAGTATCCGTGCATTATTAAGAAGCAGCTTTCCGTGCCGAACTCTGTTCTCTTTTGTGTCTTCTTGTGCTTGAATGGTTTAAAATCACATTAAAATGGGCACATAGGAATCAATAAACGGAATCTGAATTTTAATTTTATAACAAGTATCCGATTCCAGAACTAAAATTGATTTTAACAGTGATGAAGTCTCACCTCTCTTGAGCGCTTCCAAAAGAAAAGCCAGATTCTCTGCAAAACTCCCCTAATACACAAGAAAACCTCTCAGTACAAAAACTGCACTATTTCAGTAAATGATGACAGAATGTTTATTTTTAGGTAAATTATTCCAGCATCACACTCACAAACACTTTGTCTCCTACGACGTTCTCCAGGTGCAGCTGGCGAGTGATTTCTTTCAGAGCAATTTTGTCGTCTGTCTGCAGAAGACCTGTGCTCAGAAAACCATCGCTGTCACCATAACAACAACTCTGAGATGCAATGCAGCTGTAGCATCTCATGTCACGGTTTAATACAGGGTACAAACGGCACTAAAATGATGTGCATAAACTCACCGTTCAGCTCCACCAGAAGGACATTCTTCTGCACTTCCTTCAGACTCATGAGCTCTCTGAGGACACAACCCAGCAGCTGCACAACACACACACACACAAAGTACAGAATTTTTTTATTATTATAAAAAAATCATTACATAACAAGTGAGGAACTGTACTAAACTTTCGCATAGCACTGCAAAATGTCATGCTCATTCTCTGTATTTTTAATGCTTTCCAGTACAAATATCCTAAGTCAAGATACATTTACCTGACAAGGATTTTTTTTTTTAAATCAGCCAATGGAGTCAAAAATTTTCTGGTTTTAAGCATAAACTCTTAATTTTGATGCATTTAAAAACATCTCATTTTGCATCTCCATTAAATGTATCGTGATTTAAGAATGATTGGATAATTTGTACAGGAAGACAAAAATAATTAAGAATAACATCACTATCTGCAGTGCAGACACATGAGTGACTGAGTTCATTTATATTAACTTTGGTTAATTAAGTAATAATCAATAAGTCTGAAATGTGATTTCCCATTAAAGCATTTGTGGTGGGGTGGCGGCTGAATGTCTCACATCTGGACTGATTTAAAAGGGCAGTTCTCCCAAAATCCACACTTGTTTAAATTTGATATTTTGATAAGTAAGCACATGGGTATTTTTTTTTTATAATATAGTAAGTATTTTTTTAAGCTTTGTGTAAGGATGACACTGAAATATTTTTAGTCTTATTATAATTATTATATAATAAGATATGAAATATTACTATATTACATAATTATAATATTATTTCAATAGTAATTATTTTGTCCTCAATGAAGCTTGACACATGAATGTTGCTATATTGAAAAGAGCTACATGATGTTTCTATAAAAAAAAAAAAAAAAAAAAAAAAATCTGCTTTTGTGTTTTATGTAAAAATGTTTGAAAATACAAGAGGGTGAGTAAATAATGACATAATTTTCATTATTTTTTTTTATCTATTACTCTAAAACAGGGGTTCCCAAACACATTCCTGGAGCCACCCCAACACTGCATGTTTTCCATGTCTCCTTAATCAAACACACCTGATTCAGATCATCAGCTCATTAGTCGAGACTTCAAGGCTGCGTTCCACTCCAGTTTTAGACACGCACTCGCAAACTTCCCTAAGCACTTCCCCTCGGGGGAATCCCTGCCGCCATTTTGAAGTGCGTTCCACTTTGTGAAGTGGACGAGGGAAGTTTATATGAACAGACCCTCGCTCCCTCGATTTTGACCGAGGGCTCCATATACCACAATGCAACATGATTGTGATGTCACTGCATATCGCGTTTAATTTACCCCACCACTAACTCTATGATATATTAATTATTTTTTTTAAATATCTAAAACAACCCAAACACACCTATATACATACAGAATGCTGTATTAAACAGTTTCGTAAGGGAAAAAAATGTAAATAATAAATCAACTCCATAGAAGATTCCAAGTGATCAAGGGCTTAGGATGTTCCAATTCAGCCCATTGCACAAGTTCTGCTAGTAGTGGGCACTCGTGCAACGTAAGCAATGACGTACATCCGAGTCAATGAGACTGAGGGAAGTTAGCGAGGGAAGGGCATAAAAAAAACCAGCCCAAGACAGGCATGGGCACACTTGGCCCTGGAAGGCCGCTGTCCCTGCAGAGATTAGCTCCAACCCTAATCAAACACACCTGAAACAGCTAATCAAGGTATTCAGGATTACATACAGGCAAAGAGTATAGAACCCAAGAGGCAACACTCTGATACTTTTTGGGCAACAGCCACTAGATGACGCTTCGGTAGTGCGGCCCCATTATGGGGTGAAAATACTAACTGGACCATAGAATCCATCACATCTTACGCACCCAAAATCAGTGATTTTCACTGCCAAATCAGAAGCGCAAAAGAACATTTTTCAAATGAAATCATCAGTAAATTTTATGGCACCTACAGTAAATGTTGTATTGTCTTATATATGTTTTATTTTACCAGTTGTGGAATTCAACCATTTATCCATCTGAGGTAGGCCTAACGTAGTTAGCCTACTTTATTGAGTATTTCCATTTTATGCAACTTTACACATTTATTAATAGTAAATTAATAATTAATAAATTTAAGATCATCATGTTTGCAGCGAACAATATATTTCAGACCTAGTGGAGTAATAGTAATAATAGTATCACTCCACTAGGTCTGAATTGAAATAGGCTATATTGTACGTTTTAATGGATCACGCTACAAACATAATGATCTTATAATACATGATGCATTGCTGTGTCCGTTATTGCATAATTCCCACTTTTGGACACTTTTGCTTTAACGGACATTAGACAACACTGCAAAATCAAGTTTCATATATTTATTGTCCAACATTCCCAATTTTTCTGATGCATGTCCTTAATTTAATTTCATATGTTGGTATTAATTCAGTTTATAAGACTAATGCTAATACTAGATCTTTTAAAGAATTTTAACCCAAACTGACTGGGTTTCGAGAGAGCAAAAAGGTTTTGTGAAAAAAAGTGGAAGGCTTACACAAAGTCTGTAAAATAAACTGTTAAAAGGATTTGATGATCACTAGTGATAGTATTTTATTCTGTGTTGTCATCATTCAAGTTTGATTTGAGCTTTAATGTACTTTTTTTTTTAACAAAGCAGCTGATATTGCCATAGAAACTAGTGAACTGCCGAGTCGCTTTCACCACAAAATGGCGGAAACGCAGGGCCGCTGATGGGCACCGGAGTTGCAATGGAACCTTCTATTGATTGTTAGTGTATATTCTTTGATACAGGTTGCAGCTAAACTCTGCAGGAGAGTGGCCCTCCAGGACCGAGTTTGCCCATCCCTGCTCCAAGACCTGAAATGGGTGTGTCAGACAAAGGAGACATGCAAAATGTGCAGTGTTGGGGAGGCTCCATGAATGTGTTTGGGAACCCCTGCTCTAAAAGACTTTAAGAGACCCAATGTGAAAAAATTAATCAGTCATCAGTGAGAGAGCAAAGGCTTGTTCACACCAAGAATGATAACTATAACCATAATTATATTAGCGTCCACCAGCGGACGATAACTTTCCGTTTATTATAAGCTTGCTGCAGTTTTGTCATCTGCCGCTTTAAATGCTCAAGCTTTTTAAAGCAGGATGGATTCTGATTCAGCTGAAAAAAAAAATTGTTCTGAAAGTGATTCCAATGATATCGTTCTGCTCTGTCGTTATCAATACAGTTGTGGTCTGGACATCACAATTATTAAAACTTTATAGTTATAGCTGTTATAATTATCATCCTTGGTGTGAATGGGCCTTAAATCTCAGATATTGCGTACCATAGTTTTGCCAGATCCTCGTGGACCAACAATGAGGACGGAGTTGCCTTCTCCATGAACAGCAGTACGTCTCAACAGCTCCAGCAAGTGCCTGAACACACACACACACATAGCGTAAGAATCCACACACACACACACACACACACACACACATTTACAGCAGACAGGATCAGATATTGTGTAACACACTTGTGCTGTGAGTCCAGACCCGCGGGCTGATCTGGCAGCTTCTGGTGACACAGTCTCTCACGCAGGAGCTTCTGAGCCTGCAGACACGATCAACCCAGTAAAAACCAACAAACTGTAGAAATGTGTAGAGGCAGAATCATCAGAAAACTCTATATAAAAACCATTTGACAGACCAGAGAGACACACTGGGCTTCAGTGAGAGTGGCTGATCTGCGTTTGCTCATCTTCACCTACAGACACATTCAAATCATCTCAATTAATAATGTGAAGACATTTACAAATGTTTGATTGACAGTCTATTATAAATAAATGCAAATACATCAATTTATTACACAAAACAATTTGATGGACAAATATAAAGCAAACATAGTAGATAAATATACAGTACGGTTACAGAACGCACAAATAAATCTGAAAGATAACATGGACTTTTTTTTATTAAAAACCTTTTACCCCAACATCAAGGTTCTAGGTTGAAATGCATATAAATGTGCAGGGTATTTTAAACCCTGTAACTGGTCAGCATTTAACTTTTTTTGCTTTTTAATACCCTTTCCTTATTTTATTTTGAATAGTACTACAGTCTGACTTGAATTTTGACAGTGTGATTTTTATTTTAAATAATATTCCATGTTAACTTCTAAATTAATATGAGCTCATAATTAGTCATTGCACACCTCGGGTTGTTTTTTGCACACTTTTTTATTGCCTTTGTTGTACTTTATATTGTCTTTGTCCTGAAAAGTTATTTCATCCTTCTTTATACTTGTATATGGATGTGCAGCCATGACTTATACAAGATTTAGAAACACAATTTAAAACAGTTTACGATGAAGTTTATTATGTCACATGGCAGGACGCTGCTGCAACTGCCCACATATATAGTAAACAACCAGTTAAATTATTCTAACTGCCAAATTAAAAGTATATAAACTCACCTACGAATGACCAGAGATTTCGCGCCACCAGCAGTTTCCATCTGCCCCGCGTATTTCCGGGACGCACCACGTTGTATTTCCTTCCGGTGGACATATGAGGCGCTGACAGCAGAGGGCGCTCTTCGGCCCACAAAACTGAACCTCACTAGAAAGCATATTATATCGTAAATAGTTTACATTTAATAAATGCATAAAGGATGAATGCACAAACAAATGGGAGTCAACAAAAGAGAATATTGCCAGTGAATAATGAATTTAATCTCTCCGTAGTTCCATGAATGAACTCTTCCTTATACCAGAGCTATAGCTCTTTCTATCAGTAAATTGTTGCAAGTAGGTGCGTGCAAACTCCAGAAATGGAAAATGGCCTGAGATTGTTTGACATATGTGTCTTTATGAATGATTTACCATTAAACTGCAGTGAAATAACATTAAATGTCAATATATTTTCCAAAACCTTACAGTAGGTTATCTGCTTACTGGGCCATGGGTATAGTTTAGACTAGTAACCTATACATAAAATCCTAAACAAACAAAAATTATTTTAGTCCAAATAAATTTTATTTACATAGTGCTTGTACAGTCATTTAAAGCCCCTTGACATATGAGAAACATGCTGTGTTAAAAAAAAATAAAAAATCGCCTGCAATGTAAGATCCTTCAAAGACAATTTAAAAAATGCATAAGGAAAACATTATGAGTGTAGCATGTTTATAGAGTATGTTCCTGTTTTTACTGTAGTTTTGGACTCCACTTTCCATTTTTACACAATTGCTCAGGCAAATCCATCAACACAACAGTGCACAAAATCTAGCAAACACCTGCTTTTTAGCTTCCTCAGATGCACATCTTTAAAATATAAAGCATACAAAGCTGTCTAAATGTGGTATATGCCCACAGAAATGATGTCAGAACTAAAGAGGCATAGTTTAGGATGAATGCTGGTATTTAGTGATGCAAGAACATAAGTATAAATCCCACTTTACCTGTATTCACCCTACTGTCCTATGCAGTGTTTCATTCAGGAGAGTATTAGTGTAGTAAATGTCTTTTATCGCTTACTCTCACTAGCTGTTTTTTGCCCTTTTTTCTGTTTTTCAGTTCAGATCTACAGTACAGTATGTCCAGTGTCAACCTTGTACAAACTGTCCCTCAGTTTTCAAGAAAATATATACATAATGCCAGTGTTGTGGAAAGTTACTTTTAAAAGTAATGCATTTACAATATTGTGTTACACCCTAAAAAGTAACTGGTTGCGTTAGTTACTTTTAATGGAAAATAATGTGTTACATTGTATTTGTGTTACTTTATCTCATCTGGGCTTGCTTGTGTGAAAAAGTAACTCATATGTTGTAAATTTAAAAGTAATGCATTACTTTACTAGTTACTTGAAAAAAAGTTAACTCTGTAAAATCTGATTATGTAACTCTGTGTTACCCCTGCACATTCTCAAATATATTTTTACTTAAAAACAAGAAAATACTTTTCTGTTTGTAGTTTTATATCTGTACTAGCATGTATCTGTTCAATTTTCAAACTTTGCAGCTCATGATTCAAGTGCTTATGATGTACAATGTGTAGGTTTCTTTGGATAAAAGAGTGAATAAATTTAAATGTAAATGTATACATTATACTGTAAAAAAATCATTATACTGTCAAAATATACATTATACTGTAAAAAAAAAAAAAAAAAAAAAAAAAACTTTTCATTTGCTACCTTAAAATTTTAAGTACAATCAACTTAGCTGTATAAGTCATTTCAAGTTAAATTACATTAAACCGACTAAAAAAAAAAACTAGCTAATTGAATCTCGTATAACAGTCCGAAAGAAAAATTAAAATTGCTTAACTTATTTTTATGAGTTAAAGTAATGTAAAATCATATGTTGCCATGAATTAATGATATCAATTTTGAAAGTATAATCCCTACAAGAACACCGCAGATTATTCCCTTGCAAGACCCTGAAACTCCATTTTGAGCTCCAACAACTGAACCAATAAGTGCTGCAACTACAGCCATCAATATCACTACAAATTTTTGGAGTTCTATGTATACTTTTGGTGTCTTCTCTTCTGAATCTTCTTTGTCATTTCTCACTGTAAAATAAAATAACAATAAATCAGTGCTTTAGTAATTGTGAGAACAGCTGTAGGTTTTTTGGAAAAATACTCACAGTTAGGATTTTTCTGCAAACATCCACGTCTCTGCCTGAGCTCACATTCACAATATGTTTTTTCCTTTTTCTCAATCTGTTCATTATCTTGTGGAATGAAGAAATCACCATGATTCTCATCTAATTATTATTTCATAATGGTGTCTAATCACATTATTATATTGTTGAAATAAAAAAATCACACAGAAAAATTCACCTACCCTTAGAAGGTGTAGCACCCATGATCACAGTATGTGCAGGTGTTTTTGCTTTTCAAGGAAACTGATAACAAGAAAATGCATAGTCGGTTCTTAATACCCACAGCCATTGTATTTTGCCTAATCACAATAATCCTAATCACATTATAGCACTTATGTATGCCAATTTGTGATATGATTTTTTTCCCCAGAGGAATATGAACAAATGTGTAGAGAAGGTGAATTTCATAACTGCTCAGATAAATTTAACATAGCAAATTATAAGTTTTCATTAGTTTGTTAGCCCTACCATTTGAAGATCAAGTCCTGTCTTATTTAAGCTTCAAGTGAAACTATGCTGAACAAAAGCTAATGCAACAGCAGAATACAATTTAAAACTTTTTCTAACATGCAAGCACAGAAAACATATTAAACAATAAGCAAAATTTGATATTGTATCAGCCTACCTCGCCTAGTTGGCTGTTTTTCTGTATCTGTACTTCCATATAAAAAATACTTTCATGCCATTTATGGTGTTGTTTATGAACTTTGAACAATACTTTACCCAGGTAAATTAATATTTAATAATTGGCCATAAAGACGCATGCGCTCGCTGGAGGTATAGGATCTTAGTTGGTCATTTGTTTAAAAAATCCAGATACTTTCTCAGATCTCAGCTATATGGTTGCAAATACATACAGACTGAAAAATAACTTTAATACATAAAGATTGCAAAATTTGGGATTTCTGTGTGTCTGGTTACTTGACATTAAATAGACATGTTCTTCTTGGCGTCATACTCCATATAAACTATTTTAAACACCATTTTGCATTTTGTTATGCAGGATAATTATCATGCCGGTTACATCATACACAAATCCATTTACAATTAACTATCAAAGGCAAAAAGGTGATTGACACTGATGAAATAACGTAAAAAGTTGCATACATTTCAGTGCTTTCAAAACATTACATGTTTTCAGCACTTTTGTTTTTAGTTTGTTCCAAAAGGTTCATGTATAATTGGAAGTCATTTATAAAATGTAAGAAATCTGGTTCGTAAAGAGCCCACTTTTTATGATTAATCTTCCTAATAAAATAAATAATTTCATTATGTATTGTTCTTTACTTTCCAAAAAGTGATTTTGAAAAAAAAAAAATACAAATTTCTATCATACACCCCAGTTTTCTGTTAATATAGATATCTGTATCCTTCCAAAATAATCTTAAATACAATGATCAAAGAAATGCTAAATTATTTACTTTTCCAGTCAAAATTGACAGGTGTATAAAATATTCTACTTAAATATTTCCAAAACCTATAACTGATTTAATCCTATGTAGTATTTTGTAGGACACTTCTTTAATATACATAAATAAAAAAGACCAATAAAATCTTGCTGCAGGAAAAGAGACATTTCTAATACTTACTGATGTTTGTGCTTCTGATTTCCTTTCAAAATGATGTCACTTCCTGGAGAATGTAATTAAGCGAGTGGAAGGTATGGAAACCTTTATTATTAATCAAAGTTTTGTTTTATTTTTGTTCTGTGGTTCAAAATGAAAATTCAGTCAAAATATTTAAAATAAACAACAAAGGAAGATATTGCCTATGTCTTCCCAAACCATTCTCAAAATGTACAAACCATTGCAATTCTGGTGATTCAGTCTGTATGCTTTAGTTAACAGATGGCAAAAACTTATACATAATTAATAATTTTTAGTTTAGGGTCCAATTCTCACTATTAACTAACTATTAACTACGACTTTTGCCTCAATAAACTCCTAATTACTGCTTATTAATAGTTAGTAAGGTAGGTAAGTTTAGGTATTGGTAGGATTAAGAGATGTCGAATATGGTCATGCAGAATAAGGCATTAATATGTGCTTTATAAGTACTAATAAACAGCCAATATACTAGTAATATGCAAGCTAATATGCAACTAGTTAACAGTGAGAATTGGATCCTAAAGTGTTACCATTATAAATGTTACATTCATATGTAGCACCTTATAATACATGAATTATAATTTCTGTTGACCAAAACAATGAATTGATTCATTTCATTGTTCAAATTATTGCCGAAAAGTTAAATAGCCTATCATACATTTTAAATACAGATATGCTGTACTTTAGTAATTCATATGGCACATTTCTAAAATCTGTCAATAAAAAGAAGATATAATTCTATTTCTTCCTAAAGGTGAATTCATTGTTATTATTATAACTGTTGAGAAATATTTTCTACGTTCTCAAAACTGTTAAATTCTTTCTGTTCCTTTTGCTAGCTCTGAATTAGGTAAGAAGGCTTTTGTGTATGCAGCCCCGTTTGACTGGAATCACCTTCAATCGAGACTGAAGTTACAAAATTTGTTGTCTTTGGATCAATTTAAAATAGTCATTCGGCAAATGGAAGTTGATTCAATGAAATGTAATTGTTTTTAATTTTGTTTGTACTGTGTAAGTCTGTGTTGAAACTAATTGTATTGCTGCTCATTTTGGCCAGGTCACTCCTGTGAAAGAGATTTTTAATCTCAGTGAGTCTTTCCTGGTTAAATAAAAAATAAAAAAAATAATTATATAAAGGTCTCAATATATAAAACATCATGTTTCCTCTGGTATCAGAATTTTAATTCTCTTATTTCTCCTCAAAGGACATAAACATACAGTATTTACAGTTTCTCAAATGAATTCATAAAGAGCAAATGAGAAGCAGCTGGATGTTAGGAAGAAAACAACACAACATCATATTAGTTAAAAATAAAAGACATGTCTTATGATGCATATACACATTTGCATTGACATACATAACATATATGAAACAAAATAGAAATAAAAGAGTTAATAGGCTCCTGTTTCTATTTAAAGGCCGGCAGGTGCAGTCTTTGAAAAGTTTATCAATGACACATGAGTAAAACCATCATCAGATATTTCACTCTGCATAGAAATCACCTTCACAGCAGGCTTCAGATCAGAGTAAAGGAGCTTCTACTTTAACCGGCAGATGGTCAAAGGCCTTTGGTTGGCTTTCAGTGGGTCACAGAGGTCAGCGTTTTAGACTCTCTTCCAGTGGCCCTCTTCAGAGCGGCGGTAGAGCTGCGGCTGTCGGCCCGGAAACAGCACGTCTGCACTCGGATGATCCAGCAGGAACTGGATGGTGGATTTGATGTGCTGGACAAAGTGAGGAGGTTCTGCGTACGGGGACGTGGACAAAAACTGATGGACAAACCAGACGAGAAATGAGTTAAATAAGCAGAGCTTCTTTTTTTTATCAAGTAAAAGTATTTTAATATAATTGTACGAACATCCACCTTTAAGCTTGTGATGCACATGTCTTCTTGCAGTGAAATCTGTATCTTCAAAATCGTAAATCGTATTCTTCAAAAAGCTTACGCTGTATGTCCTATGCCTTCCCTATTCAACTTATGGAACGAATGCAGCGCCAGTTCCATTTTTACCGTAAGTAGAATAGGGAAGGCGTAGGACATACAGCGTAAGCTTTTTGAAGAATTCGAAAGTACGGTTTTGGCGGAAGCACTTGGAAGGCGATCATTTGTTTATATAAAGCATATACATTTACATTTTTTTTGAAAATGACCGATCATTTCGCTAGATAAGACCCTTATTCCTCGTCTGGTATCATTTAAAGCCCTTTGAAGCTGCACTGAAACTGTAATTTTGACCTTCAACTGTTTGGAGGCCATTGAAGTCCATTATAAGGAGAATAATCCTGTAATGTTTTCATCAAAAACCTTAATTTCTTTTTGACTGAAGAAAGAAAGACATGAACATCTTGGATGACATGGGGGTGAGTAAATTATCAGGAAAATTTTATATGAAAGTGAACTAATCCTTTAAGAATAACTTTTATATTATATTTCAAGGTGAACACTCACTGGACTGAAGAAGTGAGGTTTACTTGCTTATCCACTATCCAGACATCAATTTATAGAAAAATCATGTTCAAATGTGAGTCTCAAATATGATCATCAGGCTTTTGAGGAAGGCTTTCATCTGTCAATCATCATTGTATTGCATTATGTTTTAAAACTAGAGCTTTGATCATAAAACTAAGCATTTAAATATCATTTTACCAAGACATTTTGAAACATATTGGCAGATATTGATATTTATATGCATTTTATGAAAGTATCTGCTATACTTTTATCAAGAAATCAGTGATTTACAATACAAGCATCAGAATTATACTTACTTTTTGTCCATAAAATATCAGCATCTGCACCAAATTGCATATTTTTGCTCAGTTTGCTCCTCTGAATAAAACAACTGTTTTTTTTCCTCCATATTCTCACTATATCACACTATATGAGGAATAAAAACCTGATGTATCAAATATACTCAACAAAAGCATATATGCAAACTTTCATATATTTGATGGGCTTTCAGACCTGTAGGATGGTTTTATCATCTTGAGACAGCCAGAAGCCCATGTCATTGTTTGGCGTCCATCTGCACGGGCCAATTTTTACAAGCTCTCTGCTGGAATCATACACTTCAACCATCTGTCAATAACACACACCAATTTTTATATAACAATTAGTTACGGTGCATCAGTTTGACTACTCAGATTCTGATTGGTCAGCATCATGCAGTCATGCAGTTTATAATGCTACATTCGCTACATTTGGCCATTGCAGGACAGCTTCATCTATGTACCTGTCCACCAGAGAAGGTGCGTGCAGATCGGAGCTCCTCCGCCGGTCCTCGACATGCAAACGATGCTGGAAACACGTGACCCGTTTTAACGTTAACACCTGCATTCAGACAGAAACACTCACGTGTAAAGCTGCATAATTGATGGAAATAAAACTGATATGGCTTGTAACAAGAAATGCCTATAAACTAGCGGTTTACACAACAGAAGAGAAGCTTTAAGGCTCCTGTGGTTTTCCACCAAAATAAAAAGCTTGTTGGATTAACACTAGAAAATAAAGAAATTAATAACAGTTTTACTATAAAATAATGTTATTATATTATTTTTCTTAATTACTCATTTAAATAATTAATAATAAATTAATATTTTTAACAAACACTTTTTTATTTTATAGAGAAATGTATAATAATATATTTAGTAATAATAATAATCATTAAAAAATAATAATAAATATAATTATAATTATTATTATTATTTTATTAGCCAAAAAAATTTCATCACACAAATTTTGGCTAAACAAGCAAAAACCTGGACCTTAAAAAAATATTTTAAATTACAATCACAATATTTTTCCGAAAAATCACAATTTGACTGCACTGGTCAGACTTTATGTTTATTGTTGTGTGAAACCGGTGAGGACATCGAAAAATGTGTCTATTTAGTGTTTTTTTACATTATTGTGCAACACCCTGTATTTCTCTTTCATTACATTCAATTCATAATGCAAATTCACAACTTAGATAACATCATGAAGAGAAGGTGATATTCAGAGAAGTTACACTGTACCTATCCCATACACCACGGGCCGATGAATCCCCTCTGTGATGACATCATTCATGTCTGAAGAAACATAATTATGTTATGCATTTATGCATTGCAGGTATGTTATCATGCACTACATTTCAGAGTTTTCTGAAGTCATACAACAGCTCTGTGTGAAGAACAGACCCAAAAAACTGAATAAAATGCAATGTGTCAACGGCACATTTAAGCCGTTATTTTAAGATGCAATATGTAAAATTTCTGTCCGCTAGAGGTCGCTAGAGGCCTATTCAGAACAAAGGCGTAGCTTGATGACGGCAAGTTTGAGCACGGAATCTTGGGACATGTGGTCTTCACATCATAGCCGGTGGAAACAATCGGGATAGAACTCAGGAAGAAATCACGTTCATGGATGCGATTATTAACGTTACTGTAGTATGAAGCAGAGCAGGACCGAGTGTTGTGGGAGCTGAACGAGGCCGCTGGAGCGATTGCGCAACACACGCCTCATGGGCAGCGGAACTTTTATTATGCCACAGTCGCCGGCACCGCTTCCGTTTTTCCGGTCATGAGTATGAGGTAATGCAGCTCTGTTTATCATATTAGATACATTTGAGCGTGTTGAAAATGATGTTATAACGTTACTCTGTGCGTTCGCTCGGCGGCTGATGTCAGACACTTGTTTGAGACACACTGCAGTAAGCTAGATCGATTTTAGAATATCATATTAAATACTGGATGGCTTATGTTGATAAATCGCATGAAATTCATTTTAAAACGTATTGTATGATGGAGAAAATGCTGTATTACTGTTACTAAAAATAAAGCTGCATCTGATTATGCTATGTTAGCTACTTCACAAAATACTGTTTTTCTCTGAGGCATTTTAAAAGCATGGTACTCGCAAAAAAATCAAGAAAATCAGATTTAAACAATAAGACTAAACTTGTTGAGCTATATAACAACAATTAGTTTTCTGTCTATAAATGTAACCAAACAGTTGTTCCCTTGTCTATTAAAACATGTAATATATTAAAGCGTCTTTGGTGTTTCCATGGTTTCTACAAAATAAAACCGGAAACCGAGGCAGACCGAGGGTTAACGCGGGTATGACGCAATTGACAGGCGACTCCTCACACGTCCCGGAGCCTTGGTTAAAATTGCAATTTTCTCACGATTTACAAATAGTTGGAAACATTTGGGATATTGTAAGTACTCAAGTGAACAAAATATATAACACCGGCTTAGTGGTTTTTGGATATTTTACTGCAAAAATCTTTTTTGCAGTATCTTACATTAGCAAAGCTGCTGAAGAAAGGAACAATTTTCCATGAATAATGACTTAAATTTGTGTCTGTTCCTCTCATAAAGCATAATTTGACCTCAGATGATTTGGAAAATAGTGCATAAATTGTAGTGACAAATTTTCCAGTGCTTTTTTTTTGAATGTGGTCACTATGAGCTTTCATCATACGAAAATTTTTCTGTTGTGGTCAACAGAAAGGACAAAATTACACAGGTTTACATTTTAAGAGTGAACTATCCCTTTAAATGGGCTACATGTGAGAATTTCATGTATTAATCGTTTTTAAAATTTTAATGCCAATGTTTGAACAACTTTTAACGAACCTTAAAAAAAACGAGACCTTCTATGATTTCCTAGGTTGTCTATGAAAGCCTGTCGACTGATTTTTACGTGAAGGACTTGGGAAGTTTTTGCCGGGAAAACGTAAACGTCATATCATCATGGATATGACATTTACGCCAATAATGCAGAAAGAGCTATTCAAGTGTCATGCAAAGAAAAGGGATTACTGCAAACTATAGGCTCACATGGTCAGATATATATAGTCTATAATCTCAAATATACTTTATAATCAAACTATCATGTAATTTTAATGACCTCATCCGTCGACATGATGCCGATGAATCTCAGAGCTGCTGAAAATATATCCACATCACTATGATCAGATGCTTTCTTAACTGCTGTTTTCTCATCGCTGTTATTTTTGTTGTGTGTTTACTTTGTTATTGAGAAGAAAGTGCTCAGCATATATTTACATATTCATCTAAACGTCGCTCTCAGTAGCGTGGGCGGCGTCAGGATATTTGCTAACAGTATATCACTGCAAAAGTTTTTTACTTTCTTACTTCGCCATGAGTATATCGGGACCTTGAATCACGTTCAGTCTCTTGTACGTTACGTGAGCACGAGCAGCAAGTTGCTGGCTGCAGTTCACTTAATGGCCAACGGTGTCGTTAATAACAAGGGTTTCTGAATTCTACATATAGCCCCTTTAAGGTGAATTGACTAATGCTACCTTCACGTGCTATAGGAAATTTGATAATTCCCACTTCTGAAGTCGTGATTATGAGCATATCGCATTCAAGTTTCGACATGAGAGGGCGTTCATGTGCATTTTTCCCCCTGGGAAACTCAGGGGGGAAAAGATAATTCAGAAAGAACGTGAAGGCAGCATAAGAGAAACTTCAGAATTTGGCATGTCCTGACAGTAAATGACACAAACGCTCCTCTGACCTGTGATGCAGCACGTCTCCAGGTGAATGTCTTCCTTCTGTTTTTGAAAGGCAGCTGTAAAGCAAAACATTCCATCTCATATTTTGATCTCACAGTGAATGTTTCGTCTTCATTGCACATTTGTACACAACGTACCCAGAATACTAAGGCTGAGTGAGTGAGAGGTCTTTCTGTCGTCATCAAAACCCCCAGCAAGATGCAGCTCCAGTCTGAAGACACAAACACCCACATTAAATCATGCAGACACTCCTAAAGTCCTTTATATTTGATAAACCCAGTGGAGTTGGTGATGCATGATGATCTACAGCACCTGCCCTCTTTAACAGGGTTACTTTTAGAGGTCACAGCATTGACTATGAGAGGAACTTCAGTCCATGTGCTGGAACCATCACAGTGTGCAAGGCAAGTCGCTCCACTGCCTTCAGAACAGAATAAATACAGGATCAGACACACAAACGTACAGTAAAATGGCATCAGATATTGATTTGATGAAGGTTTTGTGTTACCTGTGTGTCGGAGCACGACTAAATGGCATGTTGTGGCATCATCGGAGCCCAGGATAGAGACAGAATCTGAGGAAAGAGAAACATCAGTGTCCATTTGATTGACACATGGCAGGAGCTCATCAGATCATCGGCACACACTCACTGTCCGCTGGTGTGGTGGATGCAAACTCTCGCTGCTGGATGTACAGGAGCTGTTTAGGGTCCACAGACTCTGGACTGCTGGACACAAACTGCTTCGCACTTTCCTGAGACAGACACATCAATGTGTCAAAACCACATAGACGTCCTCTACTGTCAAATGACTATATGTACTGTATTTAAACAATGAAAAAAAAAAAAAAAAAAAACGATGGATATGAATGTTTTTAACATTAAGATGCATATAGGAATTCAAGTTTACATTTTTAGTTTTTTTTAAAAATTATTATACATTTTTACAATTCATTTAAATAGTTACAATAACTGAAATATGAAAAATAAATGTATAAAATTATACAGACATTGCATGTAGTCTGTATATGAGCTAATTAATGAGTTCATGATGAACACTGCATGCAAAAAATAAGAGCATTATTAGAAGAAACCTGTTTATTATATATATATATATATATATATATATATATATATATATACATACTAAAAATAAATACATTGATATTTAAGGTTTTATTTGAATGATTTCTATTTTCTACCTGTTTATCTCGTACATCACGAGTTTTTAAATATAAAGTGAAAGAGGGTCTATGTATTACAGTCTGTGCATTCATACTTCCGTATTATATTACTTAGAATATTAAAGTGGCTATCGGATTACTATTTTTGAATATTATTTTGTACCTTCAGATGCGGGTATTTGCTGAAGAGTTCTGCGACTGAGTTCACGCGCTCTATTCGCTTATTCTGAGTCAACAGCGGCATCTTGACAGTAATTAAATCTGATCATTTCATTAAACTTTGATAATTAATAACTCTGTCATGTGAGATTCTCCGCCATCTCACCACTGCACCGCCGCATTCTCTTCCGCTTTGCTCACAAGACAGGTCATGTGACTCGGAATATTAGAACTGATTCGCTAGAAGGGACATTAACCGGAAATCAGTTTAACTTTAGAACAAAATCCAGAGGAAAGGCTGATGCAGTTTTATCATCTGCGATAACGGCAATTAATAAACGTCTCATCATTTAAAAAAAAGGTATTTAATTGTAGGCCATTGTGGAACATATAGAAATTTTCTGACATCTAGCTTGCATAATAATTAAATAAAATAATTATTTAAAAAATATTAAATAAATTATTTAAAAATATATTATAATGTGTAAATAGCGCTGTTGACCAGCAGGCGGCTCTAGTGCATCACGTCTGTCTTTCAATCCTGCAGAGATTTTATTTAATGACATTCAGCGCCTGGTTTTGCTCAAGAGGATTTTTTTTTTTTTTTTTTTTTTTTTTTCTAGAGCTTGAGAAATGTTTAAAAAATGTTCAGATGAGTTAATGTGTAATCCATCTCCTGGTATGGTATGAACACAATGTACAGTGTCCTTAATTTATAAGAATTTTACAGAGTAAAAAATGATTATGTAAAAGCAACCCCTTTATCACTTATGCGATGATGGAAAATATAATTAAATTGACA
This sequence comes from Ctenopharyngodon idella, assembly GCF_019924925.1. Lineage (NCBI taxonomy): Eukaryota > Metazoa > Chordata > Actinopteri > Cypriniformes > Xenocyprididae > Ctenopharyngodon > Ctenopharyngodon idella. Next base: position 2,456,677 of record NC_067225.1, read on the forward strand.
GTTAACAAATAGTTAAATACTCGAAATGGTTATTAACCTTTAAAAGTAGGCTACTACCATAATTACGAACAGCTTGTTAAAAGTCTTTTTTAAATCCTAATTTACCCTATATTTTAATTTTCTCTTTTATCCCCCCTCCCCCCCTCCATAATTAAACCAGGATGGCAACTCTTAATAGTAAGGTTTACAACTATTTAAATCAAAGAATTAAAGTGCCAACTCACTGTGAGTGTGTATGTATTGATCACACCGTTTATGAGGTTTCCCAGAAACACGTTTACAATAGAATCATGATGTCAGGAATTACTCAGTGTTTAATCACTTTCATTGCACAACTACAGCACATACAGTAACATCTAAAAGTCAGACACCACTAATCTAGAAGCTTCTATTTCACATTTATAATTTACATATTTTTTGAATATTCTAACTTATATAACTTATATGTCCTGTGACTAAACCAAGTTTGTTCTCATTCTGGAGAGCTTAAAGTTCAAACAAATCCAGATCAAATGCCTTTACTACGTCCTTGATTCATTATATATATATATGTATATAGATCAGGCATAACATTATGACCAGCTTCCTAATATTGTGTTGGCCCCCCTTTTGCTGCCAAAACAGCCCTGACCCGTCGAGGCATGGACTCCACTAGACTCCTGAAGGTGTGCTGTGGTATCTGGCACCAAGATGTTCGCAGCAGATCCTTTAAAGGGTTAGTTCACCCAAAAATGAAAATAATGTTATTTATTACTCACCCTCCTGCCCGTTCCACACCCGTAAGACCTTCGTTAATCTTCGGAACACAAATTAAGATATTTTTGTTGAAATCCAATGGCTCAGTGAGGCCTCCATAGCCAGCAATGACATTTCCTCTCTCAAGATCCATTAATGTACTAAAAACATATTTAAATTAGTTCATGTGAGTACAGTGGTTTAATATTAATATTATAAAGCGACGAGAATATTTTTGGTGCACCAAAAAAACAAAATAACGACTTACATAGTGATGGCCGATTTCAAAACACTGCTTCAGGAAGATTCGGAGCGTTATGAATCAGCGTGTCATGATTCGGATCGCGTGTCAAACTGCCAAACTGCTGAAATCACGTGACTTTGGTGCTCCGAACTGCTGATTCGACACGCTGATTCATAATGCTCCGAAGCTTCGTGAAGCAGTGTTTTGAAATCGCCATCACTATATAAGTCGTTATTTTGTTTTTTTGGCGCACCAAAAATATTCTCGTTGCTTTATAATACTAATATTGAACCACTGTACTCACATGAACTGATTTAAATATGTTCTTAATACATTTATGGATCTTGAGAGAGGAAATGTCATTGCTGTGAATGCAGGCCTCACTGAGCCATCGGATGTCAGCAAAAATATCTCAATTTGCATTCTGAAGATTAATGAAGGTCTTACGGGTGTGGAACGGCATGAGGGTGAGTAATAAATTACATTATTTTCATTTTTGGGTGAACTAACCCTTTAAGTCCTGTAAACTGCGAGGTGGGGCCTCCATGGATTGAACTTGTTTGTTCAGCCCATCCCACGGATACTCGAATGGATTGAGATCTGGGGAATTTGGAGGCAAAGTCAACACCTCAAACTCATTGTTGTGCTACTCAAACAATTCCTGAACCATTTTTGCTTTGTGGCAGGGCGCATTATCCTGCTGAAAGAGGCCACAGCCACCAAGGAAAATACTGTTTCCATGAAAGGGTGTACATGGTCTGCAACAATGCTTAGGTAGGTGGTACATATCAAAGTAACATCCATATGAATGGCAGGACCCAAGGTTTCCCAGCAGAACATTGCCCAAAGCATCACACTGCCTCCGCCGGCTTGCCTTCTTCCCATAGTGCATCCTGGTGCCATGTGTTCCTCAGATAAGTGACGCACATGCACCCGGCCATCCACGTGATGTAAAAGAAAACGTTATTCATTAGATTAGGCCACCTTCTTCCATTGCTCCATGGTCCAGTTCTGATGCTTACTGCGGTGGTAGACAGGGGTCAGCATGGGCACCCTGACTGGTCTGCAGCTATGCAGCCCTATACACAACAAACTGTGATGCACTATGTATTCGAACACCTTTCTATCAGAACTTCTTGAGCAATTTGAGCTATAGTAGCTCGTCTGTTGGATCGGACCACACGGGCCAGCCTTCACTCCCCACGTGCATCAATGAGCCTTGGCCACCCATGACCCTGTCACTAGTTCACCACTGTTCATTCCTTGGACCACTTTTGATAGATACTGACCACTGCAGACCAGGAACACCCCACAAAAGCTGCAGTTTTGGAGATGCTCTGACCCAGTCGTCCAGCCATCACAGTTTGGCCCTTGTCAAACTCACTCAAATCCTTACGCTTGTTCCCTGGTTTGCGTTTCTTGTTTTTGTACTTTTATTTTAAAGTGTGTTTTCTGTTCCCATTGTTCACGTCCTGTGTTTAGTTCCTGTTTTACTCTGTTTCTATAGTTACTCTTTTATTGTTGCTATAGTGATTGATTACCTTCACCTGTTCCTCTCAGTGTTTGGTGTTCTTTTGCCTGCCTTGCCCCGTGTCTGGATTTACTGTTTTTGCCTGTCTCCTTGTGCCTGGATTTACTTTTATGTTTGTTAATAGTCTTTTGTTGTGTTTGGATCCAACTCTCCCTTGTTTCTGAAACATCCTGCATTAAAATATCAGTCCACAGCAGGCTGGATTTAATTAACTAGAGCACCATTATATAAAACCAAAGAGAATGAGACACCAACTCTCCTTTAGATTCACACACACATCTCTGCTCAGATGCGTTTGATCCGTCGGCCTGTGATTATTCACTCACTGAATGGAACGCATGAAAATTAGGTGTTTTATAATTTTTCTCGGGTGTCTGGTGTTTATTGTCTCAGATGAATACGTCTGCACTTCACAGGAACAGGTGTGCTGTCTAGGAATTGGATGAGTGTTTTAAGCCACTGCATGTGTGAATATTCATACACTGTCATCAAAAGGACGAGTTCTCTGAATCTGAATCAAGAGAACACTAGGAAGTGACCATCATGTACTTGTCACGTATGTGGCCTAAACAGATCCTGTACGTAACAACTGATTCCTGTTAAAGGAAATGGAACTTTAGACATTTCCTGCTTATAAAGAGTTTCCAGCCAATCAGCTGTTGTCTTTCAACCCAGATACAAGTTTCTGCATTAATACAATCATCTAAAAATATCAAAGCTGCAGTGTAATTTACCAGGAAAGAAACTTGAGAAATGTTCATGGACTCCAGATTAGAGACTGGTGAACAAGAAGGAAAGCAAAGACAATAGCTGTTGTTTCCTTAAATGAAAAACAGATCCTTCTTTTGCTGACTTACATTAAATGTTACTAGATAAAAAAATCTTTTAATTCCAGTAAAATCTCAAAGCTGCTTTTAGATATTTTTCATTAAAATCCCTGGAAACAAACCACTGTAGATGAAATAATATATACAAGCAAGAGCTGATGTAATAACATGAAATAAAACAAAACGTCTTTATGATATTCTGGTTAATAGATGTGAAAATAAATGTGTATGAGCCCATTGTGTTTGCTTAAAATCAATAAATAAATATGCATTTTACTGCTCTCCCTTTCAAGCAGAACGTACTATGGTTATAGTTATAAGTGTACAATTATACTTTTATAGCTATAACCTTAGTACGTTCTGCTTTAAACATCAAACTGAATGTAGAATGCATAACCACACTGAAAAATTGCACAACTTCTTGAATGTTCATTATAGCACGCATATTAATGCACGTTTTAGATAAATTAGTGTAAACAGACCTATGAGAAATTCAGGTTGTGTACATAGTTTTATTAAAGATCATGAACAGAGCAGAAGAGCAATACTATGGAAATATTGACATTGATCTTTGACTCTTAAACAATCCTTAGAAAGCAGAAGGGAGTGAATAACTTAAGACTGAAGGACATCAAATAATCCAGAAAGCAAATAAACAGCAAACAAATAGACATGCATTTATTTTTGAATGAAACCTCTATACAGATACATGGAATCCAGTGATGTAAATATATATATTTATAAAAATATGAACATACACATTTTATTGATATTTCTAAGTGCTTTAACAGGCATCACAAACCATGAGTTTGCCATTTCATCTTAGTGACACCCGTTACTTTAAATACTTTCACAAGGAAGCATCTACATGCTGCGTTTGGTTTGCGCTTCGATCACATCTCTTAGTTATTCGACCGCTAAATTAGAAAATAAGTGGGAAGTAAAATCCCTCTTACTAGAATCCTGACGTGGAATGTTGACGAGCAACTGATGACAAACCCACTATTAAATATAGAAAAATAGTCTTCTACAACCAAATAAAACAAAAGTATGCAGACCTTGTGAGCCTGAATGCTACAGATCAGTCCAGTCCAGAGTGCGCATGTTAACGTGTTCACCTATTTAAAGTCCAAGTGCAGAAAGACATCAGTCGTAGTCCACCACTGAATGTGGGTTATGGGCTAAAACGTCACAGAGCACCAAGTGCGCATGTATGAAAGAAAAGATAAATCACAGACGCATTTGGTGCATTTCTGACTTGGACAATGATTTTGAGCAGAGTAACCCCGCTGTCTAACAGGCCGTCAATCATCATTCCTCTCCCAATCATTGGTCTCTACTGCAAGTGAAGCCCTGCCCCTGAAGAGCTGTCATGTCTTATTGTTCCGCCCCCACTAGACCCTTCCAGCACACGTGGAAACGACCACATGGTTTGTAAAGGGTGAAAGGGAACGAGACACAAAAGCCTTCTGTAAGCAGTGAAACATCATGATGTTCTACCTCCAGATTCCTAGAAAGAGACTCGAGTGTGTTTAAGCGGAGAGGAGAGGGATAAATCACTAGAATAAACTAGCAGTTTAAACTAGTACTGACAGCCTATTAAACGAGCAGGGTTTAACCTCAGCAGCCCGACTGAGTGATGTCACCGCCAGAGCTTTTGGTGACCTCCATCGTGGTGAATATCTGGAAACAAATGAAGGGAAGGACATGTTATGCTCATGTGCCAAGAACATGAAAAGAGAAATAACATTAAAGGGTCCTATTAAGTTTCTTTCCCCATGTTCATCTTTCTTTAGTGTGTAATGTTACTGTTTGAGCATGGGAAAAAAAAAAAAAAGAAAAAAGAAAAAGAAAAGAGGCAGGGTTAAGTTAGAAGTGTGAAGAAACTTGCGGTTATGGTAAAGGGTGGGACATTTCCAAAACATGCTCTAAAGGCCGATTTATACTTCTGCGTCGAGTGTACGACGTAGCCTGACGTGCACCTCTTCAAAAATGTAGCAACGTGTCAATTCTACAGTCTACGCAAGCGCTGTGATTGGTCTGCTAGAACCCCTCCCTCAGGTCAAAAAATTGCCGCAGAGCAATCGGAGAAGAGCGAGCACTTTTAACTTCCATATGAATGAAAAAACGCTCTGTTTCAGGGGACACATTCAGTCAAACTGCAACAAAAGTCGTTACCTATTTGCTGCTTCTCTGACAACGTACATGACAAGCTGCTTCTTCGGCTTTTGCCTTAATCCTCAACATGACTGCCTCCTAGTTGTCTGCATGCACATCGACACGGACAACGACGCAGAAGTATAAATGAAAACAGACGCATAGCCTACGGCGCAGAGGCTCCGGCGTAGGTCCGACGCAGAAGTATAAATCAGCCTTAAGCGCTGGACCAATCACAACACGACCAATCAGAGCACATTTTGCTTTTCAGAGGGAGGGGCTTCATAGAGACATGAACTAAACAGTGTTACTGACAGACTGGGAAGAGAGGAGCTTGCAACAATTTCAAATATGGGGAAAATAATGTGTTTTTTGAACATTGAAACAAGAAAACCTGTTCTAGTAGATCCCAAAAACAACATGCCCTTTTATAAAGTCTTGATAATAGGTTCCCTTTAAATAGTAGAGTAAAAGGAAACACACCTCGGCACAGGTGGGGTGTATCCCGATGGTGTTGTCCAGCTGATCTTTGGTAATCCCACACTTCATAGCAGCTCCGAAGCCCTGTGTGACCTCTCCAGCATTAGGACCCAGATAGTGAAAGCCAATCACACGGTCCTGCACACACACACACACACACACACACACACACACACACACACACACACACACACACACACACACACAGGAGTTACAGGATCGGGTCTCTTACACTACCGATAGAATGCAATCAAATGCATTTCATTCAAAAAACATTTCTTAATAGAAATCGGTCACTGCTTGTTGGAAACAAGCCTGTAAAAAGGCTTCTTTCCAGAGAATGCACACATTAGTTATTGTAAGTTAATATTGCATTGTTCATTGTTTGTTCACATTGCTAACAGATGAAACTTTTGATTTAAAAATGTATTAGTGAAATACTGAAATTAAAATGCTGTAGAAGCCAGTGTTAATTATAGAAGCTTGTTTCCACCACAGAATAAAAAAAAAAAAAAAAAAAAAAAAAAAAAAAAAAAATAATAATAATAATAGCGTTCTCTTTAATTCACTTTATTCCTTTGCTATTGCCATTAAGTTTCTCTCTCACAATTTGATTTTATAATTATAACTTGCAATTGCGAGATAAACTCAGAATTGTGACTGAAAAAAAAAAAAGTCTGAATTAAAGATAAAGTCGCAATGTGATAAGTCAATTACCTAAAAATTTAGCTGAATGTTTAATAAGGACAGAATTTATTAATATTTTTAGTTAGCATTTATTTTTATATTGAGTTTAAATTTAGTTTTAATTATTTTATTATGTGCTTTTGTCATTTTTTTTTTATTTATCTTTAATGTTTTTTTAAAGTTTTAATAATTTTAGTACTTCAACTCGACCTTATTTCAATTAGTTTCCAAGGCAACATTTGTATATTTTGTTTAAAGTTTTTAATCTAATCTTTGTATTTTATTTATTTCAATTACTGAAAATTTTATTTCTAATAGTTTTAGTTAACAATAACACTGGTAAAAGCACTTCATTGTTAGATTGTCAGCTAAGGTAAATTAAACCTTATTGTAAAAGTGTATAATTGTATAATCTAGTGTATAATCTTGACTTGGAGTCATAGTTTGAAAAAAGCCATCATTTATAGAAGATGCTGACTGTTATGCATGTCTTACGTTGTCAAGTTTATTGCAGATGATCTTGGCATAGCACCTGTTGTTGTCTCGGCCAGGAACAGTGAACTCCAGAGGCCAGAACAGACTGTGATAGACCTGCAGAGACATGCACACATCATTACAGCAATCCCCAGCACTCATTAAAACCGCACTCATCATCAGCACAGATTATTCATATTTCCAGTCTGAGGTCTGCTCGTGAACACACACCTCGATGTTCTCCTGTCCGTAGATCTCCACGGCCTTCTCCTCCGGGTGACCACAGCTGCCGTATTCCATAGGAGTGAAGACAGTGGTGGGAACATTCACGTAATCGCACTGTGACAAACACACAACACAGTGAGGAAAAGGCACCGGATTTTTAAAAGGTTTACATCACAGAAAACAGCTTAAGTTCTCTTTATAAGAAGACTTTAGTCTTCCTGGAAAATCTACTGGAGATGACAGATTGTTATGACTATGCCAGACCTTCAAAGATGATCCAGCGTACAGTCGGCGAGCCAGGAGTTTCCCGGCCTGAATGGCCACAGGCGTGAGCTCCCACTTCCCCTCCAAGATGTCTCCAATGGCATAGATGTGAGGAATGTTGGTCTGCTCCTCATCATTCACTGGAATCTTCCCGTTCCTGGATGGAGAAAATAACCCAATGTTCATATTGACTCAGTCTTGAGGACTAAAGCTCACTGTAATTCAAGACTGTACTGTATGTACATGAACTGCACACATACCTCTTTTCCACCAAGGCAGTTTGAGTGCTGGTTCAGAGCCAGAGCTTACTTTCAAATCAGTTCTTTGTCTTTCGACACCCAAAGCACCAGCTCTGAACCAGGAAAAGTGGTTCATAAGTAGCACCAAAACATTGCTGGTCTAGAAGTAAGAACCGCTTGCGTCAGGGGCTGGGGGCAGGGTTACCGTGGCTGAACAGAAACTTGTGACCTCCATTTTTGAAATAGCAGCTAATCAAGATAATAGCAGCTCGATTGCAATTTCAGTCTACACAAATTACGGCGACCTGCATGAACGTGTTGGATTCACCGTGTTTGGATGCCAATGTAAGTTCGCAAAGCCATGAGGATCAATAGTAACCCAACGTCAGCCATTGTTGATGGAAGGCTTGTTCAAGATGCATCAGAGCTGCGTGGACTGATCGGCGTGTGACATCGGAGTGCCGCGAGAGCGTTTGTAGAGCTTACGACTCCTTGTGCCTTTGGATCGCTCTCGCGGTGCTTTGGTGTCATGCGCCAGATGGTCTGCGCGGCGCGGATGCATCTCGAACAAGCCTGGTCTGTTTGTATTTTGTGCTACCATACTAGCATTGCTGTGAAAGATGACACATATACAGTGACGTAAGACCTGGCTCTGTGGTGGCTCTCTAGCCCATGAAAAGGCAAACCAGTTCTTAGAAGGCTCGTCAGTCGAACCAACTCCGAACCGGCAATAGCACTGGCTCTGAACTAGCATCATGTTGGTGGAAAAGGGGTAACAGTGAAGTATGAAGGAGTCACATTAAAAATCCATTTCACACTTGGTTCTGATGCTTGATCTGCATCGGTTTACTTTTAGTGGAAATGTTAGTCTCATTATCATGAGTAGCATGACTGCAATGAGATGATCATATTTTACAATCATTTTTCCTCAAACTGTATCAAACTTTGGTCACACTTTAGGGTCCAATTCTTACTAATTACTGCTTATTAGTTAAGATAGTTGTTAAGTTTAGGTATTGGTAGGAAAGGGATGTAGAATATGGTCATGCAGAATAAGGCATTAATGTGTGCTTTATAAAGTACTAATAAACAGCCAATATCCTCGTAATATGTATACTATTAAGTAGTTAGATAGTGAGTAAATAGTGAGAACTGAACCCTAAACTAAAGTGTTAACAAAACTTTAGATCCTTGTATCGATATTTTTATTAAATGTCAAAAAACTCAAACTAAAAAGCAGTTTGCCTAAAGGGTAAATAAAACCTTGAGATATTTGCTCTCTGGACAGAAAAAGCATCAGTGAATGCTTCATAATAACATAGCTACATTACATCATTAGTTCCCTTTTGCAATTTAGGAAAATTCAGAACTGAGCAATAAAATGTAACAAATGCACAAGCACAATGACCTTAAAATTGTTAGAAATACAAAATGCACATTACAAAACTGAAATGAGCAGTTCAAATGAAACGAGTTGTAAATCTGTATGTGCTCAGTGAGTCACTCATACAGAGGAACCATAAAAGAGCTATGCATCACTCTCATATGTGTGTGGGTCATATGGAATCATATGACTCCGCTTGAGAACGGATCTAAAACCTCTGTGCTGCACTAATCTAATCTCTCAGATGGACTCAAACCACACACACTTCAGTTTGTATGTGAATTAATATGCATTTTCCCATGCTTTTCAATGGAAATACTTTGCTTAATTCATCCCGCCCATCTACATGCCACAGTGTGTTCTGTAAACACTCTCCATGTCACTGAGGTCAGACGCTGAACACACTTCCAAGTTCCCAGAGGAAATACTGCTGATTCACCATGACACTCCAGATCCAGCCTGCCCTACTCACTCTGGCCCCGCCCGCTCAAATGCTACCGTGACAACAATTACTTTGTTATGGGCTGGGGGAGGGACTACGAGGACAGATGACCAAAATAAGCTATTCAAAAGAAAGAGACATACTTGGCATTGACTTTAACTCCAACTTTGTCCAGACCGATCTTTCCTGTACAGGCGTCACGACCCACTGCGATCAACACCTGAGAGAGACAGACAGAGACAGAGAGAGACACACACACACACACACACACGAAGTTCCACATCAACATTAGCAAACATGAAAGGAATGTGACAATGCTGATTACTACAGAAACAACTGAATCCGCCCTCGGTTACAAAACAACAAAATATTAACAATGAGGCAAAGCATTGTTTACATGCACCAAACTCCACCCACAGGAATTACATCAACACATAACCAGAAGTTCATTTACCTTTAACAGTATTCAGGCCTCACACTCTTAGACAACTATACAGCTCAAATTAAGGTTTATACTGAATAACTGATGCAAATGCTTTAACAAAAATACTTGCTTTTAAACCCTCTGTAACTACAATCTTTTTCCAGCTGCTCATATTTCCCAACCACTTTTAAGCAAATGATGTCATGGGTGTCTACAGGTGCAGTTCACCACATTAACTACCGACATGATCCACTAACATTTGACAATAAAGTGACTATGTTCATTTCAGTGCAGAGAATATAAAATGTTTGAAAAATGTTTGCACTTAAAATAAATAGCACGCCAAAAATAGCAGACAAGATAAAAACAGATGTGCTGTAAAGATATCTGAAGGGAATTCCAGTTTTTGGCCAACAGAAAGGCTCAGACACTCACAGTGTTGTATTCCCCTTCATAGATTTCATCACTCTCGGTTGATTTGGCTGTCACTTTAAGTCGTCCCGGAGTTCCAGCTTCCAGCTCCTCGATCTGTGGAAAAAAGAATCACTGTGATGCTTTATCACCATGATAATGTGTGTAAAGAGGCCATGATTATTATACTCATAAAGAGCATTACATAATCACAGCTGCGATAGATAATGCATCATTTCAGATTTCAGTAATGTTTAACAGCACACATGCACCAACCTTGGTCGGAACAAACTTCCTGAGGAATTTGACCCCATGCATCTCCATGTAATCTCCTGCACGGTTAGCCATGTCCTGGTCGAATCCTCGCAGCAGAATGGAGCGAACCATGACGGTCACGTCCAGCCCCAAACCGGCCAGAAAACCCCCACACTCCAGAGCGACATATGACGCCCCGACAACAAGAGTCTTCCCGGGACAGTAGGGCAATGAAAACAGGTCATCACTGTGAAGAACGAACAAAACTGATTAGGACAAAACATAGATGGATCATCTTTTCTGCCGAAATGTAGACAAAAATTCATAAATACAGTTAAACATCATGAAATCTGCCAAAGAGAAAAGTCAATAAAGTCAAAACCACAAAGGCTTGAGTCTTGCCAAACACCTGCAGTTCACTTCCTCTTCAGATAAAAGATGAATGAACTATTAAGAAATCACAGCCTCGAGTCATAAAAGAGCACACATGCATTCAGGTTAAAGGCTTGCCATTTTGAAAGTGAACATCACTATGCCGGACTGACTACAAATTCCATTTTTTTTTTAATTTTTCTGGATTCAGTTTTTTTTCCCCCCATTTTAATTTTTCTGGATTCCAATTTAATGGTTAAATTAAATGTTAGTTATCAAAAAGCATGTTCATAATTAATTGAAATCATGAAACTTGGAATTTCATAGCAATTTATTAAAAGGTTTATTTATTAAAAAAAAAAAAAAAAAAAAAAAAAAAAAAAAAAAATCCAAATTCTATTTTAATTTAATCAAATTAATAAATTAAAAAGTATGTGTAACCAATTGAGTGTGTATTTTTATATGTACACATATACATATATATATATATATATATATATATATATATATATATATATATATCTCTCTTAACTAATTACATTTTTTAATTATTTTTTTAAACATTAATCTGGGCCTATGAAAGGTTTAATTTTTTCAGAAATATCTAGTTTTTCAGAAACATCTGCATTTTAATTGAAGTATTTATGATTTTATACAATATTATCAAAAACTCTAGTAATCAATTGAAGGCATAAAAAACATTAATTATTTAGTCCTCTTTTTTTGGCAAACAATGCTGAAAACACCACAAGCATAAAAACTTGAGCATGTGTAGCTGACGAAAAGGCATTCAACACAGACTTCATATTTAAAGTCTTTTTTTTTTTTTTTTTACAGTTTAATATTTACAGACACTATACATATCACGATTTGATTAAGTGCACAGTCCTACTTTTGATTTATTCTTCCAAACTTTGCCAAATTCTGTGACATTCCACATTATACAATTTCATTTTTATGACTGAATTCTGCAATTCCATCTGTGTTTTCCGTGCCACAGAAATCATAGACCCCTACATGTACATTGTGCCATTTTTAAAATCAGCAACATGAACCAACATAATAATTTTCCACATTTCTGCCACTCATATCAGAGCTACAGAAGGAAATCCTCCTCTTATTTGACACCATTTAGTGGAAGCTTTCCTTCCCTTGGTGACCGAGAATGAATCAGCTTTAAAATCAATAAATCCTGTAAATAAGTCAGCACAGTTCCTGTAACGACCCTCAGAGGTCCAGCTGCATTTAACTGGCTCTCCAGAGGAAGTTTACCGCTGTGAGCTCAGAGTCTCAGCTTACCTGGTTATGCAGTACTCTTTGTCTCCTGGGACACCCAGGTAACGAGGCCGCTCTCCTGTCGCCAGGACAAACCTAGCTGCGGTGTAAAACGTCTCTTTACCACGCTTGTTTGTGGCCTGTTGAGAAGATTCCAAAAAAAAAAAAAAAAAAAAAAAAAAAAAGAGGTAAGCTTTAGGCATACTGTAACTGTGATTTGAACTGCTATATGCAGCTTTTAGCATCTCTCATAATACTGGCATTTAAAAGCTAAAAGAAAAGTCTTTAACAAACACAGCAACATCAGCTTGCCAATGTCATTAGGGCACATTTTCCTCATGATCTGCTGTCAAAAGTAGGAATGAATTACCCTTTACACAAGTTCTCTCTAAAAGAACCTCTTCTTTCAGTCCACTAAAAGTAAATTAAGTGAAAAAGAATCCAGTTCTCTTTGCATTCACATTGCACCTGGACCTGTAGTGGAGTCAGCTCTCTTTTTGGTCCACTTCAGCTGTGACTGTTAGCTCAGTCCAGGAAAACGGCTTTGCATTTACAATGCATTTTGTAGTGAATACAGTAAAAGCTTCAGCACAATTGGCTAGCTGGATCTGAACACACTTACCTTGATCTTGTGCGGCTCCACAAACTCAGCGTAGGCGTTGACATAATTGACGTTTTTGTCTCGTAGGGAAACTCTGTAGCCCCAGTTCAATGAACCGATGTAGTTATTCACTGCAGTCCTCATCGTCTCCCAGTTGTGTGTCACTTTAATAAGAAGACAATATTTGATGAGAAAGTGAACCAGAACAGAAAAACAACAACAAAAAAAAAAACTAATCAAGAGCAAAAGGGGACATGCTTGAGCAAAAACAGTAGAAAAACTTTACAACACATTGAATGTTGTAATTATCACTTGCTCTGTGTATTAGGAAGTTTTCTGGGGTTAAATCACCCATTTACAATTCTTTCATTAAAGATATAACTGGACCCTCATAATAGTCTTTCAAACCATTTCACAAGGTTGCAGTCACTTAAAATGAATAATCTACTAAAACGGAAATCTACTAAAGAGGAAATCAATTTGGAACTGAAATGTCTTCAGAGCAGAAAACACGAAATTGCATCACAACTTTAACCACTCATGGAAAACTAATACATGAAGAACTTGTGTTTCTTCGTACAATATCAAACAGGCACTTTTTAAAAATAATTTCTATCTGCAATGCATTTGCAATTCTTATCTGCAATCCAGATCATAGAACCAGCGTATCATGTACCACCATGTACAGCTTTATATTCCCAGCCATGTGGAATGTTATGACTGACCTTGATCACTGAATTCCCAGCCAAACTTGCGTGCATCCTCCATGGCTGTGCTCAGCAGGGCCGTCTGATGCATCAGTTTCTTAGGAATACAGCCCACATTCACACATGTGCCACCCAGACCTGGAGAGAAACCTTGTATTATCATCCAATAATAAGTGATTCTTATTATAAACTTCCATGTTTGATTCCAGGAGTCTTACCCCAGGTTGTGCCCTTTGGTGTGGGAACAACATAATCTAGAACCATGACCTTCTTGCCAAAGGCAGCTGCTTCCTGTTTGGGCAGGAAGGGAACGTGTTAAAATCAAAATCATGTGCAAAACATGTATTTATTTATTTATTTATTTATTTATTATTATATATATATATATATATATATATATATATATATATATATTTTTTTTTTTAAATTATCGTCATTGTACAAGTACAATGAAATTTAGAGTGCCAGCTCTCAGAAGCAAGAAACATTTACCCATAAAATATGAACATACACATTAAATTACATAAAAGCCCCTGAAGGAATATTGAACAATGTATTAAAAAAAAAAAAAAAAAAAGTCCCGACTGACCTGAATTTACTCTACACACACATACAGTATTTAAACAGCATCATAGATAAAGGATCTTTCTGCCTGTGAAATTTAACTCACCTTTGAACATGCCAGACCGCCAGAACCACCACCGATGACGATGAGATCATAGTCGTACACCTCACTCTCTTCACCCAACAGCTTCTGCAAGATGCCATCTTTGTGTGCCTGTTACCAAGACAACCAACCAATCATTAGGAGCATAAAAACGATGCTGATAAGAGCCATTGTGAAGAGGCACTTGTGCATTATTTAGCTCTATTACCAAAGGTCTTTCCCACAGAGCTGCTTTACACAATTGTGAAAGGGCTTTTATAGACAGCTGACAGATCTACAGACAGATACATTAGTGATAGAAACAGGCGCTGATGATCAGACATTTCATATGTAGATGCCAAGAGCAGTCCTCTGATGTGGTAACCAACATATAACCAACAGTTAATAGTACAAAACTAGGGCTGTGCCAGTCAACTTGACCGTAGTGGTATAAAACAGCCACAGTCACAGCCCTATACAAAACCATCAAAGTCCTCAAAAAAAAAAAATTCTCCAAAACAAAGTTTCACAAAATGGCTTGTGTGTGTCCTGGTTACAGAATGGTGCGCTTCAATGCAATTAGAGCAAATGGACTTAAGGATGCTTCCAACATGCTAAAATTTTCTCAATTTTAAGAATGAATTTAATAGCTACCAAGTTAGCTATCCAGATGGCTAAAGGCCTATTGGGAACAAACTCTAAATGAAAATCACAACTGCAAAAGTAACTTGTGGCCTGTTGCATGAAGCTAGTTGAACAAACTGAGTTTCAGAGTAGGTTTGGAGTTGACAAATCCAGATAAATCCAACCTGGTTTAGATCAGGATCAACTGTTGCACAACGCTCGGTATAAACTTTCTCTGTCAACTCAGGTTTAATCCAGAGTTTGCAAAGCGCATGCACACGGCCAATCACACAGAACAAGGAGAACGTCAGTTTGATTCACTTCTTGCGAGAGAGCCGCGCAATTCATGTCTCTTCCAAAGACTAAGAGATCATTATGAAAAATATGAAATTAAACTCATTTACAAAGCAGGAATAAACACTGCTGCATTGAATGTTTGAGAAGGCAGCTGAAAGAAAATATAGACCAAATTATTAATATAGTTTCACAAAGAACTCAAGAATACATGTAAGCTTAATCTGTTTAAAAACTTTATATATTATGCATGTATTATATATTTTTTTAATTTAAAAGCAAAGTTTAATATTGTCAATTAACATAATAAGCCTATGAATATGTCATGAATTATTCATAATTTTAATTTATTTAATATAAATATTCTGAATAATTAACAGCACATGTTGAGCAATTTTGTCTCTAAAATGTTTTCACTATAAACTGATTTCATTTGGAGCGAGAGATACAGGGGGAGTGGCTTTATTGCATCAGATACGTGTCACTTTACTCACAGCTGATTGGTCGAGTTTGGGTTTGCGATCTCCAACTCAGAATAAAACCTGCTCTGGAGCAGGTTAGCCGTGAAGCGTAAGTTACCATAGCAATGAACCCTGCTAAAAACCAAACCACCTTCATAAGCCCGAAAAACCAGAGTTTGCGCAAACTAATCTTGAACTTACCTGGGTAGCAACTGAAACCGGCTTTGTGCAACAGGCCACCGATGAGTCTGAGAGGGCTTTCACACTGGCAGTTTAGTTCGAAACGGGGCACGGCTCGGGCACACACTTGTTCAGGAAGTAAAGTAACCTGCGCATGCTTTTTCGCCTATTATAATATATTTACTTCAACAAAACATGTAAAAGACAATAGTGTTGATGATTTACCTTGGATTCGAGCAGGAGTGAGCCTACAGTGTATATGCACTTTGCGAGTGCAATCAGAGCAGGAAATTAATGGCAATCAGCAGTCTCCTCAAAATAGGCTGCTTGCAAGCAACGGAAAACCGTCTACATGTGGCGCACATACAGTAAACAAGTGTCATTTACTCTGCTGCACATAATAGCACCAAATTAATAAAAAACAATTTATTGACCCGCGTTGTTTTCTAACATGCGCCGTGCACATCTGTGATGACGCAAGATGAACGCAAACACACCAGGGTTCGATCAAATCAATTTGAGTGTGAAACCAGACCAACGCTGCGGGGGGCACCGGGAACAATCGCGCACAGGAACGGACCGTGGCAAATAAGCCCAGTTTTTGTTTTCCACTAATTTTATATTTTATTTTTTGAAGCAATTTAGTTGGAAAAATACTTGACTACTTGTTATTTAAATCGCCAGCTAGATATTGTTATAATATTGATAAATAATATTGGGAGATCTATGGAAATTCCAAGCCTAATAATAACAGTGGTTGCATAATTTGATGATTAAGAAGTTTGTTCCAGAGTGAAACCAACACATTTTAGAATGAAACTTAAAGTCCTGCCCTGAATCAATGACAGCAATTTTGTCATTTAAAATGGAGGGGAGAGAAAAAAAAAAAAAAAAACCTTCTAGCAGACATGTGAAATGGACAATTTAACAACTACCTTTTAATTAACTATAATTATTCTTTAATCTTTTTCTATAACTAAAATGAAAGGGTGTGTGTGGGTGAGGCTTCAGAAAGTCCACTAGCTCAATTACTAATGACCATCACCTGACCCATGACAGAGAAGTCAAGCAAAAAACCAGCGTACTCCATACTTTTAGTACTTGAGAGAGAATAAAAGTTAGTTGTGTATTTATTTTTTTATATATATATATATATATATATATATATATATATATATATATATATAAATATATATAATTTCATTCTGCTGTATATATAATACAAATCTGTATATCTTCTGTTCCAGATGTATACCACATTAGTATTATTATTTTCTTAGTTTACTTATTTAAATGTTCTTTCTGTTCTCATGTCATATGTATGTGTGTACCAAGAGCTCCTGTAGAAAACCACAACCAATTCCTTGTGTGTTTGTGCACACCTGGCGAATAAAGCGCATTCTGATTCTGATACTATACACTGCACTGGAACAGTGTTGGAACAGTATGCAAGAATTTATACTTTTTAGCTAATTTAGTAGGTCACATGGGTATTCATCATTCAATAAACTTAGTAAGGTTCACCTGAAAGATAAATATCTGAAAGATATTTAAAGTGAAAAAACTAAATATAAAATTTGAGGAAATGTCATTTTTATGTCCGTAAATTAAAAGGGGTAAATTCTGTCCCTAATATCTACAAACTAATTCCATTGGTGAACAGACATTCATAAATATTTCTGCATCTGTGCAGTGTTTCAGAGCAAACTAATCAAACTATGGTTGGTCGCTTCACATGTCAATCAGATGTTCCTTTTTGTCTACATGGACTAATTAAAAAAAATACGCAGACATTCTGAAAACAGTCAAAAGCCTGGCCAGCAACACAAAGTAAGAATCACTGTCGTACACATGCAGAGATCAGACAGAAGAATCAGTACCTTCATAGTGTTGTCACAGCCTCCGATGTGTTTCTTGTTGATGAAGACGTTGGGGACTGTTTTCTG
Organism: Ctenopharyngodon idella; assembly: GCF_019924925.1. Lineage (NCBI taxonomy): Eukaryota > Metazoa > Chordata > Actinopteri > Cypriniformes > Xenocyprididae > Ctenopharyngodon > Ctenopharyngodon idella. The sequence goes on from NC_067225.1 coordinate 2,474,562, forward strand.
CCCGGTCATCTCATGCAGTAAGTCCTGGTAGTTGGTTCCATCCTCTAAAACACATCAGATGTGATCAGTCAGGATATCGCCACTCATGTTTCACATCTAAACCACATGGGCGGCCCTCCAAGATTGATAATCTAATCGGGTTCAATTCTGGCACAGCACGCCTGCTTCTGAAACTAATGTTTGGCTCCAAGCGCACAGAGGGAAAAAAGCAGCAGCTAATCAGGTTTAAAGCCATTCAGCAGAGAATCCATTATCAGGGTGATGCTACTAACATAAGAACAGCTGTGCATGTACAGCGAGATAAAGGGAAGCATGAGACTCTCATGATGAGATATCAATGAGACATGGTGGGGTGCAGTTAAGTGAATGAAACAAGAAAGGGAAGAGAAGTTTGTAACACTGCAGTTGGAATGACTCAGCAGGTCATCTGTCACAGCCAACACTGCTCTGAACACTTAAACATTAACTTCAGAGGTTCAGCATCAGCACAATGTTCAGAGAACACATGCACAAGTATTTAAGCACATCTGTCAATGGGTCGAGTCATCGAGGTAGTAAAACTTTGTAACATTAAACGTGGACATTAAAGAATCGCAGCATGCAGAAAACATGAATATTCGGTAATCTTGCATATCAGGAAGAACTTCAGGTAAAAATGTTATGCAATTCCATGTTTATCAAAACAAAGTAAACATTGTTTTAAATATATTGTGAACAAAGAGTATACTGTAATCTCAGAACTGGCATCTGCAGACAGCAGCCATTACTGAAAAATATTCTGACTTAAACTGTTAATTTGGCCCAATTGTTGAAGTTGAATAGCCCTGATAAACAAATAAATACAGAGTAGGGTGCAGAAATGCATTTCACACATTGTGAAATAAACACGGTTCTTTTTGTAGTAACTTTTTCTTAATTTTTAGTTTCATGTTTAAAAAAAACAACATTGTTTTAAATGCCACGCCAGCTTCTTTGGTTATTTTGATGGCGAAAACCATAATTTAGGGCTGCCCCAGACTATTTTTCTAGACGACTATTAGTTGACTAATAGCTTAAATGAGCGACTAGTCGCACATTTATATTCATTTAATTACTTAAATATATACTGAGGAGAATACTAAAACATAATGAGCGTTTAATATATACAGTATAGGCATAATATAGCCTATTCTACACTCTAGCAACACAAAGCTTGCCGCACAGCATGGGAAAAAGTAATAATTATGAATGTGTCAGAAAAAAAAAAAAAAAAAAAAGCAAGGAGACATTTATTACTTATTAATAAACTAGTGTTTTCTGAGTTAGTGTTGGCTGCAAAGATGAAGTTAACAATGCTGCCTCGCCATCTCCGCAGTAACGTGTGGAGAAAGGCAACTTTCATAAGGATTGCATAAGTGGACAGTTTTTTTTATTTCCGATTTGAATTGGTTCATCTAGAAGTAGACATTTCTAGCTTTCTATAGATATATTTCTTATGTCTGTGAGGCAAGTAGCCTATAAACTGAGTTTCGATTCATTTTTATGACAGGCTCCAGTTCACAGAGACCGAGACGGCAGAAAGCGCATCCTGTTTGTTTTCTTTACTTTACAAAGGCACAACTTTTCTTGTTATTGTGAGTTTACACAAATAAAAGTATATAAAATAAGCCATATTTGAAGTCGATGGACGATAGGTGAATATTTGGATTACCTGCCCGACACACTGCAATTACCACATGGACCCGTCGTTAACGATCTGTCCCTCACAAGCTTTGTGACTTCACCACAAGTTTTTTTCTTCTTTTTCTGTGATTAACCGACTAATACAACCGACCTTTTGGTCGACTAAGCCTCTTCTAGTCGACTAATAATTAGTCGAATATTAAAGGGCAACCCTACTTGAGTTATTACAATTTAGAATAGAAAATAAAGATATTCAAGACCCATCTTTCTTAAAAATTAAATAAAATATGTTTGACAGACAATGAGCTCTGACATGATGTACATATGGTAATAATCTGCCATTAGTTCATAGACTGAAGAAGAATAGAAAAGGCAGTAACTGGCACAGGCTGGCACTTCCTCCATGCATTTCCTTTCAGGAATTATAAAAGTCATTTGATTACTGATATGCAAAATGATCCATAGTGATTGTTCTCTTACCCATCAAGTCCAGCTCTATGGTATTACACTTGACATTCAGCTCTTTAAACAGTTCCTTCACCTGAAGTTACAAAAAGCCTACGTGTTAGTTGTTCAACAAGACTCACGATTCAAACTTGACAACATTTAGCAACATGAAATCTCAGGTCATCAGTGAAATACTTTTATGTTATGTACAAAAATACAAATGTTATGAGTAAAAATGGTAAAAAAATAAAATAAAAAAACAACTTATCTATAACTACTTTGTACCCTAATCATTCACAACCTGCAGGTTTAATTGTGGTTCCACAAGTAGTTCATTCTGTTAAAAATATTTAATTGTGAATGTTAGTTTCCACCCATTTTATTACTTTTGACACCTTTTAATGTTAACTTAAAGCGACAGAGCATAGATTTAACCCTTTAAGAGCTCCATTTCTTGAAGAATGCTTTCTTATTAGAGCTCAGACCTTTAAATATATTTTTTTTTATTCAAACGGACTTATGTCTATAAGAAAACAAAAACGAATAGTTATCTATATTTCTCACTGTACATTATAAATGCTGTGATTCCTAAAAACACTATGAACTTGACATTGACATTTCTTACCATATGAATTTGCGAGATATTTTTGAGCAAATTTCCCCATAAACTATAACTAGTTTAGAAGAAACATGTAAACAGAATAATAATAACAACTTAGTCAAAGTTGCGTTATCAAATGACTTTACAACAAAGACAAAACACAGCAGAATAAAACAGAACACATACAAAATTAAGAAATAATCTTAAGAAAAAAAAATTAGTGAAAGTGAAAATTATAATCAAAATCAAAAAAGCTATCCCAAAATAAAAATTTTTGAGACCACAGACATACAATTAAAGCACATAATCATAGGGACTTTCCAATGACTGACTTAATTTAAATAAACATACGATATTTATCTTTTTTTTTTTTCTCACAAACCTTTTTACATGACAGGGCAGTTTGAGAAGCTATGAAGTAAGTTTATTAGGACTGATCTTCACTCACCTTGACGCAGTAAGGACAGAAGCTCTTACTGAACACCAGCACTTGATTGGAATCGATCAGCTCCTTGATTTTCAATCGGATCTGCTCGCGACCCGCGTCATTCTCGATGGGCGGCATGATGATCAATAATCGGTCACGGATCGATATTCCGAGCTCTTCTGCTTCCTGAGTCGAAGATTATGATTAAAGTGAAGCTTAACCTCAAAACAAACACATCATGATCATGATGTGACATTAACTAACACGATAAATAAGGTTAAAATCACTCCAGTCATTATTGCAAGTTCATCTCGCGCCGCCGCCGAATGACGCTCCACCGCGCGCGCGCCTCTTACATAAGACCCCGCGAGTCTGACCCTCACGCGCCTGAGTCAAAATCAACCCACATCTTCTTCACTTGCTAAGATCCACAATTTATAAAGTAAAATAAACGCGGAAAGGCTATTACAGAAAACTGATTTTAATGTGAATCTCTGTAGACCTCTAATTCTGAATAAATACATCGATAATTTATGGAAATATAATGTATTATGATTTACTATTATTAATATTATTTAATAAAGACAAACCTGTAAAAACAATCAGGCCGTATTTGTAGACGCCTCATAATGTTTGATACAGGCACATTGCGCCACCTGGTGGCTGGAAGCGACCAGCGCGACCTGTGCAGAGATCTGCAACTAATTTACAATTGGATTTGCATAAAATTCACTACTTAAAACTAAACAAATTATTTAATAGACGCTTTGTTTGACTTTGTAGTAGTTTGCGTTATTGGTGTTAAGTTGCGTTATGTTGTATTTCTAGTATAGTATGTCAACTAACCATAAGATGGCGCCAGTGCTATATATTTCTTCTATTGTAACTTCTACTTGAACTTTTGTTAAAGATCAATATTTTTGTGTACGAGCAGTCAAAATCAGATCACACTTATTTATTCTTAAATATTACTATTTACTAAAGTAAAAAAGAAAATACTAAAGTAAAAAAGTAAAGTAAATAAATAAATAAAACTGCACAAATGGAAGTAATATGTAGCCTATGACCAGAAATATGAAACAAATTACACTTGAGCTTCTTTTTGAGAGAGAGATAGAGAGAGAGAGAGAGAGAGAGAGAGAGAGAGAGAGAGAGAGAGAGAGAGAGAGAGAGAGAAATCAATAATCTCTTTTGCTTTGTTGAAGTTCACTTAAATACATGAATCTTCTGCCTAAAGAAAGGCCGCTGAACGGATGAATGATCAGTGATTTGACCGAGTTCTGAGGTTGTAAACGATGGTTTTAAAGTGTGTGTTAAAGCAGATAAGCATGTCAAGCTGGTCTCTCAGAGAACTTCATCAGCACTGTTATCATCTCACAACTGAAGACTTTGAGTTCACTGTCAGATCAGATCAACTGGGTTAATATTGAACGCCGTACCCTCTTTTGTTCACAACACACTACAGATTCAAAGAGAGGACGAACTATTCTTTGGCAAACAATGACTCAATCTTACTGAATCATCAAATGTGTTCTGGTTCATTGTGGAAAATCTGTATCTATTATACTGTATATCTAATTAGTTTTAGAAACTTTGCAAGCAATAAATCTACAGAGTGTTGGAAAAAGAAATGTCAGTTATTCATTATAATTTGCTTTCACGAATCTGATTTTAAATATTTCTACAACAGAGAAACATAAGCTGAAATGGGTTACTTTGGTGTCAAAATTCTGCTCATTTGAGAATCTAAAATCTAAATTTGCATTTCAGTTTCTGCATATTTAATATAATACTTTATGATACAAATGTTTATCTTTTGTTTCCTGACTTGCTACAAATTCTGGCATCAAATGAAAAATGTGTGACATATACATGTTGACATATATGAAGAAACCCAGATAAACATGTGCACCTCCTTCATTCACTCCTTCCCTAAATTGATCTCCTGATGTCCATTGAGGAATCTTCTGCATTTGTTACCATGGTGACCCATTCTAATAACAAGAGGAAACAGATATGACAGCGTGTACCTCATCAGCCGCTCCTCTAATCACACATCTGTCTTTAGTTCCTGTTCACACCTCTTCTCTAATTCTCCTCCATTTGAGTTTCTCAGATGGAGACAAATATTATCAGCAGCGACTAAACACACACAGATGCTGCAGAAGACTGATGCTGTTATTCATCTACGTCTTTTTATGTAACACACACACACACACAGGTTTGTTTAGCTATCAAAGTGAGGACATTCCATAGGCGTAGTGGTTTTTATACTGTACAAAACTGTACATTCTATCCCCCTACACTACCCCTACCCCTAAACCTACCCATCACAGAAAACATTCTGCATTTTTACATTTTTAATAAAACATTGTTTAGTATGTTTTTAAAGCTATTTTAAATATGAGGACTCATGAAATTTCTTGTTTACGTTGTAATACCAGTGTAATACCCATGTCATTATACAAATTTGTGTCCCCATAAATCACACACACACACACACACACACACACACACACACACACACACACACACACACACACACCTTGAAACACTTTTATTTTGTTTATTTTATCAATATTATGACATTATATTGTCAATCATTCCCCTAAAACCAACTCAATACTTCATGTAGATTCAAATACATAACTTCAATTTAAAATATACAAGAAATATAAATATGTACCTGAAAGAATATGAAAGAAACACTAATACTACATTCTACTTAAGGAAGATGATAATTTTAAAAGAATATATATATAAGATTTCCCAGCTGTGTTCCTACTTCAGTGTACTTCATACACTATATATTTATGAAGACATATATAAAATCAACAAACATCAAAAATGGTCTTCATCCTGAAAGTGCTTTTTCCAACATCACACAAACTCTATTATTTATCTGTTTATTAAATAAATTAATGAATGAAAAATGTATTTATTTTCATGCTTATAATTGTCACAACTATATCAACTCAATCACACAAATTATAAAGAAATTGCTTAGGATATTTAGAAATTTTTTAAGTACAACTTGGATGTTTAAGTCATTTAAACTTAAATTGCATTAAACTGATTTAGAAAAATGAGTTGAATCTTGTATAACTTATATATATATATATATATATATATATATATATATATATAAAAAAAACTTATTTTGATGAGTTAACGGGGGAAAACAGTGAGGAAAACAAATATTAATCCAAAATAATTCATGGGTACATTAACTTTTTTGAGTTCTATCCCAGCATTCAGGAATCAGTGCGCATTCACTCATTTCACAGAAAACTCAAAGTGTTTTGTGACTCATGAAACTTGTTACGGCATTTGTGAGATCAGAAACTCCCGACATGTTTAGCTGAAGGTTGAAAACAGACTGATGAAAGAAAATGTCTCTTTGATGAAGCCAGAGCCAATGGATCATTAATACATGATTTGATGTAATTTGTGCGTACATAATCAATCGCTATTCCCTCCTTTGTGTGTGTGATTGAGAGTGATCTGAATGTTAATGTGTGTGAGATGTGAAAGTGTCTCAGCTGTAGAGTATTTTTACAGTTAAAGAACCAAAGACCAGATATGATGAATAAAGACCAGTAGTCAAGAGATGCAATCAATTTAAATTTTTTTTACTGAAGAATAGTTTACAGTTTCATCAGCAGAAGTCAGCTTCATTACTCAGCAAGGAGTTTGTAGGCCTCTCTGCTGTACATTCACAAAACCACAGCAATTATACTGTACACAGGTCACTAAGCTATGTCATTACTTCAGGTTGAATGATTCTGATTGGTTAAGAAATAGATAAACTTAGAAAATCTGCACATATAGACTGATCGACATAGACATATCTACATTGATTATCCAGATGATGCCAAGACCCTGGTTTAGACACGAAGTGACCCTCCTAGGTCTCAGAACTGTGTTTCTAGTCTCCAGCTTGCTGGGAAAACAAGTCATTCCATCCCCCCAGGGTGCCAGTTGTTCACCTCACCAATACTGATGTGTAACAAAAAATACCAGCACACATACACAGATACACAGCTTCTTCAAGGTTAAAGTTGGTCGAGCTCTGGCTCTACACAGGATACCTTTTCCAAAAACCTACTGATAACATGTTCTCTCTCACAGTAGGAGGTACAGACAATATTCGTCATTAGTGATTGAAGATGCTAAGTAAAGTAAATGCTTTAACTAAAAAGTGGTCACGTAGGTGACAGGCTGAGGTGACCCCACTGACCTCAGCTGTCTTGGTCAGTTAGAAGAGTAAATATATGTTTTAACATTTGTTAAATGTTTGTATGCTTCTCTTAAAAACATGGAGAGAGAGCACATTCCAGTAAATGAACTAGGTAAATCTCATAAGCTTGAAGAAGCCATTCAAATCATTTGATATTTCAACGCTATCTCACGACCAATTCGTATGTATTTTACGAGGTGGCGAATTCGTACAAATTCGTATGACCTCACTCGTACGAATTCCTAGGCTACGATTTGTCTAAACCCCAGTGACGGGTAGGTTTAGGGGCGGGGTTAGGGGTAGGTCATTCGTATGAATTCATAGGCTACGATTTGTCTAAACTCCAGTGACGGGTAGGTTTAGGGGTGGGGTTAGGGGTAGGTAATTTGTACGAATTCATACGAATTTTGCAACTCGTAAAATACGTAGGCATTAGCCACCTTGTTTGTAAGATAAACATTGATTAATAACCAGGGCTTATAATTAACATCCTCCAACCCGCCAAATGCGGGTAGATTTCAGCTGTGGCGGGTAAGACAGCCACTCCCAGTAGCCACTTTGGTGGGTTGAATATAATTTCAGCCTACAGCCAAATTAAAGATAGCCAAGCTTGTCGTATCATAAAATTACAATTCAATTAAATACCTGTCTGTCATTAATGTTAATCAAAAAACAAAAGATGTTAAATAAATGTATACGTGTTAAATAAACTTACTGTATCTGAAAAAAGATTTTTTAAAATTTACTATTTGTAATTTGCTTCTTTGTTTTCTTTGCTTCCTTTTTATATAGCCTAATAAAAATAACATATACAATTTCTCATATTATGCTTATATTGCCCACCCCTTTCCCACCTGTACATACCAGCTGATATACAATGTAGTCTTGATTTGCAAAATTGAAAAACCACTAGCCACAGTGGCTGGTGAGCAAAAAAGTTAATGTCAAGCCCTGTTAATAACTCATTACAAATCACTCAAAGGATATACATTGAAGCGGCAGTGGATTTCGGAATCCAACCCTTCACAGCCGTCAGCAGTCACGCTCTGCTTGAGACTGACAGCCTGTGTTTGAGGAACACTTCACTCAATAAGAGCAAATGGACTGAAGCGCTGCACACATGGGTTCCTGCACACTGCCTCTGACCACACACATCTATACCAACCACATTATCACTGTATGTGGAATAGCATATAATATGCAATAGTATGTAGCATGTACTGTATCCCACAATGCAATGCACTCCGCTTGACCTTCTAAAATTGGATTTAAAATGCTAAGTACTAACACAAACTATGTGATGAGGTCATGTGACCAGACCACTGCATTTGACACGTTAATCATAATGTATAATGTTTCTTATACTGTGTTTTTTAAATAGTAGACATACTGCGCAGTATGCAGTAGTATTCCACTCTATAACTGCATTGCTGATGATTGTGTTTATGGAGCACATTGATTTCATGGGGTTGCGTGTTTTCTTACGGATCACCTCAACTGTGTGGTTTTCAAAAGAAACACATCTTCGATTGGTTAACCTTCACCCTTCCTTCACGGGTCTGTTCATCTCGTTACACACAATTACTAATGGATGACAGAATTACAGTAGCATACTCTTTAGCATACTTTTAAAAGGAGTACTTGATACACAAATAAATTTGTAATTACAGATTTGTAATGATGAAAGTTGAATTTAATACATTTAAAATATATTAACTTTAAATGTAATATTTAATAATAATACAGTTTAATTATAATCAAGGACTTTACATGTACTTTAGTATGTTAGTCAGCACTAAGTGCACTACTTTAAAGCATGACAAAACATTAAAACAGCCCAAAAAATTAAAAATTGTACTTTAAAGTAAAACATTTGATTTTACATTATTACAAATTACACTGCATTTTTTAAAAAGTGTACAAGTGTAAGAAACATTAAAGTATACACTTAAGTGGCGTTTCATTTCATTAATATTATATTAGCCTATCTGTACTTTTAACATACGAAGTAAACCACAAATGCACATTGGATAGACATTGAAGTGCACTTTTAGGTTGTATTTGATTATTTTTCTCTCACTTGGCCTGCAATGGGAAGAGTGACAGTAAACTTGACATTTCTGGTGTTTCATTGCTGTGAATATACGACAGTTTTTTCAGTCTAGCTCAGGTAGCAAGCCCATAAATAAAACATTGCCAAATGCTCTCTCTCTCTCTCTCTCTCTGTTATTTTGGCTGTATATTCGGTAGGTGTAGCTCTCGCACGGTCGCCAGGAAGCGTGTCATTGTCAATGTCCTTACCCGGTGAGCGGCTGTCAAATCGAACCAATCAAGAGTCGCTGTTCAGGCATTCGCTCGCGCTGTTTTTCTCGAGCTTTCGTTCTTAGAATACATTCTCATTAGCACCCCCACTGACCCAGAAATAAACATTCCATCATATTTCAGGTTCGCGTCCGCGCGCGCTCCCGCCCTATCCACTTTATCAGTGAGTGACTGGCTCCCCGCAGCTCCTTTGATCTGAGAGTGATTCATGCAAATTTAAAGCAGAAGGAAAGCAGCGCATCGTCCTTGAGTTCACTCACAACAAACTGCCCGATGACGTTCACAACAGACTCCTGTTTCTGCGTTCCACGAGATTCAAATAGAAAGTGAATTTCACTGACATGTGGACAGTGGACCTTATAATCTTTTTATGTAGTACCCTTAAAGTTTTTTGCACGTTTTTGCAGTGATTCCATAGAAGAACCTTTTTACTTTCAACCAAAAAAGTGAACAGTTCTAAAAATATTTCTTTTTTCTTTTTTTTCTTTTTTTTTTAAAAAAGAATAATCTTTTGTGCTCTGAAAATGTTCCATGGGTGTAAAGGTTCTTGATGGAACGAATGAATGCCAATAAAGAACATTTATTTAGTGCAGTCAATATTGGTGGTGTTTGCTATAGGGACAGCATCATATTGAGGGATTTTTAAGAAACACTAGCTCAATGAGAAAAGATAATAATAAATGCTCGCACAGTCTGACTTTTGAATATAGGTCTGGTTCACACTGCAGATTATTAACGTCTGGTATGTAAAGCAACCAACTGCTGTTTCTTTTTGTTTTTATGTGAAATTAGAGGTGGGTTTTATCTGAAATGTTTAGGCTACAGCACATTATATCAGCATGGGGAAAAATAATTCAAATAATAGTGCAGCATTCTGAAATATAATGGAAAATGTGTGCAGATTTTCTGTCCATCCAATATATAATAATGTTTCAAAGACAGAAAACAAAAGTCAGAATATAAAGCATATAGCTCCGCTCATAAATTACTTGCTACCAAGTGCTTCAAAAAGTCTGAATGCATTTCAAACATTTCATAGTACTAAACTTACAAACTTTGGCACATCCAGTGATCAAATCTTCCTCAAAATTCTGTTTTAATTGTGGTGCTGTCTGGTGGAGGAAGCATCACTTTACCTAAAGTGGCCTTGCTAGACCTTCAATTAAATATTATATTTACTCCCTGGAGAGGGAAACGCTGTCAGTTGGTCACTGGCGGGGCGAGTGCAGCGGACGGAGGTGGACGGTCCATTTGTAGTCTGTCAGATGGAGTTATTGAGTCTGACAGATCATTATTAGTCTGCTAGTTTTGTTCTGAATGAGTGAATCTCACAAAACTGTCAAGAACATGTCTGACTCATATTTCACCTGAAAATAAAGATAAAGAAATTAAATGAAACCATTTTTTGACTATTATATATATAATTTTCAAATATTTATAATATAATATAAATAATATTAATAATATAAATATATTAATATTATAATATTACTGTATAATATAATATAAATATTAACACAAATAGTATTTGTTGATATTCCAAATTTTTGAAACAAGCTTAAATGTGATATATATATATATATATACACACACACACACACACACATATATACATATACATATATATATATATATATATATATATATATATATATATACACACACAATTGTGGTCAGAATTATTGGCACCCTTGGCAAATATGATCAAAGATGACTGTAAAAATAAAAATGCATTGTTTATCCTTTTGATCTTTAGTTCATAAAATTAGCAAAAATCTAACCTTTCATTGAAGGAAAAGAATTAAAAGTGGGGGGAAAATCACATTACGAAATAAATGTTTTTCTCCAAAACACGTTGGTCACAATTATTGGCAATAATTATCGGCCCTTTTATTCAATACTTTTTGCAACCTCCTTTTGCCAAGATAACAGCTCTGAGTCTTCTTCTATAATGCCTGATGAGTTTGGAGAACACCTGACAAGAGATCAGAGACCATTCCATCATACAGAATCTCTACAGATCCTTCAGATTCCCAGCTCCATGTTGGTGCTTCTTCTCTTCAGTTCACTCCACTCATTTTCTTTAGGGTTCAGGTCAGGGGACTGGGACGGCCATGGCAGAAGCTTCATTTTGTACTCAGTGACACATTTTTGTGTTGGTTTTGATGTTTGTTTTGGATGTTCATACAACTTGTAAGATCTCCACAGCGTGAGGTGAGAAAATGTTGTGTTTACATCTTTACGGAGACATGGTTAAATGACAACTTACCGGACTCCGTTATCCAGCTAGCTGGCCTAACATGCTACCGTGCTGACCGAGTCTGTGCTGAGGGTGGTAAGACTCGCGGCAGGGGTGTTTGTGTTTATATCAGCGATGCTTGGTGCCAAAATTCTGCTGTTGTTTGTAAACACTGTTCTCCGCTGGTAGAGTTTATTATTATCAAGTGCCGGCCCTACCTACCGAGGGAATTTACAGCGATTTTACTCTTCGCTGTTTATATCCCCCCCAGCGCTAACAACAGCGACCGAACCGAGGCGCTCAGTGAACTTTACCAGGCTATCAGCGAGCAACAGACGGCACACCCGGATGGATTTTTCAACACTGCTGGGGACTTTAATCATGCAGATTTAAAGTCTTTTCTACCAGAACTTTATCAGCACATTGACTTTCCCACAAGGGGCAACAATACATTGGACTTGGTATACACAAACAGCAAAGGAGCATACAAAGCCTCCCCCACCTTGGAGTCTCTGACCATATCACCATCATGCTCAGACCTGCGTACAGACCGAAGGTGAAAGTCACCAGACCAACTAAGAAGGAGGTATGTGTGTGGCCAGAGGGGGCCCAGTCTGCCCTTAAAGATTGCTTTGACACAACAAACTGGGAGATCTTTCAAGAAGCAGCAACTTACAATAACCATACAGACATAGAGGAATATACTGAAGCTGTTACTGCTTACACCTCAATGTGCATTGATGATGTCACACACAGGAAAACCATCACTATTCAGGCTAACCAGAAACCATGGCTGACAGGAGAAATGCACGAGCTTCTAAGGGCTCGGGACACAGCCTTTAGAGCCAGAAACACTGCAGGCATAGCAACAGCAAGAGCCAACTTGTCCTGTGGAATCAGGGAAGCAAAACAACAATACAGCAAGAAAATATCTGGACATTTCAGCAACACCAGAGACACACAGAGCCTTTGGCAAGGCATCCAAACTCTAAAAACTATAAAGCCCTACCACGGACCTGTGACAGTGACATATCTTTGATTAACTGCCTCAATGATTTCTTTGGCCGATTCGAGACCCATAATAACACACAGGCACAGAAGATCCCACACGAGCAGGCTGTGTGTCTGACCTCAGACAGCGTGAAAAAGACCCTCCTAAGGATCAAACCACACAAGGTGGCCGGACCAGACAACATACCTGGTCGGGTTCTAAAGGACTGTGCTGAAGAACTTAAGGATGTACTACACAATACTGACATTTTTAACATCTCGCTGATTCAAACAGTCGTCCCTAAGTGTTTCGAGGCCACCACAATAATTCCAGTTCCAAAGAAGCCGCACCCATCCAGCCATAATGACTACCGGCCTGTTGCACTGACCCCCATCATTATGAAGTGCTTCGAGCAACTGGTCATGCAGTACATAAAATCCACTCTTCCTCCCTCCCACGACCCGTTCCAGTTTGCATACAAAACCAACAGGTCCACGGAAGATGCCATCTCAGCTGCTCTTCATCCAGCCCTTACACACCTTGACTCCAGAGACTCCTATGTGCGAATGCTATTCTTGGATTTTAGTTCAGCATTTAACACAATCATCCCACAGCAGCTGATATACAAACTGAGACACTTGGTACTCAACTCCCCTCTCTGTAACTGGGTGCTGGACTTCCTATCAGCCCGCTGCTTTTCACCCTGTTGACCCATGATTGTGTTCCCAGTCACAGTACCAACCACATCATCAAGTTCGATACGACGGTAGTGGGCCTCATCACTAACAACGAGGCCAACTACAAGAGTGAAGTGAGCCGACTGGTCCGGTGGTGTAATGACAACAATGTGGGAAAGACCAAAGAACTTGTCATCAACTTCAGAAGAAGACCCCCACAGCACCCCCCACTAACCATCAACGGTGCTGTAGTGGAGAGGGTGAGCAGCACCAAGTTCCTAGGGGAGCATATCTCTGAGGACCTCTCCTGGATGACAAACACCACATCGCTGGGCAAGAAGGCTCAGACACGCCTCTACTTCCTCCGTAACTGAGGAAAGCACGAGTCCCACCTCCAATCATGTGCTCCTTTTACCGGGGCTCCATTGAAAGCATCATCACCAGCTGCATCACAGTGTGGTATGGAAGCAACACTGCATCCTGTCGAAAGACTTTGCAACGCATAGTGAATGCAGCCTGCAAGATCATCGGTGTTTCCCTGCCCTCCCTTATGAACATTTTCCACACCTGCCTTACTAGCAGAGCCATCAGCATTGCTGCTGATAGCTCACATCCGTTAAACCTCCACTTCAGCCTTCTGCCTTCAGGGAGAAGGTATCGGAGCCTCCAGGCTCGTTCCACAAGGCTTTCAAACAGCTTCGTTCATCAGGCTGTCAGGAAGCTGAATTCTGTTCATTACCTCCCCCCTCTTTCACATACTCCTGAACTTTAAAAGATTTACAGTTCACCCCACATTTCTTTCATTTCACACAGGACACTTTATACTCTTTTGCACTTACAGACTTTATACTCTTTTGCACTGATGTCATACTGCTGCTATCTGTCTTGTAGCTTACAAATGCCTTTATACTCAGAATTCAAAATATTTACATATTTTGGATGTATATCTGCACTTTACAAATTGTTTATATATATTTGGATGTATATTTGTACATTAACAAAGTTCACTGTTTACATTTACTTATGTATATTTATTCAGAAGTTTTACAAGATCTATTACTTGGTCTATATATATATACAGTATCTCACACAAGTGAGTACACCCCTCACATTTTTGTAAATATTTTATTATATCTTTTCATGTGACAACACTGAAGAAATGACACTTTGCTACAATGTAAAGTAGTGAGTGTACAGCTTGTATAACAGTGTAAATTTGCTGTCCCCTCAAAATAACTCAACACACAGCCATTATTTGTCTAAACCGCTGACCACAAAAGTGAGTACACCCCTAAGTAAAAATGTCCAAATTGGGCCCAAAGTGTCAATATTTTGTGTGGCCACCATTATTTTCCAGCACTGCCTTAACCCTCTTGGGCATGGTGTTCACCAGAGCTTCACAGGTTGCCACTGGAGTCCTCTTCCACTCCTCAATGACGACATCACGGAGCTGGTGGATGTTAGAGACCTTGCGCTCCTCCACCTTCCGTTTGAGGATGCCCCACAGATCCTCAATAGGGTTTAGGTCTGGAGACATTCTTTAGCAAGGCAGTGGTCATCTTGGAGGTGTGTTTGGGGTCGTTATCATGTTGGAATACTGCCCTGCGGCCCAGTCTCCGAAGGGAGGGGATCATACTCTGCTTCAGTATGTCACAGTACATGTTGGCATTCATGGTTCCCTCAATGAACTGTAGCTCCCCAGTGCCGGCAGCACTCATGCAGCCCCAGACCATGACACTCCCACCACCATGCTTGACTGTAGGCAAGACATACTTGTCTTTGTACTCCTCACCTGGTTGCCGCCACACATGATTAATCCATGTCCTTAGTCTGCTTGTCTTCAGCAAACTGTTTGCGGGCTTTCTTGTGCATCATCTTTAGAAGAGGCTTCCTTCTGGGGCGACAGCCATGCAGACCAATTTGATGCAGTGTGCGGCGTATGGTCTGAGCACTGACAGGCTGACCCCCCACCCCTTCAACCTCTACAGCAATGCTGGCAGCACTCATTCGTCTATTTCCCAAACATAACCTCGGGATATGACGCTGAGCATGTGCACTCAACTTCTTTGGTCGACCATGGTGAGGCCTGTTCTAAGTGGAACCTGTCCTGTTAAACCGCTGTATGGTCTTGGCCACCATGCTGCAGCTCAGTTTCAGGGTCTTGGCAATCTTCTTATAGCCTACGCCATCTTTATGTAGAGCAACAATTCTTTTTTTCAGATCCTCATAGAGTTCTTTGCCATGAGGTGCAATGTTGAACTTCCAGTGACCAGTATGAGAGAGTGAGAGCGATAACACCAAATTTAACACACCTGCTCCCAATTCACACCTGAGACCTTGTAACACTAATGAGTCACATGACACTGGGGAGAGAAAATGGCTAATGGGGCCCAATTTGGACATTTTTACTTAGGGGGTTTTGTGGCCAGCGGTTTAGACATTAATGGCTGTGTGTTAAGTTATTTTTAGGTAGTTATACAAGCTGTACACTTACTACTTTACATTGTAGCAAAGTGTCATTTCTTCAGTGTTGTCACATGAAAAGATATAATAAAAAATGTGAGGGGTTTACTCACTTCTGTGAGATACTGTATATCTGTTTAGTATAAGTACACTGCTGCTACCTTCGTACAAACATCTGTTTTATATTGCATTGACTGTGGATTTTTTATACAAATTTTCTATAGTGCATTGATAAATGTAAACACTTGATGAGAGAGAAGAGAAGCGGTATTTCGATTTCTCTATATGTCTGCACATATGGTGGTATTGACAAATAAAAAACTTGAACTTGAATTTCTAGCAGAAGCGGTCATGTTTTGATTATCTGTTGGTATTTGATAGAATCCATGATACCATGTATCTGAACAAGATGTCCAGGACCTCCAGCAGAAAAATAGGCCCACAACATTAAAGATCCAGCAGAATATTTAACCGTGGGCATGGGGTACTTTTTAATCCATGTGTGCACCAAACCCATCTGGTGGGTTTGCTGCCAAAAAGCTCTTTTTTTAGTTTCATCTAACCATAGAGGCCGGTCCCATTTGAAGTTCTAGTCTTGTCTGACAACTGAATATGCTGGAGATTGTTTCTGGATGAGAGCAGAGGATTTTTCGTGAAACCCTCCTGAACAACTTGTGGGGATGTAGGTGCTGTTTGATATTTTTTGTAGACTTTCTGAGACTCAAGACTCAACTAATCTCTGCAATTCTCCAGCTGTGATCCTTGGAGAGTCTTTGGCCACTCAAACTTTCCTCCTCACCGCGCATTAGGACGATTTAGACACACGTCCTCTTCCAGGCAGATTTGTAACATCTTTAGTTGATTGGAACTTCTTAATTATTGCCCTGATAGTGGAAATTGGGATTTTCAATGCTTTAGCTATTTTCTTACAGCCACTTTCTATTTTGTGAAGCTCAACAATCTTTTGCTGCACATCAGAACTATATTCATTGGTTTTACTCATTGTGATGAATGATTACGGGAATTTGGCCTTTGTGTTTCCTCATGTTTATACTCCTGTGGAACAGGAAGTCATGGCTGGACAATTTCATGTTCATGATCACCCTGGTGTGCTAAAAATTTTTAAATATGAATAGGAATATACAGAGATATTTTACTCATAAAAGATTCTAGGGGTGCCAATAATTGTGGCCAACGTGTTTTGGAGAAAAATATTTATTTCATAATGTGATTTTCTCCCTACCTTCAATTATTTTCCTTCAATGAAAGGTTACACTGCACATAGGGCAGTTTTTGCAATAACTTCTATATCTAATTATAAAATTATGTTTCTCCAATTCGTTGTTGAAATATAATCATTTGCACAGTGGCTGTCATAACTTGTTTTCAAAACATACATTAAATAATTAAAATATCACTAACAGGTTAACAAGTTGTGGACGCTTAATGGCTTTTCTGAGGCAGGCCTAAATGTAATGCTATGTGACATATTGCTTACAAGCTGTTTTATTGACGTCTTTCCGCTGTTGAAACACTGATTGAGAGATTACACGAGATATGATATGTTTCAGTAAGTTGCATCTTTCAACATACCTTCAGATGTTCATTCATGTTTATTCTGTAACTAATAGTAAAGAGGAAGGGATGATCGCGATTCGCGTTGACTCCAATAAAGTCGACGCACTATACACTTATACAATATTTTAGGGTTAGTTCACCCAAAAATGAAATTTCTGTCATTAAGTAGGCTACTCACCCTCATGTTGTTCCAAACCAGTAGCAGCTCCTGGCCGTAAATTTATGTAGGGCAGTTTCTGGGTCTTAGCGCTAGATTATGATAAACATTTTCTAAGCTTTATATCCTAATTGCTGAACACATCAGACACACTTTTGGCACAATTCTAATGTTCTAATCACAACAGAACTACAGTACTGTGTATAAAAGCTATTCACATGAGCACGTTTAAACTAAAGGATAATACTCTCATTCAGAGGTGTAAAGAGTACCTGACTCCACTACAAGTTACAAGTAACCAATTCCAATACGACTTGAGTAAAAGTCTTAAAGTATCTGATTTTAACAGTACTTAAGTATTTTACTCAAGCTGAATGTAGGCTCAGAGATGCACTAGTCCTGAGAGACAAGCCAGTGAAAATAAGAAACAATTGATTTGTAAGATAAGAAATCAAATTTATTTTCTAAAATGAAAATAAAAATGAACACCTCAACGTTGCAATAAATCAAGGTTGACACAACAACCTTTTAAACGTCTACAAACTCTCAAGTCTCAGTTGAGCTCAAGTGCACAGAAAGGCCATAAGTAAACCAATATCCTTCAAAACGGTCTTGTCAATATAGCGGATAAATAAAACAATGTTAAGTAAAATTAAATAGTCAGAGTCTACTGTATGTGCTGGCTTGAGCCTCATCACCAGCTGCAGTCATTTCCTCATCTAATAAATCAAACATCTGCAATCAGCAACTACCTGCTAATGCACTCACATTCACGTAAAGTATCCTTGTTGACAAGTTTTGGGTGAATAAAGGCAAAATGCACAAGATATAGTACCTTCAATGCCCTTAGATGGCGATATCGCTTCTTTATAGTAGAAACAAACTGCTGCAGAAAAAGTTAGCTGCCATGAAAAATGTAATTTGTAATTGTATAACTCATCACAAATGTAGTGGAGTAAAAAGTACATTTACTTGCTCAAAAATGTAGTCAAGTAAGGAGTAAATGTTGCCAATATCTTTGATACTCAGTACAGCTACCAAGTAGCCAAAAAGATACTTAAGTACAGTAACTAATTACATTTACTCAAGTACTTTACACCTCTGCTCTCATTAATGTAATCAATACTCCAAATAGGAAGAACAGACATACCAATTAGTTACTGACCTGATGCAGACACATATCTGAAGCGGACTGATATCGTTTTGGTACAGAGTGAGATTTACGTGAGGTAACGTCATGTGGAAATAAACGGGGCAGCCAAAAATCTGCCCAAATGGCTCTCTATGAGAGGGCGCTGCAGTTCCATTTTTCACCACAGATTTACATTGGAAATTTGTGGGGCACTGTAGAGCTGGGGAGGAGATGGACCTCACTGCAGAACAAGAGATCGAGGGGCGAGGTTGGATCCTGGGGAGAGCTTTGGGCTTGGCTGCCCCGCTTAGTATCATGATTCATGCCTGCCGAATGTGCTACATTTTAATATATCCTGCTCACTTTATGACTTAAAATAGTCTAGAAAATCCAAAATATATTTGTTGCAGAATGCTGAACACATAATTTATTATTAATTCAGTGTATATAGAGGTCTATGTTTGGATGAATATTTGGTGGGGCTCTGCCCCACCTGCCCATACAGATGAGCCTCGGCTGTTCCAAACCCGTAGGACCTTCATTCATCTTCAGAACACAATTTAAGATATTTTTGATGAAATCAGAGTTTTTTTTTTTATCTCCCATAGAAAGCAACGGAATTACCACATTCAAGGACCAGAAAGATAGTAAAGACATCATTAAAATAGTCAAGTGACTACAGTAGTTTAACCTTAATGTTATGAAGCGACGAGAATACTTTTTGTGCGCGAAAAAACAAAACAAAACAAAAATAATGACTTTATTCAACAATTTCCTTTCTACCCTGTCTGATTTGACAATCTGAAATGACCATCTCGTCAGTTGTTCTTGTAGGATTGGTTTTGATGCGTTAGATCCAAACAAGACGCTTCCAGTCCAGTACTGCATTTATCAAATTTATTTATCACAAAGCTCACAGTTGACATTTTGAAATCATCGTTCCGATGCTAAAACACATTGTAATCCCACAAGTTTGCATGTCCTACCACGGAATTTGTTGTGCTTCCCAACAAAAATTGTTGTGCTTCCCTCCATTACACCTGACTTCTCTTACTCTCTGGCTACCTACTAATTAAACTCACACTCCACCCAGTTTCCAACAATGGAATTACAACATACATTCAATAGAGCATAATAGCTCTTATACCCCAGCCCCTAATTGTACATGACAGGTAGACATTACAATTCAGTACAATATTAATACAAAGAGACATTAAAGTCCAAAGCAACACTGTATAACACTGTATTATCTTCTGTTGGTTAGTAGCATATTCTTTGCAATCAGTCCTTTACATTTCCATGCTGTCATGCAATAGACAAAGCTTTGTCACAGGTCTCTCAAGTATGTTGGTTTTAGTTTGTACTCGCACAGGACGTACAAGTCCATTTTTGTCAGGAAAATCTTCCAAGACTCGTCCCATCAACCAGGATCCATGTGGGGCTGTAGAGTCCACAATGACAACAAAGTCACCAGGAACAAAGCTCCTCTTTTCCTTGTTCCATTTCTGTCGCTTTTGAAGCAAAGGCAAGTATTCACTTGTCCACCTTTTCCAGAATAAGTCACACATATATTGGACCTGTTTCCATCTCCTCTTGCTGTATAATTCTGATTGGTCAAACAGTCCAGGTGGTAGAACTGGTTTGCCTTTCATTTGAAGAAGGTGATTTGGAGTAAGTCGCGCTAGGTCATTAGGATCATCTGACAGCTTTGTTATTGGATGATAATTTAGAATGGCCTTAATTTCACATAGCATGGTATGAAATCCTTCATAATCCGAAGTTTGCTGATGTAAGATGGAACTCAAAATTTTCTTGACCATTCTGATCACACGCTCCCACACTCCGTTCATAATGTGAGCCTCCTGGAGGACTGAAACTTTTGAATCTTGCTTTTATTCCATGAACTGAGTGTTCCTTTTAACTCTTTCTGCTCCAAAAAAGGTGGTAACATTGTCTGATCTTATGTGAACAACTTGTCCTCATCTGCAAATAAATCTGCGTAGAACGTTAATGCATGCATCAGTGTCCAAGGAATAAGCAACTTCCAGATTAACTGCTCTACTTATCATGCAAGTAAAGATGACTCCACAACGTTTCATAATGGAACATCCTCTTTTGACCTCTATAGGACCAAAATAATCCACTCCTACATTTGTAAATGGAGGATTATCGGGAATGAGTCGCTCTTTCGGCAAGTCTGCCATCTTCTGCTCACCCACCTTAACTCCAAGATGTCTACAATGGGCACAGCTAGATATGATCTTCCTGGATCATTACCTTTAATGATCCAATATCTTTTTCTTAGCTTGGAAAGCATATAATTTCTTCCACTGTGACCTAATTGTTGATGACTATGCCAAAAGATGAGTGTGACAATGTGCCGATCCTTAGAAAGAATGGTAGGATGCTTCTTTTCCTCAGGCATAGAGGCATTCCTCAGTCATCCTTCAACTCTTAAAAAACCATCTTGAAAGACAGGATCCAATAGCTGTTTCAGCTTCAGTCAGATCCTCCAAAGTTAAGTTCTGTGTAATTGTTGAGAATGTTAGCTTTTGAAGCTCCTTTTCCATCTTCTTGGATGATGGCAATACACCCAAAGAATCTAAAGAGGCTTTGATTTCTTTCCGCGTTTGACTCTGTTGAATCGGAATTTCTTTAACTTTAAAAAGCAGGCAACAGCAACTTTCAGCATAGTCCAGTCTGAGAAGTGTGTAATCAGTCTAAGTGGCATTTGTTGCACTTGACACTTCATTTACAACAGTGATGTTTACACTCATGTACCTCAGGATCATCGACTTTAAGAGTAGAATCAACTATTTATGCTGGCCATTCTTCTTGTGCTTTCCACAGATAATCTGGTCCACTGATCCATTCTTCACTCGATCACACTCGGTCTTGTAATTTCTCTTATAGCAGAGATCCTGTTGGCCACAAAGGTCAGAAAGCGTTTGTCCTCATTATGTATTTTAACACAGATGTACTATCTGTCCAAAACACTGAGTCCACCAATGGAAACTATATCTCTGCCCTCAACATTTTGTCCACTTGAACAGCAAGTACAGCAGCTGTCAATTCAAGACGTGGAATTGTTACATAGTTCAGTGGTGCTTCTCTTGATTTGCTAAGTACGAAAGTAACATGGACATCTTTGTTTGTCTCCACTGTAACAAGATATGTTACTGTAACAAGATATGTTACAGTGCCATATCCAAGTTGCATTAGCAAAATGATGCAACTGAATGTTGGTAATTTGGTCCAATCCTGTGGTTTTTTTATTCACTTTGGTACTATTTTCACATGTAAGGTGTACATCAAAACTCTTAGTACAAAAATCCAAACTATCACACTTGTAACACAGATAGTCATTCTTTTAATACCTGATCTCATGCTCTCATTCTAGTTGTACATATTTTCATTCTACATAATCACTGTTTCAAAACACAAGATCATTGTGATATGTAATAAGAACATTTGGTTTAATCACCGAAACACAACAGTAGGCAATGATCTTCTTTCAGTTTAGTACTTTTAACAATTATTTAATTCAATAGCAAACAATGCAAGATACATGTTTCAAATCACCCTTTTTCCTGAATTAATACAGTTACACAGGCTACAGATGTCACATTAGAAAATACACTTACATTACCTTAATTGCATAATTGGCATAAAATCCATAATTTTTGTAATAGTATCTATTCAGTGTGTTATCAAAAGGTGAGATGAAGTTATGAAATGGCTATGAGTTTTGTGCTATAAGAGTTTGCTGCCAGTGCAGTAAATGTTATCACTATACCAATGTGAATTATAGTAATGTGGCAGTCTCTACCATGGTAATCTGTTTACAGTATCACATGGCATACATACATACTGTAATGTAAAATGCTGTATTTGATGCCATCTGTCTCTCTTCTTCTGATGATGTTATACAGTCATTGACTGTTTCCCTGTTTTCCCTTGTACTCTATCCTGCTCTGTGTTCACAAATCTCATTGTCACACACACACTCACATGTTGGGTTTCCATATTTTATGGGGACATTCCATAGATGTTGTAGCGAATTAGCTCAAAGGGGAAATATTAATAATTAACAATTTATTATGATGATTAATTATGAATATTTGAATAAGTTAATCAGATTAGCTACGTTAAGATTACAATCATTCAATCAGTTCCATTCTGTGAACACTCAGTATTGATTATTAATTAATTCTAAGAGAAGGGTATTTTTCATGTCCATAGAAAAATAATTCTTTCTTAGCATTTACAGCACTTAGAGCTGGTAGCAAATCTAAATCATTTAAGAGGCAATTTATTGCAGACAGTGAGTCAGAACCAAATATGTATTGTGCACATGTAACACATAACTAAATTAACAAAACACATACACACACACACAAGTCACACGTACTATACATGGGTAAAATGAGTGAAACCGGAAGTGGGAAAAGGAAATGGGGCTAGGGAAAAGAATCAAACAAGCTGGAAAAGACCATCAGTTTTCTCAGTAATAAAGCACCTTCACTAACAAAGGGTTCACAAATTAATACTAAATCGCTGTTTAGTGTTCAAATGTATGATACTTGCAAAATGCCTTTAGCTGTTGAGGAGCATCAGATCTGCAGGCTGAGGAGAAATCCTTGATGGTTCGGTCCGAAGTCGTAATCAATATCTTCTGCTTTGGATGAAGAAATATGAAACAACTTAAGCTGTTAATTTGACTCTTGTAGTAGGAAAGAGTTCTTTCTCTCCGGGTTAAGCACATGGTGGGGGCAGGTCAAGGCCTGCTGGCCTGGCCTGAGAAGCCACCAGCAGGAGTTGTCTTGGGGCAGTCGAAGATGCAGGAGAGAGAGAGAGGGCGGTGTTGGGCTCTTAAAGTCCGGGCGAAGCCACACCTCTCAGGGTCGATCTGACCAATGAGGAAAGTGGAACTTATGAGCGGGAACTTTCTCTTGTGGGGGAATTTATGAGCCTTTGTGTTTCTAGCAGGGCGTTTGCCTATGTAACTGATTGGGTTGTTGAAGAAGAAACTATTAAAGATTCTTGTCATCCTAATATGTTGCGTAGGTATCACCATCTCATATACACAAGCATTTAAATTTTCACGATACGAACCCATAGACACTAAACATGGTATAGGTTAGTTTACATTAACCATTTGTTATTGTCATAAAATATGCATAAAACAAATATCATCCAAAAGGGACTACACAAAACAGTCATAATCGTAAACACAATGCCCTGGGATGCATGTTCATTTATAGATCAGTTCATCTATAAATTCATGCAGGAAAGTCTGTTTTGAGGGCTATGGGTCTCTTTGCCTCTGCTTTTCCACTGTGGAAACATACTTTGGGGCAATAAATTCCTTATCTGTGTCCATGGTAACTGAGGTAACCTTGCACAGACTGGCCCGTGGGGGAGGGTCCTGCAGGTCTCAGAGTGAGTTTTAAAGATTATTTGTTAAATATGACAAATAATTGTGTCTGATTTGTCTCAGTCGTTACAACATAATGCAAATGAGTAATGCAGAATGCACGAGATGGAGGAAAGTCCTTAATATACTGGTTTAGCACTATTACAAGAGAGGTATAAACAGAAAATCACAACATATGTTGGACGTTATCCTTATGTTATAAAGATGAGCGATTTTTGTACTGAAATAGAATATTTGCCTGTCATCGAGACTGTAAGCAACTTCTGTACCCGGTTACGTAAAGCACCTCAAGTTTTTCCCTTCAGTATGAGACTGAAGGCGTGATTTTCCCTTACCTATGGGAATGACTTAAGGGTGTTGCATATAAAGTCTTTGATATAATCTCTTAAACAGTTCTCTAAGGGAAACCGCTAAGGGTTTCACGACAGTGACCCAGGTTTTGCCGTTACAAAATTCTACTGTTGTCGTGGACATGTTATTTGTTAATACAGATATGCTACGTATGTAATTTGATCAATGTTTATGTGAATAAATGCTTAAATTAAAATGTTTATCATATAAAGCAGACGATCATGTCTCGTTAGAAGACTTAGATTGAACCTGCTCGCTCTGTGTAACACTTAAGGTGAAGTTTTCCAAAACATATGTTATACTAAGCAAAATTACACTTAAGGTGCTTTATACAACTAGGCATGGACATCCTTCTACTTCAATAAACAAATGAAAGCATACAAAACTATGGAGGCATACTACTTTTGTTTGTTAGTGATTGCATTTGCAAGTTGTATTAATTTTTGACAAAGTGTTCACTGCACACACAAGCATTATCCGACTCGGCTCCTCCTGACTGCAGACTGCAGAATTACAAATCACTTTTTCTTGCTTTTTTCAGTCAATTTCTTGCATTTTTCCCCCTGATGAACAACAACTTTTGGTACACGATAAAAGCTCCTTGTGGTTTGATCGATTAGAGCAACCATAAATGATGTATTCATAAATTTTGTTATTATTACACAACCTAGAGTATTTATGAATAGTTATGGCGATGAATGTTACATTTGCATATTCTATTGTATGAATAGGCATGACAAAGTAAAAGTGTTGAGAAGCAGCTGAGGCTCTGTCATACCTCAGGTTTACTAAGCGGCTGCGCGTGGAAAAGAAAGCTCACCAGATGAGACCCAGACCATGGAATAAGAACACATTTACACAGTTCACCAAATCAGAATTTATTTTCATATGGCATGACAGTTAGTACAGCTTAAAGGTGACCTATAATGCTCCTTTTTACAAGATGTCTTAGGTGTCCCCAGAATAGGTCTGTGAAGTTTCAGCTCAAAATACCCCATGGATTTTTTATTATACCAGGTTTTAACTGCCTATTTTTGGGTAAGAAAAAAAAAATGTGCTGATTCGGTGTGTGTACCTTTAAATGCAAATGAAATCTGTGCCCCCGCCCCAAGCTCGCGATTTCAATACACTGCAGAAACAATTATGGAGAAGCTCACACAGCTAATATAACTCTCAAAATCGATCATTACAAACTGTTCTTGATGTAGCATATCAGATCTTGTAGGTATGGCATGTATTTTGTGGATGTTTGCTAACATTTGATTCTGAATGACTACTGCATGGCTAACATGGCTAAAGCTACACACTGTTGGAGATACTCAAAAAGAATGAAGATGCGTTTATGAATTATACAGACTGCAAGCATTTTCGGGTTAAAAATGAAAATAATGACATGGCTCTGGTCTCTGTGAATACAGTAAGAAAAAAATGGTAATTTTAGCCACATTTAACAGTACATTAGCATGAAATATATATAAAATTGGATCAAAAACAGTTCGTATCGATCCATCTTTGAGAATCAACTACTGTGCAAATCTTGTGTTTTACTGACCCTCGTGTGCAAAGCAGTCTGGTGTAAAATGACTTGCACAGACTGGTATATTAATTTATTTGGACACATTCCCTTCATAAATAAAATTACACCACTGCGTCAATAGTGGCTCAGATGCCAGGAGTTTATGGAGACTCATATGTGTACTATTATAGCCGTTAACAGATCAGTGAGTGACTCGTTCTTGAGTGCTGCTGTCCTGAAGAGTTTTGCTCCAACCCAACTCAACTCCAACTTCCTTCACGTAGCTTTAGTAATCCTGAACACATTCAAGTGTGTTTGATCAGGGTTGTAGCTAAACTGTGACATTTAAGTAGCTTTTATAAAAGTGCCTTAGAAAAAAAACATTATTGTGCATCTTGAGACAAAACTATGGCAGTGACATATTTTAAGATATGTCAGTGCAAGTTCCTTTCCGTTAAATCAGCTCAAACATGCATTTTAGTCTGGGACAAGGCTTAAGCCTTGTCTGTGAAACTGGGAGAATGAGAACTTCTTTTGACGTATAACAGAAATAAAGTCAAACTAATTGGTAATACATGAAGCTGTTAATGCTGTTTGTGCACTTGTTTAATCGCCCTCTGCTGAGAGCTTGAGCGATTTAATGCCTTTTATCTCGAGTCAGTTGTAGTTCTTGTGTTTCTCTTTTTTCTGTTCTTGTTGTTTATCTTTTCTTCAGTGATTCTGCTTGTTAACAGCAGGTGTTCATGAATATTTGGATTCACTCTGTCAAGTGGACTATATATCACTAATCTAGTGTAGGGAATAGTGAATGAGGGTATATGGTTTTACGCTTTAATGGGGACTGTACAGGACAGAGTTTTTATCAGAATGAATGCAGGCTCATATTTTATTTTATTTTAGCCTATATTTTGTTACTGTCACGGACTCAGTCACACCATCAATCCAGCCATCAACACCAGATCTGCCCACTCGTTCACAATCACCTGCACGCCCTCATCAAGACACCCTTCAAAAGCTCCCTGTGCACTTCACTACTTTGTCTGGTCTCGTCGCACGACTACACAGACTCACCCAGCTACTTACCTGTTACCTACCTGCCGATCCTGATTCTATCCTGTCTTCCTGAAATAAAGACTGTTTAATTTGTACTCACCTTGTCTGTCTTCTTCTGTTCATGACAGTCACGTTAATTACATTATTTTACATTAAAACAAGCAGTAACTTGAAAATAATGTAAACAACACTCTAGGATGCAATTTGACAGGATTATTCTGATATTGTTGCTCATCTTGTTGCTTGGCCATTTGTATTGTACGTTTTATCGCAAAATAAACCCCTCAATGATTATACAAGACACAACGAATCAACCTGTCGGAGTTATTGTGCAATTTTTTTTTTTTTTTGACTGGCTGATTGAGCTTTACATTTTACATATTAAACCACACAGAGAGGATACCTTCTTGCACTTTGTTTTGGTGTCTTTCCAAGTTTGATAATGATAATGAATTCCATCCGATGTCCATGACTGACCGTCACCAGATTTGAGCACCACCACCGAACTTTGAATTGTGAATTTCAGCAGAAACCGTTAGAAATTGACTAGCATAAAAACAAGCCAATCACAAGTTAGTTGGTAGGGGGGCACCTGGGGTGGCCAACCGGATTTCACTGGGGGCCGATGCCACCCCTGGCCACCATGTAGACCCGACCCTGTATATAATAAACATAAGTTTTGGTTGTATTACATTAGATACATAATGTGTGTTTTGTACATGTATTTTACATGTTTTTGTATATGTATTTTATATATTTTAAATTCTAAAGTAAATTAAAATATCTATTTATGTTATATCAAAATCTGCGCGACCCCGTCATTGACTTTTTTTGATGATGTTTACAGGGCGTTCCAAATGAGCGATTATTGTCAGCGAAGTCCACTTCAACTGATTTACTGCACTGTGTTTACCACATCACAGGGAAAAGAAGAAATTGTTGAATAAAGTTGTTATTTTTGTTTTGTTTTTTTCGCGCACAAAAAGTATTCTTGTCACTTCATAACATTAAGGTTGAACTACTGTAGTCACATGGATTATTTTAACAATGTCTTTCCTACCTTCTGGACCTTGAAATTTGGAATGACATTGCTGTGTATAGGGAGATCAAAAACCTCTCGGATTTCATCAAAAATATCTTAATTTGTGTTCCGAAGATGAACAAAGGTCTTACGGGTTTGGAACGACATGAGAGCAATTAATGACAGAAATTTCATTTTTGGGTAAACTAACCCTTTAAGGGCTGTGTGTCGTTCCTGAGTCTAACACTAGGAGGTGCTGTTGAACTCTGTATGAGACATGGTACACAGACTCCCTGTGAGACTAATTACATACCAGGCAAATATTTGTATAATTAAATATTCAGGGGGACAGATAAAAATGGGTGAATCTTGCCAATCTTGTGTCATTAATAAAAACTAAAGTGTAATCAGATGATATTTCCTTTTATAAAAGCAATACAATGTGACTCCACAGGTAAATTGTATGTTTGTTATAAGGATGAATAATTTTAATTAAATTAGAGTGATTAGTGATTGAAATGTGATTTTAATGTGATGTAATGACATGATGTCACATATTCCCCATGTCTTGTCTGGACTTTTGTTGTATTTCCTGTCCTAGTGTTTGTAGTTCATTGTAGTTTTTCGTGTTGATTAGTCTTCCCAGGTGTATCTAGTTACCTTGTTTGCCCCTGTATAGGCCTTGTGTTTCATTTGTTCTCTGTCAGTTGTTGAATGTGATGGTCTCAGTTTCCTTTGCGCTTTTGTTTCTTGTCTTATTGTTTGTATGTTAGTTTCTTTATTAAAAACCCCCTGTGTTTAGATCCGCGCCTCAGCCTGCTTTCTTCGGACATTACACATGATCTGAATTTTGCTGTTAAATCAATCAAAAATATTGACATTTGTCTTACATATGTCACAGGAAAAAATATGGTGACCTGTTTATTAACTCTTTGTGAAGAAATATTCTGTTGGTTTTGCTTCTTGCAGCTGTTGTTTATAGTGGTCCGTGATTTACTCTCTCTGTGAAAGTTTCGTGAAAGACTTTGTCTCAATTCGCTGTAATTTATTCTGCATACTCCTTGTGACAGAAGTCAGCTTTGGTTTTTATTCTTTTCCAATTTCAAATTTGAGCTGCATTTTTATGAATCAATTCCTATTTATCCACTTAAAGCAAAATCATTTTGTCCAAAATACAAAGTATTGTTTTATTGAGTTTGCATAAAGCAGAAAATGAAATTATCTTTTAAAGGAAAAGAGACAAATGCAATGCAGCTGTGATAAGTCGATAGTTATTTTGTCTCAGAGCAAGAAAAGCGGAACAATAAAGCCAAACAGTCCTTTATATTGTGTGATAAAGGGACATTTTAGAGAAAATGTGCTTTGTAAAAGTTTCTCAACTAATTAAACAGTCTCAATAAATTCTTATAAACAGTCTTCAATAAGTGAAAAACTTCCAGAACGAGAGCCATATTGAGGGACAGAGTGAACTGGATTTCAGTCTTTTGCAGTTAACTTTCACTTTGCACGAAGTGCTATGACTTCATTTTACACATCATTCCTGGCTGACTGCATGTATGAAACACTGTCTTTTACTGCTCTATTTCAATTAGCACCTGTGATTTCATAGTTTTAAAAAAAGCACATTACGTCGTCAACCTGCGGATCAGAGATCTGTGTCTGTCTGCATCAATGACTTCTAAAAGCAGCTTAAATCAAACTGCATGAATATAATTTCAAATTCAGATTAATATTCTTAGAAGAAAAGGTCCTATATAGAATCTTAAAGGGTTCTGTCAGGCGCTTAATATATAGAGCCTTTTAGGGGTTCCAATTTTAATTATTTAATTATATTTTATGAATTAAACAGCTTGTAAAAATACTTTTACTTTAAAAAAAATTAAATAACCCATTAAACATGAAATTATTATGCAATCATTAAGACATTTCTCAGGTTACTAGATACAAGCATGTTGACAAGACAAAGAAAACTGATGGTAGAAGAATGTCTACCATCTCTTGTGGCAAAACTAAGAACTTAAGGCTACGTTCACACTGTCAGTTTTTGGGATTGACAACCGTATTTACTTACAGGTGTGAGTCTCGAAATGTCCCTTTCACACAGCAACTTACAGTAGCGTATGGAACGCAATATCTGTATGAACGTGCAGCGAGGGTTAAGCCCGTATTCTCTTACTAGTAACCATAACGACAGTGACCAATGTAATATTAAAGATGGCGACGTCCATCTTTCGACATGACAAAAGACCAATTGATCCGCGAATTTATCCATTCAAACTTCATTAACCAACAGCAGCGTAAACACGCTAGCCGGAGTCTTTAACCGTTGCACTCGTGTGTCACGTCCTCTGCGACGTCTCGCGCATGATATGGCATTTGAATTTGGGAAAAAAAACACAAAACTGACGGGTGCCGCTCCGGTGGAGAACAGTGATTGGATCTAACACCTTCAGATGACGCACAGCTCATATCTCTGTCGCAGTAAGTTACCGAAAGCGAAACCACACACACAAAACACTAGGGCTGCACAATTAATCGAATTTCTAATCGCGATTACGGATGCCACGATGTCGTAATCGTTCAAAGGCGCGATTACAAGGAAAAATATCCACTTACATTATTCTGCGTGTTTAAGAGGTGTGTTTAGAGCATGTTACGTTGCGAGAGGCGAATCAGGACTACTTCAGAGTATAAAAGGTCTAACCCAGCACAAAAGCACAGAGCTACCAGTGAGGTAGGTGTACGCTGATATGTCGAAAGCATGCGAAACGCCAGCACCCGCCATTTTTAAAAAGCGGTGCACACAGCCTAGTGTTGTCAAAAATATCGATATTTCGATATGTATCGACACTGAAATATATGAAACGATACCAGTACTCCTTCCTGCAGTATCCATACACTGATGCCAGCTGCGCGTTCTTGCTCTCCTCTCTGACAGCGAGTTGAGACGCACGCGCCTCCTCTCATTCAGTCGGCTCATGCTCTCTGGTTTAATAGTGTTGGTGTGACCGGGTCTGAATTTAGGCGCGGGACTGCGCATAATTCTGTCCATTCCCGCAGATTTTGCGCTCACACGAAGTGCAGACGCATAATAAAGCCGCCTTTGACATACAAGTGCTAACATAAGCTCTCTTTCACGACTTATTAATGGTCAAATACACAATGTCACAATGCCCATCTTGGTGAGTATTAACGTAAAACAGTTCAGGAAGAATGTGTCCGTGCGTTCGTCATGTCTTAAATGGACAGTAGCTGAATAAATGTGCCGCTCTCTATGTTGTTAATGTTAATAAAACAACAAAAGACAAAGAGAAAATCACTTACTGCTCTTGACTGATTAACTTCTGTATCTTTAATTGATTAAACTGTATTTCATTTTTACAATGAAGATTATCCAATGTTATTTTACGTCATTACTTTGTTTCTTTATTCAGTTCAGTAATCTTACCTGATTACTACTGTTAGTCCTAACTGAAAAAAAAGAAAGCAGTCTATTTAATTTCTATCTTTATTCTATTGTATTTATTTGTGCTATTGTTAGTAATTTGTTCATTTGTTCTTATTTTATTACTGTTTACTTGTCCTTTTTTAAATTCAATTTTCCATTTGAAATCAAGCTTCCTTGTGCTGTGTAAGATATTGCAACAAAATTACCCCATTGTAAAATCAAATACATTGAGTTAGCAAATATTTGTGAGATAATTGTAATGGTAACTGATCAACATTTATATATGAAAAAAACTAAAAAGCTTTATCATATAAAGTGATCTCTTCAGAAGAAATTTTTGATTGCCTAGACTTTTAATAGACGGACAAAAAAAAAAAAAAAAAAAAAAAGAAAGAAAAGAAATAATATTAAAAATATCTATATGACAGTATATACATTGTTTTTTTTTTCATTGTTTAGCCCGTGGTATCGAAAATGGTATCGAATATCGGTACTTTTCAAGGTATCGTAGCGTAGTTAGAAGTCCCTGTATCGTGACAACGCCACAGCCTATATATTTACTCTACGAACTAACTCTACAAACATGGAAAAGAATGATAGATGGACCTCTCAAACTTACGCTAAAGAGAAAATCCAGTGCGACTTTGAGCAGGCCAAGCAAAACATGATTATTGTTTCAAACAATGGTATAAAGCTATTCATAACATCATTCAATGTAAATTGTGATAATCGTAATTAATAATCGCAATTACAATTTCAAGGGAATAATCAACAATTATGATTTTTGTCATAATCGTGCAGCCCTACAAAACACCTTAGAAGAGCGGCTCTCTCGCACCGTATGACGTGACAGACAACTAGTTGTTCCAGTCCTGTTCTGTTCACACAGTGCGGAATTTCTGAAAATGCGGTTGTGAGTCCTGAAAATTTACGGGTGTGAGTTTGGTTATAGAATGCGGTTGTCACTCCCATAAATACTGTACTGCGTGTGAATGTAACCGTATTAAGGACTCAAATACAGCACTGACAACCGTATTCTGCTGCTTTGTGAACGTGGTAAGAATGCAACTTGTGCTTATGTTGCATTATGAATTGCACTCTGACAATCCAAAATGCAATAAGAGCTAGAAATCAAACTTGTGAGGCTATAACAATCTGTATTCAAGTATTTGCGTATGTTTTGGGCCTTAGAGAGATGGTTACCAAGACCAGAAACACAAGAAGGTATAGTTCAAATGAATGTATATTTTTGGACATGATATCTTGTTAGAAATGCCTCATGCCACTCACATCCAGAACTGAACAAAGTGCTGGATTCATTGCTTCAGAATGCCTTCTTTGATCATTATGAAATCCAAATCTATGTGCACTTTTATAACAAGATTATCTACACGCATGAACATGCCTCAGTGTCACACATGTAGATAAAACACATTCACCTCATTCAACACTCCAGATTACGTTTGCTGAATTCTCCTTCTTCACTGCATGTATCTGTTTCTGAACACGCTTGTGCATGCCAGCACTGCACTGCATGTGTGTTTAATTATTCTAATCCGGTTCTCTATGTGCTCCCTGCTGACTTCATTGCATATATTTAATTCAGTAAAACACAAATATAGAGGCACACAAGTCGACTGCACACAAAACACTCATCTTAATCAACGAACCTCCAAGAGAGAGGAACAGAGACGTCTTTTCATAGTATTACTGTAGGCGGACTTGAAAAAGCAACATGCATGATGATCATTGCTGGTGTTAAACTGATGGCACTACTCACTCTGTCTGCAGCTCTGTTGATCTATTCATCAGTCCATCCGTGTGTGTGTGTGTGTGTGTGTGTTTGAGTTTATTACAGGCCTTTTAAAGCTTGTTAGCCATGGCCTGGCTTTAATTGGTTTAACCTCACTGCTGCTGCAGAAACAAAAAGTGAGCACCCACCTTTCAAGCGGCCTTACAAAAGTTGTATCATGGTTTCCACAAAAATATGAAGCAGCACAACTATTTTCCACATTGATAATAATAATCAGAAATGTTTTTTGAGCAGCAAATCATCATTAGAATGATTTCTGAAGGATCATGTGACACTGAAGACTGGAGTAATGCCTGCTGAAAATTCAGCTTTGATCACAGGAATAAATTACATTTTACAATATATTCACATAGAAAACAGTTATTTTAAAATTGTTAGAATATTTCACAATATTACTGTTTTTACTGTATTTTTTGTGATCAAATAAATACAGCCTTAATGAGCAGAATAGACTTCTTTCAAAAATCGTACAAAATATATATAGTGAAAATTATGCAACTGAATCACAAGTGATAGTACAATATAAACTATGTTAATATTATTTTTTAATTTAATATAAATAGGAAAACATAAATACATAATTCCCAGTACATCATGGGAGTGGGTGCTCTCAGATGACCTATTTTGCATTTTTTTCCATTTCCATGGTTACAGCATCTTCTCTGATTGGTGGATCTCTCTTCTGGATATTGGGCAGAAGGGTTCTTCTCTGGGAATTCTGCTAATAAACAAGATTTTAAACAACTTTCCATTTCAGTAAGTCAGATCTGAACAAAAAACATTTGATGGCATGAGTTAGAATATTTCAAGCGCTGTGAATAGTCATACAAACACACACGTTAGCTGTCTGAATCAGGACGTTCCATAGACTTCTAATATTTGTATATACAGCTAATTATGAATACATTAACCTAACCCTAATCCTAATTCTAACAGAAAACTTTCTGCATTTTCTTAAATTTACATTTTATGCATTTGGCAGATGATTTTATCCAAAGCCACCTACATTGCATTCAACATTTTTCCTAGTTCATACATTCTCTGAGAATCAAATCGATGATCTTAATATTGCAAGCGCTATGATCTACTGTTTGAGCTATACAGGAATGTGCTTTTT
Organism: Ctenopharyngodon idella; assembly: GCF_019924925.1. Lineage (NCBI taxonomy): Eukaryota > Metazoa > Chordata > Actinopteri > Cypriniformes > Xenocyprididae > Ctenopharyngodon > Ctenopharyngodon idella. The sequence goes on from NC_067225.1 coordinate 2,509,254, forward strand.
ATGTGTCACCATTATGTTCAGTTAGTTTTAGTTTCATGGACTCTATGGCTGTTTCTCAATATGCATTCTTAAGCGATCTTGCGCCCTTGTGTTCTTGCTACGTCACACTATGTCAGAAATAGTGTCTTCGTCTGTCTGCCTGCACACACGCATTACATTATGTCCCTAAAAGAGGTTTTGTGAGGTTTAGCCAGTGTTAGGGAAAGTTACTTTTAATGTATTACAATATTGCGTTACTCCCTAAAAAAGTAATAATTGCGTTACTTAGTTACTTTTTATGAAAAGTAATGCATTACATTACTTTTGCTTTACTTTTTCTCACCTGGGCTGGGCTTGCTTGTTTTTTTTTGTTTTTTTAATAACAACAGAAAGTTCTATTTTTGGCAAATGTTAAGGCCCTTTCTCACCAACAGAGCTGGGAAAGTTACTTTCAAAATTTAATACATTATACAGTTGCAAGAAAAAGTATGTGAACCACTTGCAGAATCTGTGAAAATGTTAATAATTTTAACAAAATAAGGGAGATAATACAAAATGCATGTTATTTTTTATTTAGTACTGTCCTGAGTAAGATATTTTACATAAAAGATGTTTACATATAATCCACAAGACAAAAAAATAGCTGAATTTATTAAAATAACCCTATTCATAAGTATGTGAACCATTGATTCTTAATACTGTGTGTGGTTACCTGGATGATCTACGACTGTTTTTTTTGTTTTTGTTTTGTGATGGTTGTTCATGAGTCCCTTGTTTGTCCTGAGCAGTTAAACTGAGCTCTGTTCTTCAGAAAAAATCTCCAGGTCCTGCAGATTCTTCAGTTTTCCAGGATTTTTTGCATATTTGAACCCTTTACAGCAGTGACTGAATGATTTTGAGATCCATCTTTTCACACTGAGGACAACTGAGGGACTCAAACACAACTTTTAAAAAAGGTTCAAACATTCACTGATGCTCCAGAAAAAAACATGATGCATTAATAGATGCGGGGTGAAAACATTTGGAATTTGAAGATCAAGGTAAATTGTATTTAATTTGTCTTCCGGGAAACATGCAAGTATTTTCTGTGTTTTCACCCTCCGACCCCGTTTCCTTCTGAAGCATCAGTGAATGTTTGAACCTCTTTTAATAGTTGTGTTTAAGTTCCTCAGTTGTCCTCCTTGTGAAAAGATGGATATCAAAATCATTCAGTCACTGTTGTAAAGGGTTCAAATATGCAAAAGATGGTGGAAAACTGAAAAGTTTTTGGGATCTGGAGATTTTTTCTGAAGAACAGAGCTCAGTTTAACTGCTCAGGACAAACAAGGGACTCATGAACAACCATCACAAAACTAAAAAACAGCTGTAGATCATCCAGGTAATGACACACAGTATTAAGAATCAATGGTTCACAAACTTTTGAACTGGGTCATTTTAATAAATACAGCTATTTTTTTGTCTTATGGATTATATGTAAACATCTTTTATGTAAAGTATCTTACTCAGGACAGTACTAAATAAAAAATAACATGCATTTTGTATGATCTCTCTTATTTTGTTAAAATTTTGCACATTTTCACAGATTCTGCAAGTGGTTCACATACTTTTTCTTGCAACTGTATATTACTAGTTACTGTCATTTGAAAGTAATTAGTTACAATCTCAATCTCAATTGTCCAAACATTTTAGTAAATTGAGGGAACGAAATAGTAAATCGTGCACACAATTTTGTAAAATCGAGGGAACGAATTAGTAAATCGTACTTAAATCACAATTAAATTTTTTTTCTTGCATGTCATGTGCGGGGCTCCGTACATTTTGATATTGTGAAATCGATATTATTACAGTGCAAAAACTGTGTGCATAAACAGTGATTTCTTTAATCCTGTTGAAGATTAGTGAGGAGCAGCAGCAGCTGGCACAGCTGGCATCACATCTCCAGGAGGCAGCTGGGTGATGCTCAAGTGATGCTCAACACAGGTGACAAAAAATAATGCCCATAAAGCAATGATATAAATCTTAGGATGTAAATCCTGTTCTAGATTAATATAATATTAATATTATTTATAGAGTTTTGTGTCTCCTGAAAGATTAAAATTGATAAAAATCAATTTTTATTATAGCACAGACAACATATACTATAACATTTATCACTTTCAGCAGTGTTTTATTAATTTCTTATTATGTAATTTCAAAGGGTTTTCTGTAAAATTACACTGGGATATTCCATTTATGCCATTTATCACCTCTATGCTTCAGCCTTGCTATAGGTACAGCCAGGAGCATGTAGTCCACAGACCTAAGGGACCTTGATGGGACATAGCCAGTGGTTTTATGTGGTCAGAAAGGTAAATGTGACTAGTAAAGGTAAAGGTATGGGGAGACTTTAGATTTGGGTAGGCGGAAATTACATAAAAAAGGTAATATTCCTCCCTTCAGGTGCATTTGATTAACTTTTGCATACAACATGATAGAGACAAAATTCTTTTTTCCAGTGTTTGCAGACATCTAGTGGAAACAACCAAAAATGTCTGCATGGTGCTAGAGCACACAGGGCCTGAGTTATTCATTTTCAAAAAAGAATTTATAAAAAACACAGACAACATATACTAAGTTGTTTTTGTTTTTTTTTATCACTTCCAGCAGTGTTTTATGTAACTTCAAAGGATTTCCTGTAAAATTACACCAAAATTTTGTATTTAGACCACTCTATGTGGGTATGGGAAGCTTTTCAATTTGGGTAGGCCAAATCCAGGTGGAAATGCCCAAAATGGTACCCGATCTTAAGAGGCTAACAATATTGAAATAGAGATATTAAATATTTATTCAAAATTCGGCACATTTGCCTACAGAAAAGGCGATTAGAGAATGAAGGGAAACAAGAAGAAAGCGAAAGATCCCGTTTGTTCTGAGAAGCTTCTCTGGACCAATACTAATCTAACTCCAACACAATCTGTTTGATGTTCAATTAGCTGCACAAAGTCTCGTTCAGTGCTATTATCATCCAGAAGAGCGTCGCTCGCCTGCCTACACACTAACTGCCAGACTAAATGAAGTCTGAATTAAAGATGAAGCGGGGGATAGTCTATATGCCGTCGTTGGTATTGTGTGGCGACTGTATAATTGTTGTATTATATTAGTTGGCTGATAACCTGTACTGCTCTTGGCAGCTTGCTGATATGATTCTTATACAGAAGTAGCTGCATATTTGAACACTGTCAGCGGATGAAAAGCTCTAATCAGGTACGTGTGAGAAACCTTTGGACTATAAAACATCACTCAAGAGTCTCTTATCACACTCACTCAAGCACCTTTAGCCACGACTGCAGCTGACGATTTCTTATAGTTGTTTTAGTTTTACCTTCTTTCTTGCTCCTGCATTTACGTCTGTATTTTATCCATCTAGTACACATTACAGCAGCATGTGTGAATACTGTATCTTAAAACATGAGGAGCGGAAAAGATGTGCCTATTCCTGATCTAATGATCTGTGAACACTAATGTAGTGCAAAAGTGGTGTTTATAATATAAAACCGTAGAAAAGGTATGTACTTAGTCATGTAGTAATCAGGTAAATATGTTCTAAGAACATTTCGCTAACGTTCCAATTGAGTTATGAAAACGCTATTTCTAAATTTTCAAAATGTTTTAAAAACGTGGTTATGAGAATGTTAAGGGAACATTCCATTCTATCATTCTTTAAATTGGAATATTACTTTTGAATGTTCTCTGAATGTTCTAAAACAAGTATAGGCCTAACATTTAAAAAATGTTAGACAAACATCCAACTAAACCATTTTAGAAAAAAGTTCCATGAACAATGTATGTTTTGTTGTGTCCTTTTGTTCCTATTTAAGTGTATTATTTGAAATGAAAAACTGTCATTAATTTAGTTGAAAGAAACAATACATAATATTGTAATAGAATAAACAATAGTCTTTAGAGGCCTTGGCTAAAGGCTTTCGTTGGGAACAGGTCATACTGGTATGTTGAAATGGAGAGCTAATGCTGTTCCAGGAGCTCATGTTCATCCATGTGAAGCAGCAGCGTCTCTAAAACTGTCTGAGATGATACCAGATAGAGCCTAATGCCAGTTCTAATAAGACCCGGGAGTGTTACTGAAAACATTAACACTCCTGGCTTGTTTCTGAGAAAGAGCTCAGAACCATCTGGACCCGAGTTAGGACCTCTCGGACCAGAACACAGGACGCATATGTCTGAAAACAAGGTGGACCTGACAGTGTTCAGAATACTAATGTACTACTCACTGAATACTGCACAGCTCATGATATATACTAAAATGTTTTTAAAGAAAATAGTATATGAAACAATGCACATTTTAATTCAATTCAATTCACATTTATTTGTATAGCGCTTTTCACAATACATATCGTTTCAAAGCAGCTTTACAGGAAATGCATGTCAACATTACAATTTAGAGTGATCTGTTATCAGGGGTGACTGTCCAAATTATGTAATTTCAGAAATGTATATATACAAATCATGCAGTTAACTAACAATGTATTAATTTAAAATGATAATTAAAAAATGAGTATGATACATTATGGTCACATGACCTCATTATGTTGCACATTTAAATCAGCTCAATTTAATGCATTTGTGGAGACGTTTATCCAACACTGCATTCAAACTACACATTTTACGTGGTCATCCAGCCTGGTCTCATTGTTAATACGTAGGTATTAATACGTAACTTTCAAAGACACAAAACGTACATTTTTGTACGTTTAGAAAGGTGCTAAAACGTACAATTTTGACGTAATTATGGCACTAAAACGTAAAAATACTTACGTTTTTACAGCGAAAAAACGTAAAATATTTACGAATCTTTCATGTCATAAAGATATATGTATAATTTCCATTTTATCGTTTTGTAGATAAATGTAAGATCCCTAATCCCCATCCTGAACTTAAACCTACCCATTTTATACAGAATGTTAAAAGAATAAAACAAAGAACAGAAATGTGTAGGAAAATGACAATTTTAGTGAAAATATAACATTAAAACGATATTTTGAGCCACTAATCCTACACCTACCCCTACACCTACCCATAACAATTTCTTTAAACTACCTACTGTTATAAATAAAAGAATGACAGACAAACAAGCGTAATCACAATAATTTATTTTTTGCGAAAATGTCAAAAGTGGTACCAAAAGTAGTTGTGTGATGATGAGTTCCAGTCACAGTCCTCTCTGGCGGTAGGGTACAGAGTAGAATTTAACGTATTAATCCATGAAAATATGATAAATCCGGCTACTCTCCGTGAAGGCGCGACACTCATTTCAAATGTCAATCCACTGAAACACGGCATGTCGCAATCTGTGACGAAGCAGGTGAGAACCAATGAGCGTTCGATATCAGTGCCGTAAACCATGTCGTAACGCTTCTCGAGGGTGGCGCTACTTTCAAATTTGAATCATAACGAGCGCGAGCTTTGACTGTGGTGGTCGCTGTTGCTGAGAATGAAGATGAAGATCGATGGATAAAGGGCTGAATTTGGATCTGTTCCTTACAAACATGGATTCTAAAGATTTGGAGTACAGCGAACAAATAAAATGGATGTGATTTGTGAATTTATGTTGTGCTTTGGTGTATCTTATGATTGTATTGTCAGTCGCTGCATAGGAGAAAACGCCTTCTGTGTCTCACAGCAAACAAACTAAATATTACAAAATGGTTAAAGAATTACAGAAATTTTAATTGTTTCAAATTGTAGTCTTGTTTAACATTATGTAATCCTCCGAAACGAGCAGCACAAGTCACGAACAGAAATGTTATTTCATATTAAGTAGATGAGTAAACTGTTTTCAATAAATTCGACAAAAAACATCGTTAAATCATTAAAGCCACGATATTTAATATTAATACATGGAAATTCATATACATTCACACTTTACGTTACATGATTTACGTTTTTTTTTTGTTTTTTTTTGCTGTTAATACGTAAGTATTTTTACGTTTTAGTGCTATAAATACGTCATTGTACGTTTTTGTGTGTATGAAAACGTAAGTAAATGTACGTGTGGTAGAACCACAATTTACGTAAAAATATATAGGTTTTCTCATGAGATCACGTTGGGTCATCCACTGCCCGGGAATCAAACCTTTGGGTTTGGTGTTAATAGCACTGGGCTCTACTGTTTGAGATTTTATTTATTTATTTATTTTTGCATTTAAAAATGCAATTTTGTGTAAAAATGTCAACTTTTGTCGATCAAACAAGAGATTGGTAATCAATAGTATCTTCAGTAAGCTATCCATTAACTATTTCCCATTCACTCCTTTTTTGACATAAAACTAAATAATAACACATTTGTCACAAAAAAACAACTAACAATGTATAAGTGGAACTAAGCATGCAATAATGCATTTGAGCCCTTTAATATCTGCATAGCCAAATATAGATATTAAACTAATTCGAGCTCTATCTAACATTTATTTGAAGGCTATTGAATGTATCTGAAAGGAAAAAATGATAAAAATGGAGGAATAACCCAGAACAACCCAGAACTGAAGAAACATTTTTAAAAATTAAAGGAGGCAAGAAAGGGGGAAGGGCATGAGAGCAGCATTCAAGTTGGTGAAGTGTGTGACAGAAGTTTTCAAGTATAGCGGGACACACGATTCCTCGACGCTGCAGAGCTGCTGCATATTTGATGTTTCACTCAAGCTCATTCTCAGACCGTTCAGAGTCACGGCTGTTATTTCCACACCAGACCCAGCAAATCCTCAAATAGATTTTACTCCATTGAGGATTCACTGGGTGACAGTTTGCAGTCGCGTTTCCACACAGACTAAGAAAACAACAGTGAATGCTGGATGTTTTTTTGAGGAGGTTCTGGTGCTTCACTCCATTCCACATGAAGAAAAAGAAAGAGCTTTTTTTTTTTTTTTTCTATTTCTAGTGGCATCGTCACATCATATCGACTGTCTGCTGTTGTTTACGTGCCGTCTGCAGTAGTTTCTCTCTGACAGACTTGAGAGAGAATGAGTAATGATCATCTATAATGGATATTGCAATATGCAAAAGATAAGCATGGTATCAAACGACACAATTCATTGTTAAACCTGGAATAAATGTGTACAATGTCGACTCATTGAGCTGAACTCTCTTGCTCTGGACTCAACAGGAAGTATAAAGATAGATGCATAAAAGGGCTGGGCGATATAGCTTAAAACATTTTGATATTTTTGAGCCCTTCAATAATATTTATATCTCAAAATGTGTAAAAATGTATATTGTGAATTAAAAAATTAGATGTTTAATACAAGTAAAATAAAGCAAAAATCTAGTTTAAAATAATCAAGGCATATTTAGCACATTGTTTTACTAAAAAATTCAAGAAAGAATATTTAATATGCTTTTAAAATATATAAATATATTTTACAATTTGAATACACTGAAATGAACTGAGCTTATATAACGTTCTCCTACTCATGAGAAGACAAAAAAGGATTGTGAAACTATCGACACAGAATCTTCAATTTTCAAATAAGAAGTGCAGTAGATTCATCACAATATTCATGCAGTATATCATCAGCAAAATCATCACAAATATACCAAGAATACTCATATGTTACCCCGTCCTATACACCCCCAAAAACCCACATTCATCATCTGACTAAACAGACTTTCCTCCAGGGCCCTTTAAAATTGACAAAGCTTATAACAAACCATAATGCATGTTGATGAGAGCAAATGCATGTTTGAGTTTGTGTGAATTTTCTTACTGCATGGTGTATAGGCTAACTTTCAACATACCTCCAGAACTACTTCAGAAACCAGTTAAAAGCACCAAAATAAGCAAGATATCTGCTGGCTGAAATATCTTCGAGAAGAATGGGTTTCCTTCAGAGCGATTGAGAGCTAGGTTTATTCATGTGGGTGTGAGGACATGCGTCAGAGAGGCAGGTGTGTTCCGTCAGATAAAGCAAGCTGGAGATATCATGAACATACGGCCGGACTCATCTGATGATCGGGTCAGCTTGATAACAGCCTAACATTCTCACAACAGCTGTCAATCAAATGAAGTCATCTCCACAGCCGAGCTGATGGCTACTGAGATTAGGACGCCGGTCGCTTTACATAAGGTGTTTCTGTCAATGATGTTTTACACACTGAATTAGAAATGATCACATATCAGAATCACTGAAAGATCACTGGAAAAAAAAACAAAAAAAAACTGGCAGCTGTGGTTGCTAGAATAATTATGTAAAAATACAGTAACAATGTAAACATTTACAGAACAGCCTGTAAATTTTACAATTTAAAAATAATTTACCCCCTCACCCCCACCCCAAAAATTGTATTTAATTTTTACCTACAGGAAAAGACAACTAAGAAGAAACAATAATTAAAATGAAAAACCAACAAATGTGAAGTGTCACACAGGGAATTCAGGGAATGTCAGTATATTGCTTGTCACTGTAAATTATATGATGATTTGTTCTTTTTTTTTTTCTTTTCAAAAATGGTACATTTAACAATATCTGAATAACAGTAACTGAATATATTAAGGGAACATACTGTTAACAAATTAACAGGCTTTTACTGTAGCTTTTTTACTTTTAAAATTACAACCATTTTTATAGTGCAGATTCATTGTTTTTGGTGAAGTTCGAAACTTGTTTCAGTACATGAATCATCTAATCATGATTTACAGAATTACACAAATATGAAATTCTTTTTCTGTACAATTTGTCTAAATGAAAATATTCAGCATGCTATCTCCATAATAAATGATTACTTAGGTTTCTCCAGAGATTGAACTGGCAGGTCAGTCATGTGACAAGAAATCAGAGCTGATGCTGAATTTTAATTTTACAAAATAATTTGGAATCTAAAATTGCTAGAAAATAAAAGCTAATTGTCTAAACAAATTTTGTTCCAAATTTTAAGTTGATACCACAAATATTGAGTTTTGTTTCCATGGTAAAGCAATGTCCAATTTCAAAACGTTTTTCACAGGATATAATGAAACTGCTCTGAGACTTAAAGGTTGAGGATCCAAACACAATATTTATTAGAAGGGTAATCCACAATTGTAATCCACAATTGTAATCCAAAAGGCCAGGCAAAGGTCATATACCAGCAAAACAGTCCAAACAAAGATAAAACAAGATAAATAAGGCCCTGTCCACACAAACATGGGTATTTTCAAAACCGCAGCTTTTTCTATGCGGTTTGGCCGCTTGTCCACATGCAAACGCAGTATCCGGTCACTGAAACCGAACATTTTTGAAAACTCCTGTCAGGGTGAAGATTTTTAGAAACTCTGGTTACAGTGTTGTTGTGTAGATGGTGAACCGGAGATTTTGGCTTGTGACGTTGGAACCGAAACCTGTAATAACCTTTTTTCCAGGCTTCTGATTGGCCAACATGGCTTTATGGTTAGGGTTATATCACCACCTGTTGGTTTGTCATGCTCTTAACAGCGCTTCATAGCGTGTTTTTGTGTTTTCATGTAGATGCAATTTTTAAAAAAAACAAAGGAGTAAAAACTCTGTTTATAAAAATACCCGTGTACGTGTGGACTAGGCCTAAGGCTCAGAAATGCAGTAACAATCAGAAATGCAGTGATTACAGACATGCAAGACCTATAGCAAAGAGAAACTAACAAGCTAATGAGCAACAGCTGAATGTAATAATGGCTGATTAGTCCGGGCAGTGGGTTATGGGAAATGGAGTCCATGATAGGGAGGCAATAGTCCGGGGTGGAGTGCCCTCTGGTGGCTATGAAGGGCACTCAAGCAGTTGATCATGACACAGAATACCTAATTCAAGACAATTACTGAAATATCTAATAGAGAAAAAGGCAATAAAAAAAAGTGCCAAGTGTTTTACAACTAGACACTGACAGTTAACAGACTACAAATATAAAATCATCCAATACAATTTACCCCCCCAAAAAAAAAAAAAAAACCAATCAAAAATGACTTGAAAAATAAAAAAGCCACATTTACCATATTTATACTTTTACTCCCTTCAAGGCCTCTAATGTCTCTAATTATGATAATTGTGTAAATAATTAATGTTTCTCAACATTCTAAATCTAACCGATAATAGAATGTTGGATTTGTGGCAGTGTGAATTGGCCTTAAGACTTACAACTGGAGACTGTATGTTTCTCGTGGTTTTAATTATCAACATATCCATAACAGTAAGACAGTGAGAGAGAGAGAGAGAGTATGCAAATAGAAATCTGAACGCAGCCCTTGTGATCCATGGCAAGTTTCCCTTTGTTGTGCATCTTGCTGAATAGAACTTAGAAATATGATTCTGAAAGGAGCCGTGACAACAAAAGGAAATGAATCTTAATAAAGCCCAAACTCTCTTTGAAAAACCCCATTGAGACGGACACAACCTGATTCTCAGTGGTATGATGTGCTAATGGTGCTAATCTTCAAAGAACGCAGCAGGTTGTTTAAGCCACATTCAAACTCCATGGCGCTGGAATGAAAGGGGAACCATATTTCTGTGCCTTTTGTTTCCGTAATGCAGACCCACATATGGGGGACACACAAAGACAGATGAACACGCAATAACATAAAACCCCCAGAAAACAGAGGAACGGAACAAAGGAATATGATTTACCACATCTCACAACAATCAAACTTATTGGGCTTAATAAATTGTAAGATTTGTTCAGTTATGCTCAATGTTTTTGTCCTCATTGTGAACCATACAATTGCAGCACAGTGATGGTTGGCAGTTTATGAAACCAAAGATTAAAATGTTTGTGAGACCAAGAGTAATTTAACTGATAAATTTACATAAAAATAAATCTGAAATGTCTTTCAGAAACAAAGAGTACACTGAACACAATAGTGGGTCATATTGTTTCACTACATGTAAGCTGTCACAACCTGCTGTTAAACAGCTTATTATAAGCTTTTCTGCAAAATGTCAACACTTATGATTATGACAATCATGAATGTAAAAAATGAATGAATGAAACAGAAAAAGGTAATGTACAGCAATATCAAAAAAGTCCAACAAATATTTAATAAATTGCATAACTTTAAGTATTTTTAATGGTTGTGACAACTTGCCCAACCTGACATTTATGAATACAGTTCAAATCTACTTTCATTATTGTCAACCTGTCAGTGTAATTTTGTATCGACTTGTTATCAAACATGCATAAATAATATACATATTGGGAATGTATTTTTTTGTTGACTGAATTCAACAAAATTAGCTCTTGTGACAGACAACTTCCCTGTCACTATAATATTCCCTATTATTACCTGATATTTGGTTACAAAGCCTTCCTGTGAGTAAATTATAGAATCAGGCAATAATATCAAGCATTTAAATGCTGCTTTAAAAACCATGCAACTAATTGATAATTGCAAAATTAATATTTTCACATGGAACAGAAACAATCATGCTACTGAAATGCACCTCAGGCAACAACAATCAATTAAAATATTCATGGCAGGACTGACTGCAGCATGAAAATTATTTCATACAAATTAGCGTTTACTAATTAAGCAGCTTTATTTATAAAACTGTGTAGTGATTTCAGCTCTCTCTCTCGCTCTCTCTCTCACACACACACTACACATACAGCCTGTTAATAGATTATTGTGTTTCAGTAGATTAACATACATTCTAGGCTGCAATATTTAGCAATCCATTTTCATTATTTATTTATTTTTATTTTTTTTCACAGAGCAACAGGTCTGGATTTATAATGGAAGCCTCGAGGCAAATGACATACAGTATCTCACAGAAGTGAGTACACCCTTCACATTTTTGTAAATATTTTATTATATCTTTTCATGTGACAACACTGAAGAAATGACACTTTGCTACAATGTAAAGTAGTGAGTGTACAGCTTGTATAACAGTGTAAATTTGCTGTCCCCTCAAAATAACTCAACACGCAGCCATTATCTGTCTAAACCGCTGACCACAAAAGTGAGTACACCCACAAGTGAAAATGTCCAAACTGGGCCCAAAGTGTCAATATTTTTTTTGGCCACCATTATTTTCCAGCACTGCCTTAACCCTCTTGGGCATGGAGTTCACCAGAGCTTCACAAGTTGCCAGTGGAGTCCTCTTCCACTCCTCCATGACGACATCACAGAGCTGGTGGATGTTAGAGACCTTGCGCTCCTCCACCTTCCATTTGAGGATGCCCCACAGACACTCAATAGGGTTTAGGTCTGGAGACATTCTTTAGCAAGGCAGTGGTCATCTTGGAGGTGTGTTTGGGGTCATTATCATGTTGGAATACTGCCCTGCGCCCCAGTCTTCGCAGGGAGGGGATCATGCTCTGCTTCAGTATGTCACAGTACATGTTGGCATTCATGGTTCCCACAATGAACTGTAGCTCCCCATTGCCGGCAGCACTCATGCAGCCCCAGACCATGACACTCCCACCATCATGCTTGACTGTAGGCAAGACACACTTGTCTTTGTACTCCTCACCTGGTTGCCGCCACACACGCTTGACACCATCTGAACCAAATAAGTTTATCTTGGTCTTCTCAGAGCACAGGATATGGTTCTAGTAATCCATATCCTTAGTCTGCTTGTCTTCAGCAAACTGTTTGCGGGCTTTCTTGTGCATCATCTTTAGAAGAGGCTTCCTTCTGGGACGACAGCCATGCAGACCAATTTTATGCAGTGTGCGGCATATGGTCTGAGCACTGACAGGCTGACCCCCCTGATGTGATAGGGCATCTGCCCTTAGGTTCTTGTTGCCTGGACGATATGAGATGGTGAAGAATAAACGAGTGAAACGAGTGAAGAATAAAGCCCATCCTGCCTGCCTGGGGTTGAAACGTTTGGCGTCACAGAGATATTGGAGATTCTTGTGGTTGGTGAGTACCGTGAACTTCTCCTTAGCACCCTCCAACCAATGTCTCCACTCCTCCAACGCGAGTTTGATGGCCAGTAACTCTCTGTTTCGGATGTCATATTTGATCTCCGCCGGGAATAAGAAGGCGCGTGGATGGAGCCGTGCTGGATTCCCCAGCATTTACCTTCCCCTCGTCCATCTGGATGCTGTGTTCACTTTTGTTATAACTAAGGAACTGGATGGTGGACTGATGGAAGGAGCATTTTTCAGCTTTCAGGAAGAGCTGATGTTCTCTCAGGCGTTGGAGGACCTCTGCAACGTGTTGGCGATGTTTAGCCAGGCTCTGGGAGGAGATCAGGATGTCATCAATGTAAACGATCAGTGGCCTGTTGCATGAAGCTAGTTGAACAAACTCTGAGTTTCAGAGTAGGTTTGGAGTTGACCAGAATCCAGATAAATCCAACCTGGTTTAGATCAGGATCAACTGTTGCACAACGCTCGGTATAAACTTTCTCTGTCAACTCAGGTTTAATCCAGAGTTTGCAAAGCGCGTGCACCTGAAAGTCTGACATGTGCGGCAAACAGCCAATCACACGGAACAAGGAGAACGTCAGTTTGATTCACTTCTCGCGAGAGAGCCGCGCAATTCATGTCGCTTCTGAAGATTAAGAGATTGTTATGAAAAATATGAAATTAACCGCATTTACAAAGCAGGAATAAACACTGATGCAGTGAAAGTTTGAGAAGGCAGCTGAAAGAAAATATCTGACTATATCAATGCATGTGAATCAAACAAATAGACCAAATAATTAATATAGTTTCACAAATAGCTCAAAAGAATACATGTAAGCTTAATCTGTTTAAAAGCTTTATATATTATGCATGTATTATATTTATTTTAATTTAAAAGCAAAGTTTAATATTGTCAATTAATATAATCGGCCTAATTATATGAATATGTCATGAATTATTTATAATTTTAATTTATTTAATATAAATATAATGAATAATTAACAGCAAATGTTGAGAAATTTTGTCTCTAAAATGTTTTCACTATAAACTGATTTAATTTGGAGTGAGAGATACAGAGGGAGTGGCTTTATTGCATCAGATACATGTCACTTTACTCACAGCTGATTGGTCGAGTTTGGGTTTGTGATCTCTAACCCAGAATAAAACCTGCTCCGGAGCAGGTTAGCCGTGTAGCGTCAGTTACCATAGCAACAAACCCCGCTAAAAACCAATCCACCTTCATAAACCCGAAAAATCAGAGTTTGATCAAACTAATCTTGAACTTACCTGGGTAGAAACTGAAACCGGCTTTGTGCAACAGGCCACAAGAAGCGATGGAGAAACTCCCGGAGCACCTCATGCATGAAATCCAGCATGACGAGGTATTCATAGTGTCCAGTAGGAGTCACGAAGGCGGTCTTCCACTCGTCCCTCTCACATATCTGGATGAGGTTATACGTGCTGCGGAGGTCCAACTTGGTGAACACGGCTGCTCCACAAAGTTGTTCCAGGGCTGCTGGGATGAAGGGAAGAGGATACCGGAACTTGACGGTGATTTTGTTGAATGCTCTGTAATCAATGCAGGGCCGCAAGCCTCCATTCTGATTCCAAATGGTTTGGGCCCAGTGGAGTGCTCACCCCGTCAGCAGGGAGATTATGAAGGCGATCTTGGCTCTCTCAGTGGTGAAACGGTGCGACTGCATCTCTAGGGCCAGCGAACACTGCAGAAGAAATCCGTCGCAATCCTCCGCCGAGCCAGAGTAGGGCACTGGATTGGCCACGGGACTGGAAACCACAGGTGGTGAAGGAGTGGCGGTGTCGGGTGATGCGGAAGTGGTGCCAAGATGGAAGATGTTTGAGACACAGATGAACAGGGAGACGCTGGAGACATGGAGGATCAGGGGAGACGATGGAGAAACAATGCATACACAGTCCAGAGGTAAGTGTAGCAGGTGAGTCCTTACACAAAACGAGACCAGACAAAGTGCCAGAGTAAAGTGTGTGCTTATATGCTGCTGTGGTGATGAGGAGATGATGATCAGGTGCGGGTAATTAGTATTCAGGTGACAGTGATCTCTGTGATTGGGTGGTGATGGAGCCTGGCTGATCTCTGACACAGTTATTTTCAAGACTGGATTATTAGACTTCGATCAAGATAATTTTTAGATGACAAATGTCACAATTTTAGCTGATTTAGATATTTTTCACTTTAAATCACTTTTAATGATAATAATTTAAGAACTTCACAGACTTCAGGTTTAAATTTGAATATATATGAACATATATTTAAATCTTTACATCTCATCTGAATCTAAACAGTATTATCTCAACATCTATAATTACAACTGACAAATGAAAAATAGACATTTGTGATTTGCTGAGTCTGACCCAATATAATCACATCAATGAAAAAAAGTAATTGTTTTGCTAAAGACATAAATTAGCATCATAGTGCTTGAGTGAATGTGCTTTAGACTTTCTGGTTAAAAACACACAGAGGATATTCTCTGTATCTGGCTACTGGATGCTTTAATGGTTGTCAGCACAAGCTCTTCTCAGGTCCCTGTAAAGTGCTTTCATATAACTAACCTCAGAAATGATCCAATTTATGAAGCAGAAGCAAAAACAAAAAGATAGAAGAAATGTTTCTATATATTACCTTTCCTTCTTAAAGTAGTAAAAACAGGTTTACTCTCCAGATCACTCCTAAGCGTACATATAAACTTGAACTTCGCTGCAGTAACCTGATGAGACGAGATTCAAATCCATGACTTGATTCATGTTTAAGACAAATACACCTGCTGCATCACATCTGTCTTTTTGTATGGATCTTTATAGTCATGGGCTCTAAACGGTGCTGTAGCCTACTCAACACTCCCTCTCGGACACAGCGTTTTGAGAGCCTGAATCCGCTATTTTTTGAAACCGGGTTCCAGAGTGGATAAATCTGAAAACGACACCCTTGCATTTTCGTGTGTACAGCCAATCCGTATATTTTGTGAAACGATGATGTCATCACCACACGTGTTGACCCTATTCAGACACCACTAACAGCACAAAACAGCAACAAGAACAACAATAGCGGACTACATGCTTGTGTTCATGCTGCAGAAGCTACTGAGCCTATTAGCTTTACTAAAATAAAGCTTTATTTCTAAGCTTTACTAAAGTTTGTATACAGCGCGCAAGGTTTATACACATGCTCCAAGTCTCGTTCTCTGTTTTTAGTCTATCTCTGTGGCAGAATTACAGCGCCACATACTGATCTGGCATGTATACTACATCGTTTTGAGTCGGTTTCAGTGGTTTCGTGTGTACACAGATATTTTTTGAGATGAGGAAAAAAAAGATTGGATAGGGAAAGCTCTGGCTTCGTGTGGATCTAGCCTAATTTATTCACTATGGAGAAATGAGCTCTCCTACTCAGATAGATCGGAATGAAGGGACATATAGGACGGTTCTCAGATTATTGTGATGGCCAGTGAATCTGTAATCAGAGCAGTTCAGACTCCAGGATTTTTTTTTTAATCTAGATTTTCAGTGTCTACTCATCCCTTTCCTTTTCATGCAAATGATGGTTTAGCCCACCTGTGACTCCATTCAGCCTACACAGAATCTGAGGATCATCGTCAAATCTTTCAGGATGATGATACAACTGTTACTCTGACCAATGATGTTCTCCTCAGACAGAATGAGATGAGTGTTTGCTGCGTTTGGATCCAGTGAGGTCAGTCACTGCACATAAGAAGAGAGAACATTTAACATTACAAAACAACAGATCACAGTCTCTTCTTCATACGGTAATCCCGAACTACAATGTTTAAGCCTAGTCCCAGACTAAAATGCATGTTTCAGCTGTCTAAACTGAAAGTAACTTGCACTAATATATCTTAAAATATGTCCGTGCCATTAATTTGTATCAAGATGCACAACAGTAATGTTTTTTTTTTTTTTTCAAAATTAAAAAAAAAAATACTTAAATGTCCTAATTTAACTAAGGCCTAATCCTAGCTTAATCTAAACCCTGTCTGTGAAACCAGGCCATAGATGTTTACTTGATGAGGACATTCCATAGAATTTTGTTTTTTGTTAAAATGTTAAATGATAGAGTAACCCAAACCCTACCCCAAAATGAAATGCATTTTTGGAGTTAAATATTATCTTTGATAAATATTTTTAAAATGGCCGTGCGTTCCGCTCACAACTTGTCCTGCCTATGAAATCCCCCTTAGGCCAGCAAACCAATGAGAATGCAGGACAATGATGACATTCCATAACAAAAGAGTGAAGGCGCAAAAGCTGCTGTAGATCCCCTTACCCGGAAGTCTCCGTAACTGGCAGATTTCCGTAACTGACCGTCGTTTGGCAAATAAATAAATTACGGACAGTTACATACGCATTACCAAGATTTTATGATGTAGGCTTTATCAAACAAGGGATTTAATCCACGAATAGTATGCAGAGCATTCACAGCTTATATGGACTGCACACCACTGTATATTAGGGAATATATATATATACTTATCGTGAAATTAGGCATACACCATTTATCTTGTCTAACACGTCCATTTTGCCATCATTGCCTATATCCAGCAAAGTAAACCATCAGATTGAAGTGTGATTTTCACAAAACTGTACTTTTCAAGGTAAATTTAGGTGTCTTTCCAAAAAAGGACACTTGTAGACTCCAAAAGGACACCAAATAACCAAATGATATGATTCCATATAATTCATACATTTACCTACACCTAAGCACCCATAAAAAAAATCACAGCAAAAAACGTTTCAGAATTTACAGTGTATAGTATGTGCAACAGCAAAGAGCTTGTTTACATTTTAGACAAGTCAAGTTGCGATATTCAACAGGACCACATGGAGATGCCAAAAAAACCTAAACCAACTGCCTTGACCTGCATATATACTAAAGTACACAGCAACATGCACAGGACAAATCCAAACATTATCCTGAATGTGTGTGAAAACAACGTGAATGTACTGAAATGTACAATACAATGTACGATCAGAGCATACCCTCTCTCTCAAACCCTCTCACTTACCTCAAACCAGTGGCTCACAGCTGGAACGTCTGATGGCTCTCCTGACCAGGGAAACGGGGTGGTTAGAAGGCAGTTGTTAAACCTGTGGTGGACTGGTGAAGGGAGTTCTGTGCATCCACAGCAAAAATCGGTTCCAGCTGTGTTGATGGTTATGACAGTATGACTTCAGGTAATGGCTGATAACCATCAGATGAGAGGATGTCCGTTGTGAAGTTGATACCGATGTGAGACCATGGTCGTCTGGGAATTGGTAGAGGGACCAATTTAACTTCAGGCAGGCGAAGGGTGGTCTTTGTGATGGCACAGTTGGTGCAGCCTCTCACAAACCGAGCGACATCCTGAGTCATACTGGGCCACCAGTAATGGTTATGGAGGAGCAAGAGGGTCTGTTGGCTGCCTGGGTGCCCAGAGCCCAGTGAAGAGTGTACTGAGTTCATGAGGGAGAGGCGCAAGGTGGTTGGAACATATAGTCTTCCCTCAGGACCTCCCGGCAGAGCTAGATTAGTGCGACTGGCCACGGCTATCTGATCTTCCAGGGACCATTGGATAGGGCTGGTGATGATGGCTGGAGGGAGGATGGGTTCATGAGGTGATGGACAGGCTTCTGAAGAATACAGTCGAGATAATGCATCTGCTTTAAGATTTTTCTCACTGGGTCTGTAGGTCACCTTGAAACAGAAACGTGTAAAAAAAATAGGGCCCAGCGTGCTTGTCTTGGGTTAAGACGATGAGCTTCTCGTAGGTATTCCAAGTTTTGATGGTCGGTGATTACCTCAAAAGGGTATTTCGCTCCCTCCAGCCAGTGCCTCAAGGGCCAGTTTGATAGCTAATAACTCCCAGTTACTGATGTCATAATTTTGCTCCACAAGGGACAGTTTATTTTGAATAAAAGGCACATGGGGTTTTGGGGGATTCCCTTGCTGTTGTGACAGCACTGCCCCTATTCCCGTGGTAGATGCATCAACCTTGACAATGAAGGGTAGTTCTGGATATGGGTGAACCCATAGGGGCAGGGGAGGTAGGGGCAGTGTAAAAAGCATCCTTGAGTTGATGGAAGGCTTTCGTGGCAGTTGGACTCCAGGATAGAGATTTGGTCTTTCAGCATGGAGGTGAGTGATGAGATTATCTTACTGTAATTCTCAACGAATCGTCTTTAGTAATTGGCAAAGCCAAGGAATCTCTGAAGTTCCTATACCGTGGATGGTTGTGCCTAGTTGTGGATAGCTTGCACCTTTCCCTGGTCCTTTTCGGTGTCTTGGGTGCTGATGATTTAGCCAAGGAAAGTGATGGTGGTTTTGTGAAACTCACACTTCTCCAAATTGAGGTGAAGATGGTGTTCTCTCAGCTTTTGCAGGACCTGCGTAACGTGGTGGTGGTGGTGGTCGGCCAGGGTCTGATAGTAAATGAAGACTTGCTACACCATCCAGTGAAGAAGCCAACGCAGCGGCAGCGGTTGGAGAGCTTGTCGAAGCACTGTTACAAGCTCTGAAAAGGCATCAGAAGAGGGATTAGAAGTGGCACCGCCTTCCATAACTTTTGTGGTCTGGTTTTCTGTCACACACACAGAAGAGGAGATGCTAGGAGATCGTTGAGGAAGTTTATTGAACAGAACTCAACAAACAAGCAGGTAAGTAGACTTAGCTCAGTAACTGTTAAAGTGTTCTTGTTCAGCAGATGTAGAGAAGAACAGTCCACGAAGAAGAAGTAGTAATTCGGCAGAAGACAGAAAATCCACCAGGGTGATCATGAACATGAAATTGACTTCCTGTTCCACAGGAGTATAAACAGGACGAAACACAAAGGCCAAATTCCCATAATCATTCATCACAATGAGTAAAACCAATGAATATAGTTCTGATGTGCAGCAAAAGATTGTTGAGCTTCACAAAATAGAAAGTGGCTGTAAGAAAATAGCTAAAGCATTGAAAATCCCCATTTCCACTATCAGGGCAATAATTAAGAAGTTCCAATCAACTAAAGATGTTACAAATCTGCCTGGAAGAGGAGGTGTGTCTAAATCGTCCTGATGCGTGGTGAGGAGGAAAGTTTGAGTGGCCAAAGAGTCTCCAAGGATCACAGCTGGAGAATTGCAGAGATTAGTTGAGTCTTATCAAACAGCACCTACATCCCCACAAGTTGCTCAGGAGGGTTTCAAGAAAAATCCTCTGCTCTCATCCAGAAACAATCTCTAGCATATTCAGTTGTCAGACAAGACTGGATCTTCAAACGGGACTGGCTTCTATGGTCAGATGAAACTAAAAAAAGAAAAAAAAAACTTTTTGGCAGCAAACCCACCAGATGGGTTTGGTGCACACATGGATAAAAAGTACCCCATACCCTCGGTTAAATATACTGCTGGATCTTTAATGTTGTGGGCCTATTTTTCTGCTGGAGGTCCTGGACATCTTGTTCAGGTATCATGGATTCTATCAAACACCAACAGATAAAAAATCAAAACCTGACCGCTTCTGCTAGAAATCCAATAATGGGCTGTGGTTGGATCTTCCATCAGGACAATGATCCAAAACAAACATCAAAACCAACACAAAAATGTGTCACTGAGAACAAAATGAAGCTTCTGTCATGGCCATCCCAGTCCCCTGACCTGAACCCTAAAGAAAATGAGTGAACTGAAGAGCAGAAGCACCAACATGGAGCTGGGAATCTGAAGGATCTGTAGAGATTCTGCATGAAGGAATGGTCTCTGATCTCTTGTCAGGTGTTCTTTAAACTCATCAGGCATTATAGGTGAAGACTCAGAGCTGTTATCTTGGCAAAGGAGGTTGCAAAAAGTATTGAATAAAAGGGTGCCAATTAGGGATGCACCGGTATCGGTCCGATACCAAGCTTGTGTACTTGTACTTGTACTCATAAAAATACCCCTGATACCAAAGACCGATACCTCGCGTGACGTAATTGACAGAATTTTCCGTGCACAGAGACACCGGTGGCAGCATCAGAAACAATGTCAGCCTCAGAGGTGTGGAAATACTTCAAAATTAATGATGACAACCCACACATTGCGAACTGCATGCTTTCAATCACAATTCGTTATCGATTAGTGAAGGCGGGATAGGTGGAATCGCGCTGAATGACACAGACCAGAAGCGCGCTTGCGCGTGCTCTCTCTTTCTTGCACACGATTCCAGTTCTCTCAGACAGCGCGCGATCAGTTCTCCTCGCGCCTGAATGGTCAAATGCACACATAGTTGTCAAAATGTCCATCGTGTGGAGTATCTCACGTAAATACAGTCGGTTATGGCTTAAGTGGACGTAAACATTTGGGTGAAAACAGGATATTTGTCAGTATCCATGGATTCGGTCTTAAAAGGACCGTATCCTATATTTGTCATTAATGTTAATAAAACAACAAAAGATGTTAAATAAATGTATACATGGTAAATAAACCTACTGTATCTGAAAAACAAGTTCGGTATCAGTATCGGCGAGTACCAGAAAAAAATATCGGTACTCGTACTTGGTCCTTAAAAAATGGTATCGGTGCATCCCTAGTGCCAATAATTGTGGCCAACGTGTTTTGGAGAAAATGTGATTTCATAATGTGATTTTCGCCCCACTTTCAATTCTTTTCCTTCAATGAAAGGTTAGATTTTTGCTAATTTTATGAATTAAAGATCAAAAGAATAAACAATGCAGATTTATTTTTACAGTCATCTTTGATCATATTTATCAAGAGTGCCAATAATTCTGACCACAACTGTATATATATATTAGGGTAAATACATTTTCGGTACGCCTCTTTCGGTTCGGTGTATATAGATATATGGGGAAAAATATCATGCTGGATATCTATACTGATATGGACTGGGTAATGTGTTAGGAATGAAAGGATGGAAATGAAAATTATGATTATGAATTATGATCCACTAGAGGACATCAGACATCAGGCACCTGTTGTTCATTTCATTAACACCAAAGCAGCTGAAACTGATTAACAACCCCTTCTGCTACTTAACTAATCAGATCAATATCCCAGTTTAACTGACTTGATGCTATTCTCTGATTTAAAAAGTGTTCCTTTAATTTTTTTTGAGCAGTGTGTGTGTGTGTATATATATATATATATATATCTTGTCCAAATGAATCCCCTGATGGTAAGTGCAATGAAACTGCATCAGAAGCAGTATTAAAACAAGGAAGTACCTCAGTTAAATAGGAGTATTTTGGTTTTACACATTGTAGTGAACAGCACATTCCAGGGCCCAGTTTATGGCCGGGCCCCTCTCTGTCCGTAACAGCGGACAAAGGTTTGCTACATTTTGATTGGATCTTGGTGGACTAACACAAACAAACTGTCCAACGCCATCAGATAAAGATGTAAGGACAACATCCAGACCTCTCTTAGAGGGCAAGAAGAAGACCAAAAGCAAAGAGAGATCACAAAGATCCATCCAAAGCCATTCAAAACTATGTTTGAAAACCTTAGAACTGATGCAAACTACACATCCATTTCATACTTATTCACAGGAATAAGTATTCTCAGTGACAGCTATTTGTAGTGCAACATCTGACACAGATTCAGCTGTTAATGTACAATTGAATGAAAGCATGACGGTTCAATTTTCTTCCATCATGTTTAGTCTCTATTTGTTTAGAATATTGCCAAAGGTATTCTGGTGGTGGTTTGGAAAGTGAGAAATGCATTGGTAAACTTTAAAGACACTGTAAAGACTTCCAACTTTGTGCTTTATGCAAATGAGTTCCACAGGGGAAAGAAGGGTGGGCCACACTATGTGTGTCCCCTCTGATGCCAGCAGCCAATCACAGCACTCGAATGGAGAAGCGCCAAATTGCAATCTCCTCCTCATCGGAAAGGGATAAAGGTACCCTTTCAACAGACATTCCTTGTTCTGAGTCTGCCCTTCAAAGGGGAAAGACATAACAGATATACCGTTCTGGGTCTCAACTCTGTAAGGAGTGAGACATTAACAGATACACCGTTCTGAGTCTGTCCTGCACGGGGATAGGCATTGACAGATACATTCTCGTTCTGAGCCTCTGGTTCGTCCAGAGAGACAACAATAGATCCCATGATCTGAGTCTACAGCTGGCGAGGCAGCAACAGAGACGACCACGTTCTGAGCCTCCAGCCTGTGAGGAAAGAGACATTAACAAACACTACGTTCAGAGGTTCCGTCGACATCTGTAACGACAGTAACGACATCTGCAACAAGGTTAAGCTCAGGAGAGCAAACCTTCACTCCAAGGTACCTTCGTCTGCGTGTTCCAGATTGTTAAGGACCTTCTGCACCTACACCAGGGCCTCATCTGCGTGTTCCAGATTTTAGGACCCTTTGGTGCTTCCGGAGATCAGCATCCCGCAGAGCTTCGTGTTCAAGACTGTTGAAACAGATTCTGACTCCTCTCCCCACTGCATTGTCACCCAGCACAACCAGTGGAAGACGTCACCGTCATCGGACTCAACCACGTGGAACGTAAATATCACTTAACCAAACCTCTTTCCAGAGACCTTGGCATTGTTGTATATTATCAGTATATAATTTCCTAATTCCCATTAGATGTAATATAGCTGATGTTAGTTAATAACAAATAATCTTTCGTTTATTTGTTTAGTGCATAATAAGGTTCTCCACCTTATTATTTTTCAGAGAAACAGTTTATCTTTCCATAAGATAACGTAACTCTTCCATAGCCAAACCAACTTAATAACTTGTATTTTATGTATCTTATGCACTTTATTCCTTTATCATTCATGGTATTCATTTAGTAGTTGTGTTAGTTATTCTTTTTTATCTTTTGTTAATAAAATTTATTTTATTACACTTGTGTCTTTCTTGTGCTGATAATACAGAAAAGGCTCTACAAGTTAGCAATCTCACCAATCTTTCAGATAAATCAGCTGACCGCTTTACATTAACTCCAAATGAATGAAATCCCCTGTTGGGAGTGTTCTCATACTGCCAAGGTAAAGACCTTGAATGGTGCCCTGAACTAGGAAAAGGGGGGAAGTGGTCATCTGATGTACTCATAACCACACCTTAAGAGACGTGTGATCCAAAAATTACAATGTCAGTGGTGACGTGAGTACCAATCCCTATTTTACTTCGCATCCTTGGATGGGCGAAAGTAAAAATCACTACAACATTGAAGAAACACAGTCAAAAGTACTATGTTAAACCTGTACAGTAGATCACATGTGGCCACTCAGAGAGACAACATGCCAAACCTGCAGTCGAAGCATAACAAGTGTAGTTATATCTGACCAAGCAATCCACTGATTCTGAGTCAACTAAAACCTAACCTTTGTTCAAAGGATAGTTCACCCAAGAAAGAAAATTCTGTAATCATTTACTCATCCTCATGTTGTTCCAACCTTGCATACATTTCTTCTGCCAAGGACAGAAGATGACATTTAACTGAATGTGTGATAACAGTTTGGCGACCATCGACTTACATTGTACATTGTATAGGGGAAAAAAAACGTCTTGGTTACGTATGTAACCCTCGTCCCCTGAAGGAGGGAACAGAGACGTACGTCAGTAGTGACCGACGAATTGGGATATCGCCAGAGAGCCCTATCAGCTTCGAGTGAACTAAAACAAGCCAATGGAATTGGCGTGTGATATTTGCATAATGTGCATCGCCTCCGCCAGGTGGTATAAATAGGGGAGCAGATGCAATCGCACTCTGTTTTTTGCTGAGGAGACAACCTAGTCTGCACTGCAGCGAGGGTACAGAAACTGTGGTGACAGGACGTACGTCTCCGTTCCCTCCTTCAGGGAACGAGGGTTACATACGTAACCGAGACGTTCCCTTTCAGTCGGTCACATTCGACGTACGTCAGTAGTGACCGACGAATTGGGATCCCAAATAAAACGCCACAGTTATGAACCCCTTCCAGTGCCCAGCGCAAGCTCTAGCCACCCGGCGCACCAATGGGATGGGGAAGGGGGCGAGCTTATGCCGAGAGAGTCTATTGCTGTTCCGAAATACCCACTAAGTAAACTAGACTACACTGGGGAAGCGAACCCATAGGGGACGCTGCGGAGACCACTACTTACCCTGCAAAGGAGGAATTTACATGGAGAATACACATATGGACTGGCCGTGGGCAGTACGCATATGGAGAGCAAAGCTAGGGCTGGGTCTGCCTCCTCCGAAGGCAGCGCTTGCAGGTTCACTACCTGATCTCTGAAGGGAGTGGTAGGAACCTTGGGCACATATCCAGGCCAGGGTCTCAGGATAACGTGAGAGTCACCGGGCCCGAATTCCAGGCACGATTCGTCGACCGAAAATGCGTGCAGGTCCCCTACCCTCTTGAGCGAGGCCAATGCAACCAGGAGGACAGTCTTAAGGGACAGTACTTTTAACTCAACTGATTGCAAAGGCTCGAAGGGATGACCCCGGAGAGATGTAAGTACCAGGGTGAGATCCCAAGAGGGTACAGAGGGAGGGCGAGGCGGATTTAGTCTCCTCGCCCCCCTCAGGAACCTGACGATCAGATTGTGCTTCCCCAGCGGCTTACCATCAACTGCATAGTGATGTGCGGCAATAGCGGCAACATACACCTTGAGGGTGGAGGGAGACAGCCTTCGCTCCAAGCCCTCTTGCAGGAAGGAGAGCACAGATCTGACCAAACAAGATTGGTGGTCCTCTTGGTGAGAGGAGCACCATTCGATGAACAGGTTCCACTTCAACGCATAGAGGTTCCTATTAGAAGGAGCTCTAGCGGAAGTGATAGTGTCTACGACCGCTTGCAGGAGATCACTCAGAACCTCCGCGTCCCGTCCGGGGACCACACATGGAGTTTCCACAGATCGGGACGTGGGTGCCAGAGGGTGCCCCGTCTCTGAGTCAGGAGGTGCTGTCGCGAGGAGCGTGAGGTCCGAGAACCAGGTCCGAGTGGGCCAGTATGGAGCCACTAACAAGACCTGCTCCTCGTTCTCCCTGACTTTGCACAGGAGCTGTGTGAGAAGGCTTACTGGGGGAAACGCATATTTGCGTAGGCCCCGGGGCCAGCTGAGTGCCAGGGCATCCGTGCCGAGCGTGCCGCCGGTCAGGGAATAGAACCACTAGCAGTGGGCAGTCTCCGGGGAGGTGAACAGATCTATCTGTGCCTCGCCGAAGCGCTGCCAAATCAGCTGGACCACCTGGGGATGGAGTCTCCATTCGCCCGGAAGTGGAGGCTGCCGTGAGAGCTCGTCGGCTGCACGGTTGAGCACACCTGGGACATGAATGGCACGAAGCGACCTCAGATGCTTCTGACTCCATAACAAGAGATGGCGGGCGAGTTGCGACATGCGGCGGGAGCATAGACCACCCTGATGGTTGATGTACGCAATGGCCGCAGTGCATCCTTCGCCAGGAGGACAGCAATCCCCGCCCGGAGAACAGGTGCATTGTCCAGGGACACACGAGTGTAATGGACACCCCTGAACACAAGGGGACGCCGGGCAAACTGAATCGCATAGCCAAGTCTGATAGTACGAACCAGCCAGCGGGACGGGCTGGGAAGCGCTAGTCAGGCTTCCAGACACCGAGCCAGTGGGACCAAATGCACCACAGACGTACCGGGCGTGGGGCAGCGAGGTAGAGTGCCAGGACCCGACTCGGACAGCATAGCGGCCCAAAGTGGGGTCAGACTCTGCAAGGTGGCAGTGTGTATGGGAGACAGCACATGGAAGGTGGCCTCGACCAACACACTGGGACCTGCTGGCGAAGTGAGAGGGGGCTGAGAGCGGCGAGGCGGGGCCTTGCGCACTGCCAGCCGTGCCCTCTTGGGACCTGGAGGATTAGAAAACAGTTCTACTTCGTGGGTATCGCTGGACTCCGGAGAGGCAGCGGCAGAACAGACCAAAATTCTCCACCCGGCCCTCCTCCGGGAAGGGAGCGATGCGTCCATTGTCTCCCGAAGAACTGTTTACCTCAGCTCCAGGTCGCCCATTTCTCCAGGACCACTTCTCGCTAGCCAACTGGCTTGGCTGTGGGCTGAGCGGGCTGGGTTTTAGGCCAGCTTGTGAGATGAGAGCATCGAGAAAGTGTACTTTGACGACGACACACCTCTGCAAAGCTAGCCAGGGGTGTTTCCGGACCACCATTGTGGACATTGTCTGGCCAGGGGCCTGCGCTATGACTTGCATTATGCGTAGCTCAACCCCGACTCAGAACTACCCATATGCAATGAGTGCTTTGGCCTTCCACAGACTTGCCGGGGGCCAAGACCCATGCAGGGCAGAGGTGGTGTGCCCGTAGCACTGCCACCCCACCATAGAGGGTAGTGAGAGAGAAAAAACTTTTAATGCAGATTATGGCCTTTTTGGCGTTCCATATTTGGCACCAAAAAAGGCTTCCAAACTGCCAAGTTTTTCATGCACGTCCGGGCTAAAGACAGGGGGTGGGGCAAGGCGAGAACGCATCACACCACGCCCCCAGGGGCCCGGGAAAGCATGGTCGTTAACTCTGAATCTGATTCAGCATGAGCACATCACAACCGTGGGACGCTCAGCCTCATCTTCATGTCCAGAGCCCAACAATCCTCTCTCCAATGTAGCAGTCGACATCTGATCCTCTGCTGGAGCCCTGACTAAGACGCTAGGTCCCCCATGAGAAGGACCAGCAATCCACCCAGAAGCTACCACCATGTGGGACAGTGAACGTGGCCATCTAACTAGACGACACAAGGCGTGCTGAGCGCCAACATGACCATGTTGTTACTAAACAAAAACCACCCACAAACACAGTCACAACATGTTTGCGATGCAATAGAGGAGTGGGGGGCCCACAGAGATTGGCTCGGTGGGTATTGCCCCACTGTGATCCTCTGGTCACCCTGGCTTATTCACCAAAAGTAGTACTTTTCTGATTCAGAAGAAGAAACTAGATCGGGGAATAGGTGAGAGGACTCCACCTCATTTGAGGCGCTCGAGTCTCGACCACGCATCTAGAGCGCTGAACATTGCGCTGGGTTGCCATGGCAACACGCGTCGTCAGCCGGCAGCTCGACGGCACACGGTGCGCTGAGTGACTGCAGGTACACTTTTCACTCCCTGAGTCACAGACACAGAGGAACCGGCCCAAATTGCAAACCACACGGGGTATATAATGCTGTGAAAACAGCAGTTGAGAGCTGTATAAACAGCTCGAGAATCTCACTCTGGGAAAGCTCGCAGCCTCGCTGTACGGTGCCATAACGCCAGCACTGTAGAACAAAAGCTCTTCAAAGGCTTGAGAAGTCACTCTCAGTCTAATAGCAGGAACACACAGGTTGGCTCCGAAGCGAAAGAGTGCGATTGACTCTGCTCCCCTATTTATACCACCTGGCGGAGGCGGTGCGCATTATGCAAATATCGCACGCCAATTCCATTGGCTTGTTTTAGTTCACTCGAAGCTGATAGGGCTCTCTGGTGATATCCCAATTTGTCGGTCACTACTGACGTACGTCGAACGTGACCGACTGAAAGGGAGCAGACTTTTATATAGTTATACTCAAATACATATACAAACATTCACAGGATGAGATGAAACTTACTTCTGAATACACTCAAGTTTGTTCAGTGTGCAGGATCGTTCAGTAGATCTTGAGTCCTGATTGTCCTGGGTGATTGTATCTCAGATCCAGCTATCTCAGGTGTGAGGGGTTTGAACGCAGAGCTGAAGCCAGATAACAACAGCCTTTATCTCTCACCTCACAGCCCCATAATATACAAAGACACACAGAAAAAATGAAAACATCTGTGATATTAGAACAAAAGCTTAAATCTTTTGACCTCAATGAGGTGCTTATAAATTTCCTGTTATGATATATTATCACCAAACAATTGGCTTCAGTCTTTTTGTCAACTTGTGTTGGCCTCAGACATATGCACGCGTACATGCATACTCACGCTACCATACACTCACACACAGTTTTTCATAGTAATCAAAACATTATTTAGTTTGTTCATTAATCATGGGGACCTGTATACACACACAGTCTCTGTGTGGTTTATTCAGATCAGGTTATCGTTCAGTAATTTGACATGGAAACACTTTCTAAAGTCCCATGCAGAGATGATAGGAGAGTCAGAAAATAATGAGACAGGTGGACAAACAGCACTGAGACACAGGTAAGCAGAGACAGACACATTTATTAGCTTCAATGTAACCTCATAAACGGAGTTCACCTAACATTTTAAGTCATATTTAGAATAAAATTCACTTACACTAGTGTTTCTTGTTTGGAACACAAATTATAGTGTTTAGAATCATTTCTAACTGCCAATGTCAGATAGACAGATATTTACAATAAACAAGGTTTAATACACAAAACTATTTAAAACTATTTTTAGTTTCAGAGCTGAACAAAACTGTTTTCATGTTCAAAATCACCAATAAAATCACTGACATTTACAATTCAGACACTTAAATAGTTTTGAAAACGTGCTAATAAATGATGGTATAGATAAAAAAATGAAGGCGTTAATGCTAGATTTGAGACCGCTGTATATCAGCATACTTTATATTAAAATCTGGATGGAGACCAGCAAAGATCTCATTATTCATCAGCCTGTTTGAACACCTGCTCCAGAAAACATGGCATGGATGGAAATGCATATTAATGCACATTAGCTATGTAAACTTATGGTAGATTTGCATCTTTCTGGCATCCATATTTAGACTCATACAAGAAGAAAACAGGAGTGCATGAGTGTGTTACCATGCACACATACACACTGTACTAATGACAGCGCAAGTGTTTCAAACATCGGCACAATGTTTGACTGTAAGACAGCCAATTATCCAAAAATATCTTAATTCATATACCTCAGTCAAGCTTTTGTAAGCTCTGGCGCTTGTTTGTCTTGCATTAAAAACAGGTGGACTACCCCCGAGCCCTTGGGGTGTCTCTCTCATCTGGCTGCTGTGGGAACAGCTTGCAGGTCCAATGGGGAAACAGCTTTCAGATGAGTCGGCCAAATGTATTAACGGGTTTTGTATTTAGCATCAGCTCTCAGTTCGGTCTTATGCTTAATGTCCACTACGCTCATATCTGTTTCTAACTTGCAGCAGTTCAAACACAGGAACCATCCTGTAGTGTAGGTGATTTGGTTAAGAGGACACTGATAACAGGATTCTCTCATTAACATGGAGGTCTACAGGTTTACCCTGCATTGCACTTGCATTTCAAAGCTTTAGCCAATGGGCTCTCAATTAACGTAACCCATGAAAGAGCAATACAAACAGAACATATATTAAATTAAGGCATTTTGATATCTGATTTTCTTGACTCATTAATATGCATTATGTTTTACATTTATAATTAAGCTTTTGGCATACTCTAAATGACTTGAATTGCATTCAAACCACACATTTAATTAGTTCCATGCACTCTAAAAAATGCTGGGTTAAAAACAACCCAAGTTGGGTTGAAAATGGACAAACCCAGCGATTGGGTTGTTTTAACCCAGTGGTTGGGTTAAATGTTTGCCCAACCTGCTGGGCAGTTTTATTTAACCCAACTATTGTTTAAAAATTACTATATGGCTGGCTTAAAATGAACCTAAAATAGTAGGTTGGAAATTAAAAATCAGACATAATTACTAGAGGCAACAATAATCAAAAGGTGTTCATTTATTAATAAGCAATTTAATAAATGTTTATTGTTTAATTATTATTCATGAAACTTATTAATAAACATTAATTTCTTAAACATATTAATAAATGTTAATTTCCAACATATTTTGGGTTCATTTTAAGCAAGCAATACAGTAATTTTTAAACAATAGTTGAGTTAAATAAAATTACCCAGCAGGTTGGGCAGACATTTAACCCACCCGCTCGGTTTGTCCATTTTCAACCCAACTTGGGTTATTTTTAACCCGGAAATTTTTAGAGTGTGGGAATCGAACCACAGCCTTGCTGTTGCTAGCATCATGCTCTACTGTCTACAGAACTAGAAATGGTAATCAAATAAAGCATACTTAGAATATTTACAGTATCAGTATCACACATTGGCAACAGCTATTAATAGACCATATTAACAAAGAAAAACTGATAGCTACTTTCAAACATAAAATAACAAAATTTAATGAAATATTTGGCACCATTTCTGCATCTCTAAACATTGGCATACCCTGACAAGTGAATTAATGCCTCACTAATTACCCATATTACTTAAAACATGCAGGTTTTTTTTTTTTTTTTTTTGTATGTATCAATATTAGTGAATACCCTTTAAATAAACGTATAATCGATATTAATACATCAGAAAGTGTAAAACATTAAGACATTTGATATATTCTTTGGTATTGTGTTGCATTTTACTTATAGTGTTATTGTTATTGTATTATTCATTTTCCTATCATTAGGTATAGGTGTGTATAAAACTATATGATTGCATATATAGGTATATGTGTAGTTATGTGTATGTACATATATATTTGTATGTATGTATATGTCTATTTATATATGTGTATATGCACGTATGTATGTATGTGGACAAATATATGTATATGTGTGTGTATGTATACGTATGTATATATACATATGTTTTTGGCAATTAATTTGAATTACTTTGAACTGCTGCTGTATGATCTATATGAAGGACTTTAAAGCCCTGAATTACATGTACATCTAGTATATAAGTACCCTTACCTTCTTCCTCTCCTTTCTACCTATCATTATCATATATACATCTAGAGTCTTTCTTTTTTTTTCTTCTCCATTCTCTCTTTCTTTAGTTCTTTCTTTAGCTTCATGCATTCTTTTTTATCAACACTTGAATGTGGGTAAGTTTCAACATTTTATACAAAAAGTTGAGAAAATTGCATTTTGGTCAAAGACTATGCCTGGATCAGATTTAGAACGATGATCAAAACACAGATGGAGTAGATTGAGTCCATCAACACCCCCAAAGCTTCACAGTCGTTTCCTTT
The DNA here is from genome assembly GCF_019924925.1 of Ctenopharyngodon idella. NCBI lineage: Eukaryota > Metazoa > Chordata > Actinopteri > Cypriniformes > Xenocyprididae > Ctenopharyngodon > Ctenopharyngodon idella. Next base: position 2,541,035 of record NC_067225.1, read on the forward strand.
TCATGGGTTCATCATTTCATTCAGTAAGGCAGTTGTGATTTACATGCTGTTTAATGTTTGATCACGTTATTTTACATTTGTGTGAGCAATCCTCGTCTATCACTTGTTTCAGCTGCTTCTCCTGTGTTTTGATCTGGAGATTCTACTAGAAGATGCGTAATGCGACTGTATATAAAACTACTCAGTCAAAAGATTAAACACAACTTCAAAGCCAAGTATATTTCTAATAATTATACTTAGATTTTGATCGATTGAGTACAAGTGTCAAATATACTTAGACTTTTGTCAGCATAAGTCAAGTATACTTAAGTGCAATTTTAAGTATATTTCTGAGAAGTATATAAAAAGTAGACTGAAAGTATACCTTCTTATTTTTAGTTTAAAAGAAGTATACTAATAGAACACTTGAATTAACTTATTTTTTTTAAGGGAAAGCATGATCATTGGACAGCAAAATGCTCATTGGGTCAGCAGGGTCAGACAAAAACAGGTGGAGAAGAAAAGACACATGTTAACTGCAAAAGAATTAAGAATTAAGGTGCATTATTAAGTGTGAAACCATCAGGAACCCTTAGTCTCCAGCGCCACCATTTTCCAGCACTGCAACCTACCTGGAGTCTCCAGAAGTGCAAAGTGACAGGATCTCAGAGACTCAGGTTAGGTAAAGAATCCTAAAAATGACCCCCACTTAATAAGAATCACAAGCTGAAGTGTTGTGTTCCTCATGTACTAATGTTTGAAGAATTTATCTTCCAGAATCTGGCAGTAAGTTTTGTAAAATCATTTTTATTCCATATCTGCACGACAGACTTTTCAGGATAGGCGATGAACTAAAAATTAACTCCCACACCTTACTGCCAGATTCTGGAAGATAAATGTATACACAAGTAGTGTATACAAATCAGAGAAATGGGAATAAGAATAATGGTTTCTCATTGGTCCTGTGTTTCTGAATACACTAAAGTTCCCTGCTAATTAGCAGCAGCTTTAGAAGAACTCACTCTAGGCATGGTGAGACTGGCGTTGAATGGTAATGGCTGGCACACTGTGACACTGCTTGGCTTGGACCTTCCTCACTGGCACAGTCTGGTTTAGATCTGGCTTCAGATGTAGAGGTTGGCATACTGTCAGATGGCAAAGTTTGGCAGGGCACAGCAGAGGCTGGCATGTATAAACAAGGCTTGGCATGGCATGTGCCTGCGCTCTGTGCCACCCAAACCATAAAGAAGTTTAATTAGAGGACTAATGCCCACTTCTGGGGGTGGCACAGTAGGCAGCTTGCACAGACTGGCAAAAGCACACTGGGGAGCAGACCTGGACATGGCGAAGAGGAATAAAACACACACACACAAACCAGTGAACCAACAAATCCAAATGTAAAACCATGGAAGTGGACTTGCAAATCTCATAATCACGTACCTCTATTTTGCAGTTGCTCTTTCCCAATCTGTCTTTGTCCCACACTTGCTGCAGGATTTATTGAGTGTATTTGCATATTTAAGGAAATGAATACATGTTTATAGAATGCAGAGATGCTCTTTTATTTGGCCATTTCCTGCATATCACAAGAGGGGAAAAACTTTTCCACTTTTTTTTTTTTACATTTATGGTTTTATTTCTGCATTGAAATGTAGAGAATATAAGTGAAAATAAATTCATTTCAATATAATATTGTTTGATACAACTCAACTTCTCTTTTTGTTCCATGGCCCTCAATCAAGTTTGATTTTTGGCCCCAAAATTTGGGCACCTCTATCTTAATGAAATTTATTATTTATAACAATTATGCAACAAAACAAAATCTAATTATCTAGTTTTTATGAGTGAACTACATACCATATTAATGTGATCAATTGTGCTCATGCATAAACGTGCTCTGAATGCGTTAATCACAAAATCTATTGAAATGATCAAGATTTACATATGTGATATGACTAATTATAGCTAATTAAGCCTGACACTGCTACTAATGTGGCTATTCTGAGCCAGACTCTCCTTATTGATTGAATTTTCTTCTTAAAGCACATTAAATTGAAATTAAGAGAAACACATGGCCGTAAAAACACTGCTGTCAAAAACTCCAGTTTTTATAAAGAGCCACAGAGTTTTATATTATCACTCTCATATAGACAAACAGGCAGCGACGATCACACTGAAATCATAATCATCAGTGTATGGCTCGGGATTTCCAAAGGGCAGGATGGTGTTATCTGAAAACCGCAGATTCTCCTGCTCTTGACCTGAGCTTTCCTCACTCAATTCCATACGGATACGCTTCAATGTGCATCCAAAACCTTTCCATCTAGACAGAGATGAAGAAACACAGATATTAAATGTAAAGGAGTGGGATTATTGAAGAGATAATGGAGAGAATGCAGGAAAGAAATCAGGCTGATACGCTACATGAAATGGATTACAGATAAAGTGTTATTGAAACTGTAGTTTGCCATGCCTCAAACTACTATTTTAAAAGTAGTTAAACAATCAAGTTACGGAAAAAGCAATTAGCCACAGAATAAAATACAAAAAAATTAAGCATATAACATTGATGCAACTGAAGGGGATTATACTATAATTACCAGATGATTGATATTTATTTTTTCGGTATTTAAACTATGAAACATAAACACAAAACTTAAACATGAAACTTGAACAAAAGTTTATTCTAAATAATAAAACAAGAAAAGACAAAGAACTTCAAAACTAAACAGCAAAAATAGGACAACAGTATTTTAACAAAGAATTTTAACACTACAAAACAGAAGATGCAAAAAGCTACAAAGGGAATTAATCTTTATATGCTGTTGGGGTTGTGGGCAACCCCAAATTACGTTTGCTGATTTTTAAAAAAATGTTTCATGAGACTTAGTGACTGTCAACACTTGCTAGTTCTAGTCACACTCAGGATGTTCAGGGTCTCCCCAGAACCCACATTTTAATTTGTCAAATAAAATCACTAAATCAGCCACAACACTGAATAGGGCTGTAAAATCAATTAATCGTGATCACATCTAACATAAAAGTTTGTGTTTACATGATATAAGTGTGTGTATATATATTATTATATTTATTTGTATTATATATATGTCTGTGTGTGTATATATGTATGTATAATATATGTGTGTGTATATACAGTACAGTGAGTGCATAATTATTATGTAAGTTGATTTTCTGATCATAATTTTTTTCCAAGCACATTTTACTAATTCCAAACCACATCAATCTTAATAACTACTATTTTGTATTAAATCATTTATAAGTGATATATAATTGTTCATGAAGGCTGGAAGTGAAAAACGCCTTATATTCAAGTGTGCGTAATTATTAAGCAGGTTTTCTTTTACAGGCAAAATGAGCCAAAAAAGAGATTTAACTCTTATATTTAAATTTAAAAATTATTAAATGCCCATGAGAAGTGAGAAGCATACTGCATGCTAGAAATTGCAAAATTAAGGCATGACCATTGGACAGTGAAATGCTCATTGGGTTAGCAGGGTCAGAAAAAAAAAGGAGAATAAAGGACACATGTTAACTGTAAAAGAATTAAGATAAAGAATTAAGTGTGAAACCATCAGGAACCCTTTAGTCTCCAGTGCCACCATTTTCCAGAACTGCAACCTACCTGGAGTCTACAGAAGTGCAATTGGTGTCAGGATCTCAGAGACTTAGGTTAGGTAAAGAATCCTAAAAAATGAGCCCCACCTAATAAGAATCATATACTGAAGTGTGCAGACTGATTTTTTGTATAGGCTTTATAGACAGACAGATTGAGAGTGACTCTTGAAGGACCAGCACCACATCCTCTTGTACCACTGTTTGAAGAATTTATCTTCCATAATCTGGCAGTAAGTTTTGGAAGTTCATTTTTGGAAGTTCATTCATTTTTTGGAAGTCCATCTCCTATCCTGAAAAGTCCATCTTGCAGAGATGGACTAAAAATGATCTTCCAAAAGTTACTGCCAGATCCTGGAAGATAAATTCTTCAAACAGTGGTACAAGAGGATGTGGTGCTGGTCCTTCAAGACTCACTCTTAATACAAAGTCTATAAAGCCTATAAAAAAAATCAGTCTTCACATATTTTACTACACTTCAGCTTGTGATTCTTATTAAGTGGGGGTCTTCTTTACCTAACCTAAGCCTGAGATCCTGACACCTTGCACTTCTGGAGATTCCAGGTAGGTTGCAGTTCTGGAAAATGGTGGTGCTGGAGACTAAAGGGTCCCTGATTGTTTCACACTTAATTATTCACCTTAATTCTTAATTCTTTTGCAGTTAACATGTGTCTTTTGTTCTCCACCTGTTTTTGCCTGACCCTGCTGACCCAATGAGCATTTTGCTGTCCATTGGTCATGCCTTAACTTTGCAATTTCTAGTACTGCATTAGTATTGCATCCTTATCATAGGCATTTAATAATATTTGACTTTTCAGTCTGAGTTAAATCTCTTTTTTTGGCTCATTTTGCCTGTAAAAGAAACCTACTTAATAATTATGCACACCTGAATATACAGCGTTTTTCACTTCCAGCCTTCATGAACAATTATATATATCACTTATAAATGATTAAATACAAAATTAATAGTAGGTATTAAGATTGATGTGGTTTGGAATTGGTAAAATGTGCTTGGAAAAAAAAATATGATCAGAAAATCAACTTGCATAATAATTATTGAAACATGCATTGTATATGCACACACAGACATATATAATATATATAAATATAATAATATATATATACAAACATATACATTGTGAACCTTTTAGAATTTTCTATATTTCTTCATAAATATGACCCAACCATCATCAGATTTTCACAAAAGTCCTAAAAGAAGACCAAGAAAACCCAATCAAACAAATGAGACAAAATAGTATACTTGGTCATTTATTTATTCAGGAAAATGATCCAATATTACATATCTGTGAGTGGCAAAAGTATGCGAAGCTCTAGGATTAGCAGTTAATTTGAAGGTGAAATTAGGCTCTACCTGTTCTTAGATTTTTCAATCAATGGGATGGCAATCAAGTGTCTGTGTGTGCCCTGTTTTATTTAAAGAACAGGGATCTATCAAAGTCTGATCTTCACAAAACTTGTTTGTGGAGGTGTATCATGCCACGGACAAAGGAGATTTCAGAAAAAGAGTTGTTGTTGCTCATCAGACTCTGAATGGATGAAAAAGAGAAAAAGTTTATAAAACCATCTCTAAAGAGTTTGGATTCCACAAATGTACAGTAAGACAGATGGTGTACAAATGGAGGAAATTCAAGACAACTGCGACACTCCCCAGGAGTGATCAGCAAAGATCACTACAAAAGCAAGACAAGACGTGTAATAGTCCGCAAGGTCACAAAGGATCCCAGGGTAACTTTATAAGCAACTAAAGACCTCTCTCACATTGGCTGATGTTAATGTTCATATGTCCACCAACAGAAGAACACTGCATGGCAGAGCTGCAAAGAGTACTGCTTTCCAAAAAGAACATTCCTGCCCATCTGCAGTTTGCTAAAAATCATGGACAAGCCAGAGGGCTATTGGAAAAATGTTTTGTGGACGGATGAGACAAAAATATAACTTTTTGGTTTAAATGAGAAGCGTTACATTTGGAGAAAAAAAAAACAATGCATTCCAGCATAAGAACATTATCCCCTCTGTGAGACATGGTGGTCATGGTTTGGGCCTGTTTTGCTGCATCTTAGCCAGGATGAATTGCCATCAGTGATGGAACAATGAATTCTGAATTATATCAGCAAATTCTCCACGTTGTTGTGCAGGACTGATCAGCAGTTACCGGGAACGTTTAGTTGCCATCATTGCTGCACAAGGGGGTCACACCAGATACTGAAAGCAAGAGTTCACATACTTTTGCCATGCACAGATATGTAATACTGGATAATTTTTCTCAATAAATAAATGACCAAGTACATATTTTTTGTCTCATTTGTTTGATTGGGTTCTCTTTGTCTACTTTTAGGACTTCTAGCACCATTGTATATTATTTAAACAAACTTTTATGTTAGATGTGTTTAATCAATTTTACAGCCCTATAACACTGAACACAAACACACAAATGAAGTGGCAACCCTATAACATCCACAATGTGAAATGCTAGTGATCACACACACTTCAGTACAAAAAAAGCTTTGACAGAGTAATTTGTATTTTAATAATAATGATTTTAAGATGTGTAAACATAAAGCTATATACCTATGTAGAAATGGTAAATGAGCCAGAATAATCCTCTGCAGCCATAAAATTTTATATTTTAATTTTAAGTGTTTGTTTTTCAGTAGATGGCAGCAATCTTCCACAAAACTATCACACATTTTTCATGTTATGACCATGAATGAAATTGAGAAAATGTAGATCTTCTTTAAAAAGTGAATTTAAGTGAAATTATTACAAATTGAGGCAAAATAAATTTAAAAATACCATAAATCCTCCCAACTGTAAAGGAAAAACATTAATAAAGTGAGTGATATTAGGTTTGGTTAAAAAAAAAAAAAAACAGTACAGGGTGTCCCTCACACACCCTAAACGAACAGCGCAAGGGTTTAAAAGAAAATTGTGACATGTCAGTGTCAGTGTTTATTGAATAATCATTAAATTTCTGATGATCATCATTTCTCTTTCTTTCTCTGGTCAGTCTCTTGAATCTCATTCTCAACTGTTTGTGATATGATGGTGTTCGGCAGTCCGCTCTGCATTATTGAACTCAAATTCTCACAGCTTCTGTTTGCGAACAAACTTTTGGCCACTAAAGCTTCATATTTCATCTCGAAACATGAAATTACTGACCATTTTTCCTCTAGCTTTTCCACACTTTGTCTCAATATCACCAATATTATTGTCCTCTCTATTTATATCACGTCTCAGATACTTTGTCATTCTCTTCACTACAGTAGATGCTCTATGTAGTAGCGCTCCTGTTGCTCAAACACAAAGGTTGTGAGTTTGGTTCTCAGTAAATGCATAAACTGATAAAAATATACTTTGAATGCAATGTAAGTTGCATAAACATAGTCACTATGTTAAGCCAGTGTCTTAAGAACTAGTCTGGCCAACTAGCAGTTTGTCAAGGGGTAATCAGTTTAATCAGTTTTTTTTTTTTTTATTCAAATTTGACCAATCTACTTTTACTGACAGTAAAATTACTGAAGTTATGACCAGTGTTAAGAAGTTATGACCACAAAAAAACCATGACTAACTAACTAAGCAGTTTAAGCAACCAGCCACAGCCCCTCCTAACTGCTAGTTTGTCAGACTAGTTAAGGCAGGCTTAACTTAGCGGCTATGTTTATGCAATTGACCCCTGCAGCTGGACTGCACCTTCTGCAAAACTGTGGACATGGTAATAAAAAATAAAGTGTCCTCAAGGCGACACACGTCGTTGAAGCTGACAGTCAGACAGGCACGTACTGTATCATCCTCAGGCTTTTAAAGAGTACTAGACTGTGAACTCGGCCCAGGGTGCAAATCAATGAGCATTTCAAAAGACGAGGGTTTGGACCAGAACAACACTTGATTTCTGTGGCTTAGAGGGACTGAGAAAATATTACAAAAGCTTACAAAACTAAAATTGTTGTCATTTCTGCCTAGCCGTGAGGGTCTCTAAAATATTTTATGTTTATCATTGTTTCCATACATAATCTTGAAAAGAAAACCTCCTGTACTCTGTACTAAGGTTGCGTTTCAGCAACATAATCAATGATAACATAATGAAATGGACTCAACCTAATGATGGATGCAGTCTCTGAATCTAGCATGTAAATCCACCGGCACAATCCAGGTCTGTAAATCAATAAATCAAGCTGAACTCCAAAATCTATATAATCCAAAAGCAATAGGTCAAAACACAAATCACTGAGAGATCTCAGGAAACAGGCCCGGGTCAGAAACATGCTGAGACAACAATACATTACGAGACACCGAAATAGTCTACCAGCATTAGACAATTGTGAGGTTTTTGGGATGAAACTGGTAAACACTGACTACAACTGAGGGTGCAGGGATGTCTGATGAACTGATTTTTAATTGACCACTGGTGATCCCTGAAGCTGTTACTTTTAAGCACGTTGTCAGTGCATCAAATTCCTAGGGGGAAAACATAAATCCATAAAACTGTTAACTGTCAAACTTACTTAAGGAATCTCAATGAACAGGTCTTCTTCCATTTATTGTCATACTCTATCAATATGAGTCTAAGATCTCATTCACAGTGTTCACACACAGAAGGCCCACAGTCAACTGTGTGATTTGTCTGGTAAATGGCGTAAGAAATTGCTGCTCATTCTAATGGAGTGCTGAATATATTGAGCAAGTCTTAGTTTATCATCTGCTTGGAGTGTCCCATCAGCTTCGGATCATAAATACTTTTCAATGCATTATTATTTTATCCATTCTCAGTGCCTGGGGAATATTTTACTGCAGAGCTCTCATTCGGTCTCAGTCTTAAGAGTTGTTTCCATCCACATTCTTCTACCATCTATAGACTGAATCCTTAAACTCATTCTAAAATAAAGGGGCACTTTCACACTGGAGTTTTTGGTCTGGACACAAGCTTAGCAATTGTGTCAAAGTAATCACAAAGGTCATATTGTCATATTGACACCAAACACCCAATTAGAGTTAAAAAAATTTTTTTAAGCAGCACAACTGTCATATTATTGTTTCAACAACAAGAAATGTTTAAGCACCAAATCAGCTTTGCCACCTCAGGAATAAATTATTATTATTTAAAACACTGTTCTTTTAAATTGTAATATTTCACAAAATTTCTGTTTTTACTGTATTTTTATCAAGTACATGCAGCATTGATGAACATAAGATTCTAAAAACAAATTGACAGATCTTTTTCACGCAAGTCCTGTGCACGGCTGCCGATGACTTCCGTAAAGCCGAACGAAGCGCGTTGATGGGCGTGCTCTTGCTCTCTCGCTCTGGTCGATGTGTGCACATGCGCTCTTCCAGGAGAAGTGCCTGTACAATGAATTCCACCCATTATTACGTAATAAAGGGCCATACTAAAAAAAAAAACTGTCCGAAGTCTGTGAGAAATCTGAAGAGTATTTTTGGCACAGAAATCGGCACTTGTTTTTTGAAACTTTGGCCATGTTTAGCATGAGAATCCAACTCTTTAACAGTGTAAATAAGTCAGAATGCATGAAATACACTATATTGCCGAAAGTTTTGGGACGCCTGCCTTTACGTGCACATGAACTTTAATGACATCCCATTCTTAATCCGTAGGGTTTAATTTGGAGTTGGCCCACCCTTTGCAGCTATAACAGCCTCAACTCTTCTGGGAAGGCTTTCCAGGAGTGTGTTTATGGGAATTTTTGACCATTCTTCTAGAAGCGCATTTGTGAGGTCAGGCAGTGATGTTGGCGAGAAGGCCTGGCTCGCAGTCTCTGCTCTAATTCATCCCAAAGGTGTTGAGGTCAGGACTCTGTGCAGGCTAGTCAAGTTCCTCCACACCAAACTCGCTCATCCATGTCTTTATGGACCTTGCTTTGTGCACTGGTGCGCAGTCATGTTAGAACAGGAAGGGGCCATCCCCAAACTGTTCCCACAAAATTGATAGCATGAAATTGTCCAAAATGTCTTGGTACGCTGAAGCATTAAGAGTTCCTTTCACTGGAACTAAGGGGCCAAGCCCAATCCCTGAAAAACAACCCCACACCATAATCCCCCCTTCACCAAACTTTACACTTGGCACAATGCAGTCAGGCAAGTACCGTTCTCCTGGCAACCGCCAATCCCAGACTCAACCATCGGATTGCCAGACAGAGAAGCGTGGTTCGTCACTCCAGAGAACACGTCTCCACTGCTCTAGAGTCCAGTGGCGGCATGCTTTACACCACTGCATCCGACGCTTTGCGTTGCACTTGGTGATGTACGGCTTGGATGCAGCTGCTCGGCCATGGAAACCCATTCCATGAAGCTCTCAATGCACTGTTCTTGAGTTAATCTGAAGGCCACATGAAGTTTGGAGGTCTGTAGCTATTGACTCTGCAGAAAGTTGGCGACTTCTGCGCGCTGTGCGCCTCAGCATGCGCTGACCCCGCTCTGTGATTTTACGTGGCCTACCACTTCGTGGCTGAGTTGCTGTTGTTCCCAATTGCTTCCACTTTGTTATGATACCACTAACAGTTGACCGTGGAATATTTAGTAGTGAGGAAATTTCACGAATGGACTTATTGCACAGGTGGCAACCTATCACGGTACCACGCTTGAATTCACTAAGCTCCTGAGAGCGACCCATTCTTTCACAAATGTTTGTAGAAGCAGTCTGCATGCCTAGGTGCTTCATTTTATACACCTGTGGCCATGGAAGTGATTGGAAGACCTGAATTCAATGATTTGGAGGAGAGTCCTAAGACTTCTGGCAATATAGTGTAGCATTAGACCCCCCTTTAAAAAAATCTTAATTATTCTAAACTTGACCATTAGAACAAACCCAGAAAGCGACAAAAATTTTCCATAACACATGCTTATGTTGCATTCCACATGTTCTGGAATTCAGATCAAGAGTGCTTTCTCTTACACACACACACACACACACACACACACACACACTGCTGACTCTGAGTATTCTCTGCCTTGCATGGTGATCAAAGGGGTTTCATCTTCAGATGAGCTCTGCCCTTCCACATAACCTTACGCTGTCAAAGTTATCTCTTTCAAACACCCACACTCAGATGGTTTTAACCTGCTCTCTCTCTCTCTCTCTCTCTCTCTCTCTCTCTCTCTCTCTCTCTCTCTCTCACACACACACACACACACACACACCTAACTAGACATGAGGACACTATGACTTGACTGCTCTACTCAAAGTAATAATGTACAGCTGTTTAACTTTAGAGCTCATATCACAAGAAACAAAACGTTCCTTTATATTTTCAGATAAACGAGATCAATGTACTATGAAACTTGCTGTAACTTTCAAAGTCAAAGCTGCATATGCAAAAAAAAAAAGTGTTTATTTAAACTAAACAGCAGAAAGGATTTGTTCTGAACTTTTTTAGCTTTCTGTCATCACACAGATGAACATCAACACATGACGTCAACATTTACACATCACTGATCAGAAACTTGGTCATCCATTCAGAGTAATGAGGAAGACTGACAGATAATTTTCCTGAACAGCAGAAGAACTTGATAAAAGTCAAATGTAGTAAAATGAATTAATCATTAAAACTCCTCCAGAGTTCCACTCTGCAAAAAATAAAAATAAAAAAATAAAAGCAACTTAAACTTCTCTCTGTGACAATGCTACAAACATCTGCAGGATGTATCATGTCATACATTACATGATACAAAGAGGTTGATGAAGATGCACACAAACAGTAATGATGCTCTGTCTTTGTTTTAGGGTGACTTTTTAACATTCTGTCAAGGGTCTACAGATGAAAAATAGCCTTTTGGGCTAATTCTGGTACATTTACAGTGATGTTTATTAATGTGCATTGCCCCTGTTAAAAACTAAACTAAACTAAACTAAAGAGATGATTGAGAGTGATCTGGCTGGTAGCCAATCAGAACTAATCAGAATAATATCGCTGCAAGCAGTAATTACAGGGCAAAACACTTCAGTGTCATAAACTTTACAAGTAAATTTAATAGGAACAATTATCCCAGCAAATTTTAGAAAAGTAAAGTTACAAATGCGTATGACTTTTGACCAATAGGTGGCACAAATTGCTTTGCAATTTTCAGAACATTGTGCTCAAGGCACATGTATAAATTTCATGTCAGTTCACCAAAGCATTTCTGAAATACAACCTCAGATCCAGTCTGGTTTCATTGTGTTGAATTCATTGATGCATTACATGTGAATGGTTTGGTAGATCGAAAAGCTTTTGATAGCTTTTGGCCTGCACAGTCTGAAGATGACCTGAGACAAATTTTGGAAAGATTTGATGAAAACTGTAAAAGAAAGAAAAAAAAAGAAAGAAAGAAAAAAAATACAGATTTTTTTTTTTTAATTTAATGACCCTACACTTCTCTGACACCATTTTAGGACAAAATTTAAAAATGGTGGAAAGGCAATAATCACTGATCATACAACACTGGACATCACTGAACTCTGTATGACCCAAAGAGTCTAAACCAACCATACATTTTGGCCAAAATATTCAAGTTATATCTAAAATTATCCAATTGACAGACATCCTGTTTGTATTTTTGTCACGCTGCAGAGTCACTCAAGCTACTTTATTTTGCCTCGACATCTGAATTAAAATGAGTTTCTTTATACATATATGTGTGATTTGATTGCTATGTATTTTACTGTTTACACATTTAAATAACAGACAGTATCATTAAAGCTTCTTGTGGAAAGCTTCATGGGGCGGGTTCATGAAACATTCTTAAAGGATTAGTTCACTTTCAAATGAACATTAGCCCAAGCTTTACTCACCCTCAAGCCATCCTAGGTGTATATGACTTTCTTCTTTCTGATGAACACAATCGCAGATATTTTAATAAATATCCTGACGCATCCAAGCTTTATAATGGCAGTGAACAGAGGTCACGAGTATGTGCTAAAGAATGTGCTTCCATCCACATTCGTCCATCATAAACGTGTACTCCACACAGCTCTGTGGGGGTTAATAAAGAATCGGCTTCTGAAGAGAAGCGTTGCATTTGTGTAAAAGAAAATATCCATATTTAATAAGTTATGAAGTAAAATATCTAGCTACCGCCAGACCGCCTTCCGTATTCAACTTACGAAGAAAGTGTAAAACTCTTGCAGTTCAAAAAGCTTACGCTACGTCCTACACCTTCCTTATTCAACTTACGGAAAAAGTGTAACTGACATGATGCCAGTTTACACTTTCTTCGTAACAAGGCAGTCTGGCGGAAGCTAGATATTTTACTTCATCACTTGTTAAATATGGATTTTTTTTTTTTTACACAAACGCATCGCTTCACTTCAGAAGGCCTTTATTAACCCCCCGGAGCCGTGTGGAGTACATGTTTATGATGGATGGATGTGGATGGAAGCACTTTCTTCAGCTTATACTCGTGACCCCTGTTCACTGCCATTATCAAGCTCACCTCGGATGCGTCAGGATATTTATTAAAATATTTGCGATTGTGTTCAAGTCATATAAGAAAGTCATATACACCTAGGATGGCTTGAAGGTGAGTAAAGGGGTAATTTTTGCTTGGAAGTGAACTAATCTTTTACGAATAAAATTCTTCTTAACTGCCATATTTTTAACTTCAGAATAAAGTTAAGATTATTTTGTATTGCCAAAAACAGTTCTTGAAAATGTTCTGAACATTTTTTCTTAAGACTGTTCTAAAGACAAAACGTAAGAAGGATTTGAATTCCTGAATAGAATGTCCTTAAAAACCATCATACATATCCTCTTAAAGTTAAAATAACTTGTCTTAAATCCCCAAAGGTAAGAGGTTTAATTGAGGTTTAATTGAACTTACAAATGAATGCAACAGAACGCTCAATCTCTTTAAAACAACAACAACAAAAAAATTTAAAATACAAGGCACATTCATTTTATCATGAATTGCATTATTCTTACAAACTTCATCTTTAAAAATCTTTTTTCTTTTGCCAGATCATGTTGTTCCTGGTCTCTTATGGAGCTGCTACCTGTCTGATACTCAAAGAGAAAATGATACATGATCTACCATTATTTCCCTGAACATGCAGAGCAGAGAGTCACTGTATAACTGCAGTATGCTGTATAGACATTTGTGTTTGTTGTGACTAGTAAACTGTCTTTCGATGAAGAACATGTGGAACTAGTGGCCACCAGGTAAAACAGTACGCTAAGGGCCAGATTTACTAACAGCTTGCACCAGCGGAAACCCTCTTTTGGCGTTAAAACACTATTGTCAGGATTTACTAAAGACACGCAATGAAAAATTAGTGCTGAAAAGGCGTGGACAGTTATTTTTGAAGCTGGCCTTATTGCATATGCATTTGTAGGAGTTTCTCTTTCAGATGTTAAATTTATGGGAGGAGAGTATTTAAATGAATCATGCAAGGTGATTTACTAAGGTTTGTGCTAGTCAATTTACTGGCAATTGCCGCCATTATTTAAAGCCCAAAAAACATGTCTTAAACCAGATGCTAATTTGCACTGCTCTTGGTAGATTGCGTTGGTCATTATGGAAATGATCTGGCTGCATCTGTGTTCTTTAATGTGCACATTGTCAGTATATCATGTGCAGAACTTTCCACTCACATCGGCGCTTTAATGGGATTGCGCTCTCACGCTAATTTGCCGTTTAGTATAACTGGCCCTAAGAGTCAAACGGTAATACTAGCTTTATATGTATGAGTTACTTACAAAATACTTCAAAGAAACCATGGTAATACAAGTGGTCCAACAAAACACTATGGCTCATACACCCTGAGAGACTTGTGACCCAAATTACAACCTGTCTAGAATGTGGCTTTCCATCATCAAAACTAATCACAGAATGACTGAATATCCACCAACACAGAGACTCATACTACAGTCCTGCAACTGTTTGTTCTTTGAGGAGAATTTCATCTTCCTGAGCTGTTCTTTATTTGACTAAGTCTCGTCTACTCTGACTAGCGGAGGTCTCAAGGGTTCAGAAGCAATAAATTAATCATCACACTCACACACACACACTTTAGAGACTCCATCAACCCCCAACACATCTGATCATTGCAAAAACGTTGCCCCTAACGACAAGACCCTTCCCCCATGACGCATGCATAATTAACACGGTTGTAAATGAATTAATCATTATAAACATATTGATATAGATATAAAATTCATTATATAAATTCAGATCAATAAATCATCACAGAAAACATTCTCTCATCTCCTTCTAAAGGCAATATTGAGGTCATGCAAAGCACTGACTTCCTCTCAGGCATCCTGAAGGCCACATATGAAGGTGTCAGCTGCGTATTGGGAGGTCTTGAGGTTTACTTGTATGATTTTTTTTTTTTTTTTTCATCGAATGCCCGAATGACCTACTTACCACATTGCCAAAATATGCAGTACACAACCAGAACACATTTTTTTAATCATCACTCTGAATCCGATCCGGACAAAGTCTTTGACAAAAATGACATTTTCTCACCTTTTTGTTCAAAATGTTGCTTTTTATGAAACTTACCCACATTCAAGTGCTGAAAAAAAAAAAAAAAGCATGAAGCTAGAATATTTTTTGTTTGTTTAAAAGCAGAGGCTCTGTTCTTTCTTTTGATATATTGCATGTTCAGATATTCATACAACAAAATATTGAAAGTTTTGTGAAAATTATAAATTCTGGTGAAGACCTGAAATGAAGGTCATGTGGCAATGGCATGTATACCAGTGTGATTCATTGAGATACTATTATAGTTTTTATTAATATTTTGAATTAGTTTTTATTTTATATTTTGTTTTTATTTTAATTGTAGTAATTTTGTTGTGTTTTTGTATAGTTTTATAGTTTTCTATATAGTTTTTATTCATTTCTATTTCAGTTTTAGTTTTTTTAGTACATCAAATTAAACATTTTATTTCAGCTAGCTGCCAAGACAATATTTCATTTTTATTTAGTTTAAGTTTTTTATATTTATATTATTTTATTTCTAGTAATGAAACATATGGTTTTTGTTAACTATAATAACACTAATGTACTTTATACATTTAAATATTGTGTAAAATAGTGCACTTCTTATTTTTAGTATAAGTGACAATCGCCTCATCAACCATCTTGGATAATTGTTTTACTGAGCTTTTTGTCTAATTCTCAGTTTTCCTTTGCTATGAATGCATGCAATGTTTCAATTTGACCTCAAGAAATTCTCTTGCTAATAATTAAGAAGTCCATCTGCATCTATCGACATTGCACCTACAGTATGGTACTTTAAAATGCTGCCTATATAGGCAGTCTTTGAATTTGCAGTGATGTTCAGTCGGCATACACAAATGAGAAAGAAATCTGTCAAACAAAACTGTTTGTGCTAGTTTATAAAAAAAAACTTAAGACAAAAACAAGACTGTAATTTCACTCAAGACATTTTGCCTTTTTCTGTTTCTTTCTCTGCTCATATGTATTTCTAGCAGAACAGCAGAAATTGCCTTTTATCTGGGGTCGATTTTTAATGTGCTTGTAAATTGGTGAGTATTGACACACTGTCAAGGAGGAACAGTCGATGTTAACCGACTGAGTAAAGCAGCAGTCTGGACCCCAAACCCCTCCATCTGTGCAAACACAGATCGAATGTGACAGACAGAGAGAAGAAAGAGAGAGACGACTGCAGAGAGAAAAAAAAAAAAAAAATGGAGACAGTTGGAGGTTGCTGTTGGTCAAGTAAAAAGTAAAATAAAAATGAAGCATACCTGCTGTGTAAGAAACATGCAAGAATACATTCTTAGACAATACAAGGAAAGGCATCAATTTGTGCATGTCTACTGACACTTCATCTAGATGACTTTTGAAAGCAGTGTAGATCCTTCAGATGTTTCCTACAATATCTCACAATCATGCGAGCGAGATTTGCCTGTTGGTGGAAAAAAAAAAATGTTACTAATAATAAATTCAATATCATATGTTCTCAGCTTGAGATTTCTACTGTCAAATGACTGTTATAGCAGCTGTGTGAATATTAACACTACCTCAGGTGTAATGACAGACATTTGAAGGAAACTATCACCCCCTTGAGTACTGAAGTTTGTTACTGTCATAACAGAACTGTGCATTTGCAATGAACTGGCTAAGTATTCACTTCTGCACCCCTGTTTAGGTGTTTCTGGGCTGACAATAAAGCATTAGACAACAAAATGTTGCACATTATAGATACTTGGTAAAACTTTACAATAAGGTCTCATTTGTTAGTTATTTGTTGCATTAGCTAACATGAACAAACTATGAGCAATCAGAATTTATTAATATTTGCTAATGTTAGTTAATAAAAATACAATTGTTCATTGTGTCAGTTCACAGTGCACTTAGCAGATACATCTAATTTGAAAAATGTATTGTTAAATGTTAAAGTTAATGTAATTGTTAGTTATTAAATTGCTGTATTGTTCATTGTTATCAAATGAAACGTTATTGCAAAGTGTTAGCAGACATTATCACTGCAAAACACAACAAAAATACTGATTCAGAACATGATTTTTCTCCAGCGCAGTTATCACATAAAGTGCTGTTAGAGAACAACGCTGGATATTGTGAAAAATATGTGGACGTTTTTCTAAAACGTGTGACAGAATAGAAAAGTGTTATGCTTGATTTTTGCAGATACTTTTGGCATGAGGAGGTAAAAGATGAATAATAACATAAAATATGTGTTATAACAGATCTAAGTGTGTTTGCATGTTCTCCCAAGTGAACACATTCACTGCCAAGACGCACACAAACACATCCCAAACCCATCCTTCGCACAATCTCAAACACACACAAATCTTGTCACTCTCTTTCTGTTAGTCATACTGATTTTTTCATGCTTCAGTGTGTCTATTTCTTCCCTCAAACCCTTGGAAACAAAGAGAGAGTCAAAATGACCTCAATCTGTCTCCTTTCATTATACATTTTGACGTGCTCACTGTGGAACACCTTGAGAACTATAAACCTCTGCTCAACAACATGTCTGCATGCGTGTACATGAAAGTTGTGTTTATGACTGATATATTTATGTGCACAAAATGCATTTATATTATTTATATATACACCAACAGAAAAATTTATTATTGCATGCTTGTCTTGTCTGCAGTATCGCGCCCTCCCTCTGGCCTTTGCCCTTTTATTGTCATCTTCTCTCTTTATTTTGCATTTTTCTGATGTTTAAAAAAAAGAGCATTTTTTAAACAACTCAGATAAATGTGTGTCAAGATCTGACAGAAAACCAGACCTGCTGCCAAATTCAAAAATGGAAAACTACACCAAACACAAGATAATCCTATCAACACTTCCTGCTCTTTTCACTATATTTTCCTCCACACTTTAACAATCTCCCAGCAGACACAATAAATAACAAGATAATTGTCTTATTGTCTCTGTATCAGATGCACCGCCCACAGTTCATTCACTAACCATACAATGCAAACAAAAATGGAAAGCAAGCTCTCATCTAATTGGTTGGATTTATGCAAATTCCCTGAGTAAATGCACACAAATGCACACTCAGACGACACTGCATCACTCATCGGCATGATTGTGTCAATGACATTACTAAATGGGCCCAGGAATTGTCCACTGTCAGTAAAGAAACCATTGTCAGTAAACACAATCCGCCGTGCCATCTGCAGATGTCAACTAAAGCCCTATCATGCCAAAAGGAAGCCATATGTGAACATGGTCCAGAAGCGCCGTAGTGTCCTGTGAGCCAAGGCTCATTTAAAATGGACTGCTTCAAAGTGAAAAAGTGTTCTATGGTCAGACAAGTCCAAATTTGACATTCTTGTTTGAAATCACGGACGCCGTGTCCTCCCGGCTGAAGAGGAGGGAGACCTTCCGGCGTGTTATCAGCATTCAGTTCAAAAGGCAGCATCTCTGATGGTATGGGGGTGCATAAGTGCATACGGTATGGGCAGCTTGCATGTTTTGGAAGGCACTATGAATGCTGAAAGGTATATAAAGGTTTTAGAGCAACATATGCTCCCCTCCATACGACGTCTATTTCAGAGAAGGCCTTGTGTATTTCAGCAGGACAATGCAAAACCACATACTGCAGTTATTACAACAGCATGGCTTCGTCGTAGAAGAGTCCGGGTGCTGAATTCTATGGAATCCCAAGCATGCCAAAACTAAAAATAAATAAATACATAAATAAATATACAAAGAAATGTAAAAAAAAAAAAAAAAAAAAAAAAAACCATAAATAAATATATAAATAAATATACACAGAAAAGCAATAAATAAATAATTATTTATACATTTATTTCCTTATTTATGTATATATTTATTTTTTCCATATTTATTTATTTTTTCTTTTATTTATTTATACATTTAAATTTTTATATATTTCTACATTTATTTATTTATTTATTTATTTATGTATTTATTCCCATATTTGTTCATTTCCACATTTGTTCATTTCTACATTTCTTTATTTTTACATTTATGTATTTCTACATTTCTTTGTCTGTAAGGTAATGAGGAGGGCGTAGTTTACCTCAGACATAGCAATCGAGCCCAAAGTAGGCGAGAGCAAGCGTTGAGGCCACAGTGACACTTTGTGGTGTGGCCGAAATAGTGTAGCCTACTGAAGAGCCTGCAATGCTGGGATGAATGACTTGGATGGGCAATATGGCCAAAATCTTATATCACGGGTTAAGTTGTATATCACCCTAACTGTACTGTGTGACATGGATAGGCTACTCTTTATTCCGACATGGCCGTAGAACATCGTCTGGTCTGGATTTGTAAAATGTCCTGGGGCTGGCAAACATGAACAGCAACATCTTCTGACTTGTGACTGTCCACACGGGAAGTGACGTGACGTGACAAAATTTTCTACTGTAACCGACGCCTCGTTCTATTTGGATCTTTGAAATATTCGTTGTATTTATGCGTTTGTCACATAAAAATCACATGTGGTGCATGTAAAAGTAGGAAATATGAATGTGAAGTGAATTTGTGGTCTCATTTCAAATGCATTGATCAAAATGCTTGCATCGACTTCACTGTAGCCTATATGTGCGCTGCTTCCTTTCCATGTTCTGACCGGTGTCCGAATCTCAATCAAATGCAAGCCCATTCATTCAAATGATTGTTAATGGAAAATAACAAGCGCTTCCATTTCAGAGTCCCTATTTACAGATCTGTTGAAGATGAGCCTGTATCGCAGGCTCTTCAGTAGGCTACACTTCTTGTATTTTGGCCACACCACAAGGTGTCACTGTGGCCTCAACGCTTCGCTCTCGCCCTACTCTGAGCTCGATTGCTATGTCTGAGGTAAACCACACCCTCCTCATTACCCTACGGACAAAGAAATGTAGAAATACATAAATGTAAAAAATGTAGAAATAAAGAAATGTAGAAATGAACACATTTGGACATGAACAAATATGGAAATAAATAAATAATGCGGAAATAAATAAAAATCGAAATGAATAAATGTATAAATAAATAAAAGAAAAAATAAATAAATATGGAAAAAATAAATATATACATAAATAGGGAAATAAATGTATAAATAATTATTAATTTTAGTTTTTTTGCTTTTCTGTGTATATTTATTTATATTTTTATTTTTTTATTTTTGCTTTTTTACATTTCTTTGTATATTTATTTATGTATTTATTTATTTTTAATTTTGGCAGGCTTGGGATTCCATAGAATTGGCCTGCCTGCAGTCCAGATCTTTCACCTATAGAGAACATTTGGCGCATCATTAAACGAAAAATACGTCAAAGATGACCACGAACTCTTCAGCAGCTGGAAACCTATATCAGGCAAGAATGGGACCAAATTCCAACACCAAAACTCCAGAAACTCATAACCTCAATGCCCAGACGTCTTCAAACGGTTTTGAAAAGAAGAGGAGATGCTACACCATGGTAAACATGCCCCTGTCCCAACTATTTTGAGACCTGTAGCAGTCATCAAATTTGAAATGAGCTCATTTTGTGCATAAAATTGTAACATTTCTCAGTTTACATTTGTTAAGTTATATATGTTCTATTGTGAATAAAATATTGGCTCATGTGTTTTGAAAGTCTTTTAGTTTTCATTTTATTCAAATTTAAAAAAATGTTGGGTTGTATAATTTACAATCCTGTCTGAAATATTTCAGAGTGAAATAGAATATTTAACAAGAAAAATAGAGAGTAGCACTTGGTTTTATGAATTAGGAATTGACTGGATCAGTGGACAGTGGGTACATGCCATAACTGAGAGGCTGAAAAATAAAAAGGCTTAATGAAGTGAGTTCAAACAAAACAGTTTGAGAGGCAGAGCAGGTTAATACATTTTGATGACAGATTACATCATTCCATTTTCAACAATATTTTACTGGTCTGAGATCTGCAGACTGTACAGGCCACTGCAGATGTCACAAATGTGTTCATGGAACCAGCTGACGGCTTGCTTGGTGTCATGGTACAATTTCCTGCAGGAAGTCTCTATTTGACAGTTGGGTCCATGTTTTCATGGCATCTATGCCAGATTCTGACCCTCCATCTGCACATCTCAGAAAATGAGCTTTGTTTGACTCTTTATGCTCTTCACTTATGGCGTTTGGTCAGTGTCGTGGCCTCTGATCTCTGATGACAGCAGTGCAGCCCAGCGGGTCTTTTGATGCTGTTCACCATCTGCTGCTGTGTTTGACACAATCCTCTTCTCTTCTGCCTACAGATGAACCGTCTCCAGCATTAGACCCCTGTAATGCTGACGGAGAACAGTGTAAAGTCAAAAAGCATTGTGCTTATAAATATCTGTACATCCCAGAGGAAAACTTTATTGCTCTCAGGTTGCGCTTTTATACTCTAACTCAGGAAACTTAGACCGCATTTGCACTTAACCAATTATGATTTTTGTTCACAGATATCTAGCACAGATCGAATCTTGTTGCAGGCTGGTAGCAGAAACACAAGGTTTGGATTTTTTTCCCCACCCAATTAGGGACGCTTTCAATAGTGGCTCTAAACCTGATGCGTCACCTGACTAGGGATGGACGATTATAAATTTTTCAAAAGTCGATGCAGATATCAATATCTAAAGAGCAGGATGGTTGATGTAATAATGTTATGTGAAATTTAGAATTCAAAAACACCAAATAAAACATACACAAAATCATGGAAATGAAATGAATAAATATTGCGCAAAACAGGGGTTTTATAGGTGAAAAGATTTTTGGAAATGACAGGAGAAGGAAATAAAGCAGTTATTGGATAATGGTGATAATTTCAAAATAGTCATACATCAGCTGTTTACTACTTTCAATTATGTTTCAAGTGAATGTAAATGATATCAGATCTCTGCACTGTCTTATATTTTATTCAACTATCATTTCTGTCTCAGATGTTTCTCATAAAATTCCTCAGAAGAAATAAAAATACTCAAATAAGTCAAGAGTTTTCATTCACTATGAATAACTCTAGAGAAGACGATGTAGAGCAACTGATATATATATGAGCTGGATTTTTTGAATAATATTTAATAACCTGTTGCACTGCAGGTTTGATTATAGTGGGGTGTTAGTATTTTCTTATTTCTTGGGCTTCACTTTTTGACATTCTTTGTGCAACACTGCCTTGGGAAACCTTTTTCCATTATGTTATGTGCACATCATGGACACGCATAGACAAAACAAGTAGTCGTCCTTGGACACACTGACACACTCGCACGCAACCAAGAGTTAAAGACACACACACACAGTTGTGCACATACATTTCTTACTTGTTATTATATTTCTTGAAATAATTAAGGTTTGATTTAAGTAGTATGATTGGATGCTCAAGACATGCTGGAGATTGTTGTTTGACCTATAAATATGACCCTTCTTCCTGAATAAAGTTGAGAATGCCATGTACCACACTTGCTCTGTGTCTGCTGAGATATCTCTGCCGAGATATCTCATGCTGCTGCTGTTGCCACACATTACAGGGGTTGGAGTGCCTGTGCTCGACTGATGACTGAAAACACTGAGGCTACAAATAATCTACCTGCAATTTAATCTAACATGGGGTAAGAATTAAAAGTACCAAACTTCAGCTGTTAATACTGGATAAACTTTAACCTATATTTTACTATTATACATACTAACATCTCTTCCAATCTTCCAATCCCTTAAAAATCATCTTTGATCACCAAAATTACATTTTTAAATGTTTTTTCCTGTGAAAAAAAAAATTATTCATGCCTTATAATAGCTTGAATGTAACTTTACACCCTTGCTTCATTTAGTATATGCCGATCCATGAATATGCTAATTAGCCCAGCCTCCACTCACTCACACTAGCTCAGAGATCCACTCGGTCAACTTACTGAGGTAAACGCTGCACAATGGTATTGCTCTTTACAATGTCGGACACATAACGATAATTAATATGATTAGCCTTTTGCTTGACTACATTATCAAACAGCTAATAATATGTTGCTAATGTTACACAAACCATAGTTGCGTCCCAAATGATGCACTATACACTAACACTATACACTTACACACTATGTACTTATGCACTATGTACCTATCCATCTAGTGTATGAATGTTATAAAGTTATTTTGCCATTCAACATCGAAGTCTAATAGCCCCTCCCCCTCCGCTACGTAATTAAAGCTGTGACAGTTGAGTGCATAAAGTGTCCAACATTCCACACTTCGTTTTTTTCTTTAAATTTAGTGCATCATCCAGGTATTTAAAGTGCACTTTTTCTTTTTGGAATTTTCTGTGTGAACACACTACTCGCAATATTCATACTTAAAAATGTCATAGAATAGTGCACAAGTACGTGACCTTATGTTTTCATTCGCCACCTCATAGTCAGACAGCTGCATTCTAACAGTCAGTATCCTTAGAAACGCTTTGAACAACTCAGAACGTCAGTGGAGAAAGGCATATAGTTCATCATAACATCGTAATATACATCATACACCCACTATATTGCTAAATCTACCCAATTTTTCATATCAACAGAAAAATATACCGGGATAACCTTGCTCCTCTTGAGACTCCACTGCTTCGGAGCAATCATATTTAATGATATGCTAAAGCCCGCCGGCACATTGACGTGATCGGTTACAAGGTAGTTTGTGATGTAAGAAACACCAGCTATTTCAAACCACATTTTTTAGACTCTTTAGATCACTGTAGTTTTAAAGAAAAAAAACACTCAGCAATGGTGTTGACTGATGAATTTGCACATGGTTAGTCTTAAAGCATATTAAAAAGACCACATAGACATATAAACAACATTAAAAATTCGATTTTCACCACAGGTGGACTTTAAAAACCATCTTAAACTTCTTGAACTTCTCAAAAGAGCTAGAATATGTCCAGAATATCTCACTGTTGATAATGAACAGAAACCACCATGCAGATGCATTATAAATGCTTTCATTAAGAAAAGATTTAATTATCATATAGCAGTGTATGTCTAACCAAACATCATGACAAAGTGCCTCATAAAGCTCAGTCATTAGCACTCATCATACATTATATATATTTGGCTGCGATCTATTATTTAAGCTCTATTATCGACTGTGGCATGAGTTATTCTGCAGGTATGAAAATAGTTTTTCCATCGCTTTTAAAAGGTTAGTTCATCCAAAAAAAGAAAATTCTCTCATTATTTACTGACCTTCATGTCGTTCTGAACCTGTATGCCTATCTTCTTCATGCTGCTCGTTTCCATGCAATGAGGATAAATTTGGACAGCTCCAGATCTGCAAAAAAGCACAACAAAACTTTCATAAAATCTTCCATACAGCTTAGCACTATAGTCCAACTTATCTTCTAAAGCTATACGATGGCTTTGTGTGATGAATGGACATATAAGCGGTGCTGAAAACCATCGGTTCTTGTGTCTTGTAACATTATGGTTTGACTTTATAAGATCTGGAATATAGTGCATGAATCAAATAAACTTTAATATGGTGCTTGGAGCTTCTTCTTTGGAGCTTGGCAGATTCAATCACCATTTACTTTCATTGTATGCAATGAACTCTAAAGCTGAATAAAGCTTATTCTGAAAAGAACAATTGTGGAATATTCTTATGATATAACCTGTAATTATCTTTGAGGTCTAGCAAACACACAATAGAGCATCTGGGGAAGAAAGAGTTTCAAGGAAGAAAATTGGCTGTAAATATATGTAATTTGCAACAAGTCTCTAAAAGACGCAAAATTCAATCAAAAAGTTTCCTTGTATGAAACAAATTGAGACCATTCTATGCTCCCTCTGTGTGTGTGTGTTCAGAGGGATGGGGAGAAAGACTAAAAGTGTTAAGTAAGGGATAATCCATGGCTAGCTGTGCGTTGAACTATTTTAATGCACGATGTGGAGGCAAACAACCACCCGGCGTGAAGCGGAGTGCATTCAAATTGTTTAATGCACAGCAAGCCGTGGATTGTCCCGCTTATATGGTCATTTGCCAGCACTGACAACTTAAAGCTGTTATATTATTACTTAAAGCGTAATATTTGGCTGGAAGGGTAAAAATGACTGTTAATTCTGTCAGTTACGGCTCGTCAGATCAAGCATTCTGCTCGCTTTGAATCAGACACAGAGATAAAGTAATGCATATGATTACATTTATATGAATGAATTAATTATAGCATTTATTTGAATTCATTATCGAGAGAGAAAGATGAGAGATGCATGTGTGAATTACTTGCATCTGTTCAGCGTCTCTCTCTATTAACAGCGAAGTTGACTTTAATTACTTCAAAACCAGCAATGTTACCCCTCGTTGCTGAGAAGTGTAAAGTAGCGATTCAGTAGCGAAGGTATTTTATTAATAAAATTTCTGGGGCAGTGTTGATAAGTTTCTGTGCTCCTGAATGTTTCTATGTGCGTGCACAGCGTGATCTCCGAGTGACGCTTCAATGAAAATATTCCTAAATAATATTCAATATTCCTAAATAATAACTAGGGAGTAACAATTTAAATAATGTACATATATATATATATATATATATATACAGTATCTCACAAAAGTGAGTACACCCCTAACATTTCAGCAGTCATTTTAGTATATCTTCTTAAGGGACAATACTATAGAAATGAAACTTGGATATATTTTAGAGTAGTCAATATGCTGCTTGTATAGCAGTATAGATTTACTGTCCTCTGAAAATAACTTAACATACAGCCATTATTGTCAAAAGCTGGCAACAAAAGTGAGTACACCCTAAGTTATAACAGTTGTATGTTGTTTAACCATGCAAAGCCACATGTCCTATTCATCATGTTTTTGTCTGCTTGACAGGACCATACAAAGGTGTGGATCTTGTGTTAGAGCAGTTAAAATTTGGTGCTTTGAGTACAATTCTCTCATACTGATCACTGGATGTTCAACATGGCACCTCATGGCAAAGAACTCTCTGAGGTCTCCACAAGGATGGCCTAGGCTATAAGAAGATCGGTAACACCATGAAACTGAGTTACAGTACAGTGGCCAGGGTCATAGAGAGAGGTTTTCCAAGACGGGTTCCACTCAGAACAGGCCAAAGAAGTTGAATCAAAGAAGTTGAGACCTTGTGCTGTGCGTCAGGTGCAGAAGCTGGCTCCAAATAACAGATGCATGAGTGCTGCCAGCATTGCTTTAGAGGTTGCAGAAGCGGAAGGTCACCTTGTCAGTGCTCAGACCATACGCCATACACTGCAACAAGTCGGTTTGCATGGCCATCGTCCCAGAAGGAATCCTCTTCTGAAGCTGGCTCACAAGAAAGCCTGCAAACAGTTTGCTGAAGAAAACCTGTCCAAGAGCATGAATTACTGGAACCATGTCCTGTGGTCTGATGAGACTAAGATAAACTTGTTTGGCTCAGATGGTTGTCCAGCATGTGTGGCAACTTCCTGGTGAGAAGTACCAAGAAAATTGTGTCTTGCCTACAGTCAAGCATGGTGGTGCATCATGCATCAAGCATCATGGTCTGGGGCTGCATGAGTGCTGCTGGTACTGGGGAGCTCTGCTTTATTCAGGGAAACATGGATTCCAACATGTACTGTGACATTCTGAAGCAGAACATGATGCCCTCCCTTCAGAAACTGGGCTGAACGGCATGATAATGGCCCCAAACACACCGCCAAGATGACAACTGCCTTGCTGAGGAAGCTGAAGGTGAAGGTGATGGAGTGGCCAAGCATGTCTCCAGACCTGAACCCTATTGAGCACCTGTGGGGCATCCTCAAGCGGAAGTGGAGAAGCGCCATGTGTCTAACATCCAGCAGCTCCGTGATGTCATTATGGAGAAGTGGAAGAGGAACCCAGCAACAACCTGTGCAGCTCTGGTGAATTCCATGCTCAGGAGGATTAAGGCAGTGCTAAATAACAATGGTGCTCACACAAAATATTGACACTTTGGACACAGTTTTGACATGTTCACTTAGGGTGTACTCACTTTTGTTGCCAGTTATTTAGACAATAATGGCTGTATGTTAAGTTATTTTCAGAGGAAAGTAAATCTGTACTGCTATACAAGCTGCACATTGTCTACTCTAAAGTATATCGAATTTTCATTTCTATAGTATTGTCCCTTGAGAACATATAATAAAATCGTTGCTGAAATATGAGGGGTGTACTCATTTTTGTGAGATACTGCATATATATATATATATATATATATTTGTGAACTAATGTTCATCTTTGCCTTTTACGGAGTGTCTATTTAAATGGTGCGTTACCACCATTACTAATAATGAAAAAATTATTTAACAACAATAACTTATATATATAATCCCCCCTTTTTTCCTTACTTTTTCTCCCTCTTTTCTTTTTCCTCCTTCCTCTTTCCCCTTTTTTGCAGAGCTGTAAACTATCTGCCAGACCCATGTCCTTTAGGAAACTAAATAAATATGTAGGCCTACTAATGTAATTTGATGTTTTTCCCAGTAGTTCCTTAAGTGAATTCCCTTGAACCCCCAATCTTCTTATGCCTTCTTTCATCTTTATCCTTTCCCTCTCATACTTCTGACATTCAAACACCAAATGTTCGACAGAATCAATACTATTGCAAAATTCACACGTTACTGATGCTTACCTATAATATATAAGTTCTTATTTACCCCCAGTGTCTAACCTTTAGCCTAGTAAAATTATTTCTTCCCTTCCAGTCCCTCCCTGTCCCAACCTTTCATTGTATGCTGTATAAATGTCTCCCTTTCTCCTCTGCATCGCAACGACTCTGCCACTTTTCCATAATTTTCATTCAGATTTGGGCTTTAGTTTCTGATTAACTTATTGAAATTGATAATTCAAAAGAAAGCTGTATGCTTGTTTCTCTGCTGCATAAGGCACATCTTCCAGCCAATCAGAATCAAGCATTCAGACTGACTGTGTTATTTCCCAACCACTGTGCTGTGCCGTGACAGGTTGTCAGGTGTGCCATGGAAAATTACCAAATGCCAAAAAAGAAATAATGGAATAAAATAAATGCTATACAATCAAGAATACAGTATATAGTCGCTGTCAGACGGACGCTGTCCTCATTTTTGTTTTATTTTATTTTTTTAAATCAATGCTACTGGTCTTCCTTTACGCTTATGTGGGTTTTAAAAAAATTAATCAATGAAAATTATTTAAAAGCGATTAACTAAACCTCGTAATTCTATTGGATCTCCAAACTGTCAGTAAAACCTCATAACCCCTGAAGGAGGGAACGGAGACATTACGCCGATACTGACATAATGGGGTCTCGCTTGGGAGCCCAATCATCTCCAAGTGGTACAAAATGAGCCAATGGGAATTGACCAGTGAGATTTACATGCCGGGCCACACCCCCAGCATCCGGGTATAAATAGGACCGGCATACTCACTTCCATTCATATTTTGCTGAGGAGCCGAGATAGGTACCCGGCCATTCAGTGGTGACTCAGGGCTATGGCAAGGGGACGTAAAATCTTCGTCCCCTCCATTCAGTCAGTCACGTTCTACATTACGTCGATACTGACGTAATGGGGTCCAGTGGCTATAGCCAGTGAACCACGTTACGAGTGTTAGGGAAGCAGATGCTGGCAAGCTGCAGCATGCCCAATACAGGTGCAACCACAGAGTCGTAACCTTCCAGCGTCCGGAGTAAGCCCGTAGAAGTCAGAAGGAGGTGGCGTGTGGAAGACACATATGGACTGACCCGTGGGGCAGTAATGCATATGGAAATCTCTGAGGTAGGACCTACCTAACCAGGGAGGAACACTACAGAACAGAGATAGGGCAGAGCAGAGCCGCCCAGGGAAAGACACGGGTTTACCATCAGGGAAACCGTACCATGGACAAACACATATGGGATTACCCGCAGGGAATCACATCATATGGGCATCTAGCCCAGTACAAGGGCTGACCAACCTGGCATGCACACGAGTACCGGACCTGGCGTCGGACGCCTCCGCCGTGTCTGACTGCCACAGGATGCGGGAGGAACTCCACAGGGTTCACCATCTTGGGAACTGAACTGAGGAGCAGAAAAAGTGCTTGTATTACCTCGTCCGAGGGAAATGGCACAAGCAAGCGAAAAACCCGTGGCCATCTACGTGTAGACAGCACACGGGAGGACACCGGGTCCACTCGGAGATTATAAAATCTCACGAATGTGTTAGGTGTTGCTCAGCCTGCAGATGTCTGCTACAGAGGCGCCGTGCGCCAACGCCCAGGAGGAAGTTTGCAGCGCTATTTACGTGTAGACAGCACATGGGAGGACACAGCGTGAGCATCTTGAACGGGAGCTTGTGAAGGGCCTGATTCAAGACATGCAAATCCAAGATTGGCCGTAACCCCCCACCTTTCTTGGGTACTATGAAGTACGGGCTGTAAAACCCTGACTTCATCTTGGCTAGAGGGACAGGCTCTATTGCGTCCTTCGCCAAAAGGACCGCAATTTCTGCCTGCAGGACAGAGGCGTCTGTGCCTGCCACCGAGGTGTACAGGACGCCGCTTAACCTAGGGGGAACCCTGGCGAACTGAATCGCATAGCCGAGTCTGACTGTTCGAATGAGCCAAAGGGACGGGTTGTGGAGGCGTAGCCAGGCCCCCAAGCACCGTACGAGTGGCACCATCCAGACAGCAGAAGTACTTGTGAGGGGGCAGCGTGGACCATTGTGGCACAACCCGGGAGGCAGAGCGTCCCGAAGTAGAGGCTGTGAGTGGGGTGCACTCACATGGCTCCGAGTGTGCCATGAGGGACAGGGCAGGGTGGCGTGGGGAGGCTGTGCATCCCCAAGGCGCCAATGCCCTGCCCGTGGCGAATGAGGGTGGGGCTGAGAGTGAGGAAGTGGTGCATCGCACACTGTCAGCACAGACCCTGTATGGCCCAGAGATTTTGGAAACTGCTCTTTTATTGAAAAGGTGGGTACCGCTGGCGGAACAGAAATAAAACTAAACACAGGATTTTCCACCCGGCCCTCTCCCGCTGGAAGGAGCGGTGCCTCCACCGTCTCCTGAAGCAGAGCAGTTCCCTCCATCTCTGGGCCACCCGTCTCAGGGCTGCTTCGGAGTTTTCTTCTTCGAGGGCTTAGCGGCCTGGACGGGCTGCATCGCCTTCCTGCGAGAGGCTTGGGGAGGATGGGAAGGTTTCTGATTTCCCGGGAGCCTGTGCAGCCGCAGGGGGACGCTCTCGGCGACAAGCAGGTTGGGGGCCAACCTGCGCAGATTGGTGGCAACATCACGCCGGGGCAAGATGTGTTTTATGGCCTCCGTCTGCTTTTGTACTGCCGAGAACTGCTGGGCAAAGTCCTCGACAGTGTCGCCGAAGAGGCCGGCCTGGTAAATGGGGGTGTCGAGAAAAGCAAACTTTGTCGTCGTCCTTCATTTCGGCCAGGTCCAGCCAGAGATGGCGCTCCTGGACCACCAGGGTGGACATCGTCTGACCCAGGGCACGCGCCATGACTTTCGTCGCCCGGAAAGTGACGTGGGGAACCTCCGCAGAGGGTCCCGCGGCAGCAGACGGCAACTCGACTGCACATAGCATGCTAGAGGAGTGGGAGGTTCGTGGGGGCGGACCCGACAAAGAAGCTTCCACTGTGACCCTCAGATCTCACAGAGTGCTAAACAGACCAGCAGCTTTAAATACCGCGTGCAGCTAGGTAGCAACAGAGGGGACTCGTACCTCTGTATTAAAGAAGGAGAGTTGCGACCGCAACGCCAGCATGGACATGCCCTCGCAATGAGGGCATGTATCATCCACGAGCGTCGACTCAGCATGCTGTTTGCCCAGGCATGTGAGACAGCGATCGTGGCCATCAGAGGAGGTCAGGAAACGACCACATCCAGAAACACACAGGTGAAAAAACATCTTGAAAAAGACGCTGAATGCCGTGCTTGCTCTTTTAGGAACTGCTCTTTCAGCTGAAGCGCGCAGGGATGAGTGCCGCACCGTCCTGTGCCAGCGCGCTGTCACACACACACCGCTGAATGCGCCTTCCCACCAGCCAGAGAGAGATCCACGAGCTGCAGCCACCGGCACAAAACAATAAAAGCAATGAAAACTGCTGTTGAAGGAGATCACTCCAAGCAATTAAAATTGCTGTTTTGCTCTTAGTAGAAATTCACACTCTTTCTTGAAGGTGAGAGAGAAACGATCAGACAACCGATCGGCTCCGAAGCAAAAGTATGAATGGAAGTGAGTATGCCGGTCCTATTTATACCCGGAATTCGGGGGTGTGGCCTGACATGTAAATCTCACTGGCCAATTCCCATTGGCTTGTTTTGTACCACTTGGAGGTGATTGGGCTCCCAAGCGAGACCCCATTACGTCAATATCGATGTAACGTCGAACGTGACTGACTGAATGGGAACTGATGTTTGAATAAGCACAGCGTTTTCTTTACACAAGAAACAGTCTTTTTTTCTTTTTTTTGTTTTTTGAAGAGCGAAGAAGAGATTCACTGTTCCAGTGACAGACAAAATATGTCTGTCAAATTCGCTGGTCAAAAACCTTGCAACTCCATCTGAGCTTGATTTTCATAAAATGTTAATAGGCTATTATAATGACACATGCATGTGTTTTACATATATAAAGCCACAATACCAACTTTGATGACCCGATGTTTAATTATTTAAAAAATACAAGGTTTCCGCCCGACAGCGACGATGTGCAAATTTGTTGTTTTATCATCATCATCACCAACATCATATAGCTACCTATATATTACCTTATTGTGTTCATACCTGTGCCGTGGGATTTTTATCAAAACTGCCCTGGCAAAAAAAAAAAAAAAGGTTGGGAAACACTGGTGGGTAAATAATATATAACCATTCTCAGCAAATAAAGTAACCAAACTAATGCAAGACAATATCTGCCACAGCTGTACTGAAAATCTATAATACAAAAAATTAGTCAAAAAAATCTACAGAATTTCTATAAGAAAAATTCAAGATTATGTTTAGATTAATCTGTACAGTATTCACCTGTGTTCTCAAGTTTAGATGCTGATTAAAAGTTAGGACACAGATGTGAATCCTATTACAAGAGATATATTTTTCAAATTAACTTTTTCCTTCTGTCAGGGCAAAGTACTTTTGCTTTAAAGATCCAGCTTTATATTTCTCTTTAAAGTTTAATATATCAATCTACAAAATGTGAAAAAAAAAAAAAAAATTCAATGGGTATAAGATGTAATTTTCAAGATATATTCTCTGAAAATAATTCTTAATATCTCATGGTGATTTTGATATTTTCACTGAAAAACAAGTCAATCAAAACAAGATGTTTTTCAGTGTAGTCATTATTTGAGCTTGTTCCTAAATTAATATGACATTAAGATAAATAGCCAGAAAGACAAAAACCTGATCCATGATGAATCAACACAGACAGGAGGGTGTGTTTCCATAGTAACACGTGATGAAAGCGAGTGTACAGTCATGTTAAACATGGTCAAGCTATTGACCCAGAAACATCTGTAGAGCAAACCCAGAGAAATGGGGCGCGACAGACCTGCTGGGCCTGTTCGATGTGACAGCGGGAGCACCAGAGGAAGACAGCGAGAGATTCAGAGTGACGCTTGCATTTGAACCAACATCCATCCTTCCAGTTTAGCAGCATGAAAGATGGAGGAGGATTGAGAAAGAAATCAGAACAGGAGAAAAACAAGCCCAATCCACACCTGCTACTGCTCCTCTGAACACCTGCGTCCAAAACATTTCATTTCAACACACACAACAACATTAATAACCATGTCCGCATGGACTTTGGACAAATAGACCTCTGATGTTCACAAAGAGGAGAGAGATACAGGAGATGGTAAAATAGAGACAGAAAACTCTCTATAATGAGAAAATGCATGCAGTGATTATATGTGGATGTTTCTCTTATTTACTAGGGCATCATGCTGATTACACAGTAAACAGTCTTTTATGGCTTTCGTGCTGCGTTTGTTTAAAACACAGCATATACAGCAGAAACATGTTACCATGGAGACCAAGATGTTCCATGCAGTTTGTCCTGCATTGTCCTCTGTGTCTCTTTCTCTCTTTAGATCAGAAGGATGCAGCACCAGGGTGGAGTCTGACAGCTTTTTGAAGGCCTAGTGAAGTCTTATTCTGCAGTAAGCGAAAATGAGAAAATCCACAATATGGTTAATGAAGTAAATGAAAACACAAGGTGGCACTTTACATGAATGGGGTACAGATTGGTTTTTAAAGTTAGTCTTTGATTCACAAGTTCGCCTTCCCATTCAGTCTGAATGGTTAATGGTAAAACAAACTTGGCTTGCTGTCCTCGAAGGAGGCTCGAACCCGAGGCTTGGCTTGAGCTCCGAGTT
The DNA here is from genome assembly GCF_019924925.1 of Ctenopharyngodon idella. Taxonomy (NCBI): domain Eukaryota; kingdom Metazoa; phylum Chordata; class Actinopteri; order Cypriniformes; family Xenocyprididae; genus Ctenopharyngodon; species Ctenopharyngodon idella. Next base: position 2,574,395 of record NC_067225.1, read on the forward strand.
AAAGGGTTAGTTCACCAAAAATTAAAATTCTGTCATTTATTACTCACCCTCATGCCGTTCCACACCTGTAATACCTTTGTTAATCTTCGGAACACAAATTAAGATATTTTTGTTGAAATCCGATGGCTCAGTGAGGCCTCTATAGCCAGCAATGACATTTCCTCTCTCAAGATCCATTAATGTACTAAAAACATATTTAAATCAGTTCATGTGAGTACAGTGGTTCAATATTAATATTATATAGCGACGAGAATATTTTTGGTGCGCCAAAAAAAACAAAATAACGACTTCTATAGTGATGGCCGATTTCAAAACACTGCTTTAGGAAGCTTCGGAGCATTATGAATCAGTGTATTGAATCATGATTCGGATCGTGTGTCAAACCGCCAAACTGCTGAAATCACGTGACTCTGGCACTCCGAACCGCTGATTCGACACGGTGATTCATAATGCTCCGAAGCTTCCTGAAGCAGTGTTTTGAAATCGGCCATCACTATATAAGTCATTATTTTGTTTTTTTTGGCGCACCAAAAATATTCTCGTCGCTTTATAATGTTAATATTGAACCACTGTACTCACATGAACTGATTTAAATATGTTTTTAATACATTAATGGATCTTGAGAGAGGAAATGTCATTGCTATGGAGGCCTTACTGAGCCATCGGATTTCAACAAAAATATCTTAATTTGTGTTCCGAAGGTTAACGAAGGTCTTACGGGTGTGGAACGACATGAGGGTGAGTAATAAATGACATTATTTTCATTTTTGGGTGAACTAACCCTTTAAACCCTGCCTATAAACAGTCCTGCATAGAAGGAGAATAAGAGAAATAGAGGAGGAGATGGGGAGGAGGAGGGATGCTGGAAGAATTGTCGCTGGGATGACGCAGTGACTGCTGCTTATATACGCTCGTAATGATGATTGACAGGACACATATATAATGATTCCAACCTCCCAAGTTTAATGAACAATACGAACAGAAGTGCAAGGTTAAGCACCTCCTCACATTAAACATTTTTTGAAAATAAACATAACTTTGTGTGACTATTGATACAATTCTATAGCTTTTTAGTAGAAAGTGCCAAGTTAAGCTTTCTGCAAAAGTAGCATGCTGTCCATCTCCCTCCCAAGCTCCACACTGCTTTAAAGTGACCTTCAGGAACTACAGTATCAACTGAATCCTTGATGTGATACTGTTTTGAAAAGCTTCAGAATGAGTCAGCATTGAGATTCACTTTACACAACAAAAGATGAAAATCCACAATGATGAAAGATCTGAGCATTGAATAAAGTTTTCAGGTTCATACACAGTGTACCGAGTTTTAAGAGCAACAACAGTTCTGGAAGACATACTATTCATCTCCATGAAGAAACTGTTTTTAGGGATAAAGTATAAACCCTTCAACATAGACAGAATATGAGCTACATTACCCACAATCCTCTATACACTATATCAGAAGTCTCTGTTACCATGGAAACACAGGAAAAATAATAGTGACCCCACATTCTCGGAGCATTATGAACAACACAATCAGATCAGTCTTCCTTATAAAAAAATATCTATACACACACACTGGTAATATTGATTGTCAATTGAATATTACTGTATTGTTATTACTGATTTGATTAATTGATTTTCAATGCTTTGTGGCATTAAGTAGTTCATTATCTCAAAAAGTACACATTTAAGTATACAGTCTTGTATCTTTATCTTTTTCCTACATTGTGTTATATCTAGCTTTGATTAAAAGGAATGGCTCACCATAAAAAGCAAATACTGTCATTATGTACTCACCACTTAGTTGATCGGCTGCCGCAGGACACGCAGAAGTCCATCTTTGCACATGATGGGATCACAAAAGTTTGAGTCATAAATGCCACGTGACTAATCATGCTGGAGCTGCAAGAGAAGTACATCATGTCAACAATGATTGGCTACTTTAAGTAGGAACATTTACAGGAAGTCATCAGTATCTGTGACGGCTGGCAGAGAAGAACATTAAACGAAGGCAGGAAGAACATGAGCTTGTGAATTATGAATCCTGAAGGTTAATGAAAAGTGTGGCTTCTTTCCGCCCCTATCATTAATAAGACACATGGCCTGAGGAAAACAGGAGATACAGGACATGTGTGCGGAATATACATACTCAGTACTGCACACTACTGTATATGCTGGATAATGCCTACTATTTTTATAAAGAATAGTCAGTGAAACTTTATAATCATAAGTGGTGTCCGATAATTATTTCCAGTAATTAATCATTTAAAAAATATAGTTAGGTTCATTTTACAAGTGATATCCTCGTGAGAACCAGGAAAAAAAAAGTCTTTTGAATTTAATTTTTAATTGTCATTACATTGTTTGGAGCACAAGAAACAAATGGAAAAAGTTTGAAAAAAGATATTTTATTCATTTGTTATGCTATGTCCACCGTGGTGGACATCAGGACTGACTTTTATTAAAAAAATAAAAAAGCATGAAAAGACATGTATAAGCAAAAACAGTTGATTTTTTTTTTTTCATTCATTAATCTTTTTTTAGGTTTCAGGATTTTCTTTCACTAAACATTGTATAAAGATGATTCTCAACTATGTTATGAAAGATATAACAGAATCATTTAAAGGTGCCATAGAATTGAAAATTGAATTTACCTTGACATAGTTGAATAATAAGAGTTCTGTACATGGAAATGACATACAGTGAGCCTCAAACACCATTGTTCTCTCCTTCAATCTTGTGCGTGAAAAACACCACAGTAAAAAGGGCGAATCCCATCATAACACCGACTGTTACGTAACAGTCGGGATCATTATTATTTACGCCCCCAAAATTTGCATATACCAGCCCATGTTCAAGGCAAGCCAGTATTAACATCGTGGAGCTGCACAGCCGAATCATCAGACGCAGGTATTGTGAAACAAGCAAGCAAGGACAATAACGAAAATGGCAGATGGATCGATAATAACTGTTCATGATAAATGATATCATGACATATTTAGTGATATTTGTAAATTGTCTTTCTAAATGTTTCATTAGCATGTTGCCAATGTACTGTTAAATGTGGTTAGAGTTACTATTGTTTCTTGCTGTATTCACGGAGATCAGAGCCATGTTGTTATTTTCATTTTTAACCCGAAAATGCTTGCAGTCTGTATAATTCATAGACGCAAGAGTGTGTAGCTTTAGCCACGTTAGCCGTGCAGCACACTATCAAACTCATTCAGAATCGAATTTTAGCAAACATCCACAAAATACATGCCATACTTACGTGATCTGATATGCTGCTTCACGAACAGTTTGTAAAGATCCATTTTGAGAGTTATATTTGCTGTATGAACAACTTCTGTGGTATTTATGCAATGTTTAATGGAGTCGCGAGCTTGGGGGCGGGGAGCACGAGCCTTTAAAGGTGTACACTAGAGCTGTACGATTAATCATAAAAAGTGTTCTTGGGGCAACATGTCATGAAAAAAGAAGTGTAATAATGGGATTATTTTCATAAGAATATCTAATATTTAATAGGAATATTGATATATAATTTCTTGCACTATTCACAAGTTTGTGTCTCCAAAATGCCTGATATGCCATGATGTAAGTCCTAGTGTCCTCTACAGTGGACATGTATGAAATCAAAGCCCTTTTTTGTAACAGAAAGTCATATTCTGATTTGATACCCCATAACAATATACTGAGATGTTGATTTATAAAAAACAATTTGAAAATTAGTCAGATTTAAGTGATAATTACAAAATAATATCATATTTCCATAAGAGTGCTAAATTTGATAATCAATGCCAATAACTTTTAAAGACCAAGGAGAGGAAGTTGTGGTGAAACCTCCAAACATTTGGTATCTCTGAAAAGCCCTGAATGTGCTCTTTACAGGACATTCAGACTTAAAACTGTGACACATACGGAGTCAGGGAAATTTGCTAAAATATAATGCCCACTACAGTGGACAAAAGTCTACGCTTGGGTCTCAGAAGGATATCACTTCCATGCAGTTCATTCATAACACTGGAAAGAGAAGGAAACGTTAAGCACACTGAATTGTGGAATATAGTATACCATTGTTGTATTCTGCACTTTAAATCAAATGTAGAAGGTCATCTGGGTATGCATACAGACAATTCACATACAATGCCTACATAGTATATATACACTATACAGCACATCTAGTCTGTCTGTTGTCAATGGTTGTGTTTGTAAAGGCATACTTTTAGTATTCTGCAGTCAACAAATGCACAGAGAGAGAGAGACGTTGAAAGGAAACTTTAAAAAAAAAAAAAAAAGAAAAAGAAAGAACAGATTCTCATGTTGAAATAGAACAATGGGATTCTAAAGCGGATCTGGGCCTATCAGGTCTTCTGTCTCGGTCAGATATGTGATTCTTGGCCCGACTGCCCTCTTATAATTAATTAAACACACAGAGCTTGTTTCTCATCTGTAATGTTGCCAAGCATATTGTGAGCTTATCTGCAGGTCATTTGAAACAGCTCAACAATGGCTCCGTTCCAAAGCCTACCTTCTGCATACATAGACAACTACCTTCTAAGTGTACATCCTGACTGTCACGGAACGCAAGTCACTACATCTACAAACAGCAACTTGAATAAAATAGTGCACCATACAAAAAGCACTCCACAGGTACACATAGAGACTTGACTCACAACTGATTTCATTATATTTTGCCAATTGAACTAATTTTAGATATTGAACAAACTGATCCAATTTTATCACTTGATCAAAATGACAGTGTGAAAAGTCACATTTGAAAACCAAATTGGATTTCCGCCCAATCATATCCATCATCATGCTTGCACTTCTGACATCAAGTCTGTTTCCAAAAGGTAGCATCTTAAAAATGCTTCTTACATACACAGGTTTTGGAACAGATCTCGAGTTGAAGAGTTTAAGATTTAATGCTTGACAAGGTAAAGCAGGATCAGCAGAACGGAAGAAAATCAGCCGACACAGGGTCAGGTAAACACAGGTGACCACGAGAACACAATCAGACGTGCTGCTCTCCTCTGGCTCTCTCCATGCCATTTTCATCCAGGGAATCACTCACGAGGCTTTGGCAGAGCATATGAGCGTTACTCATCCAATGGAAATGGCCCATTGGTATTGGTGTTGAAAATCTGCCTGTTCCCCAGCACTGGGTTTTGGCAGTCCAGCTTTGAGAGGTTGTGCAACTCAGCAAAGAATACTGTTACATTATCACTACACTGTAAAACTGAATAAGTTGGCAAAACTAAAAAAAAAACACAATCAGTTGCCTCAAAATTTTTAAGTTAAGAAATTCAAAGTTTAAGTAAGCAGAACTAGCAGATTTTTATTTTTAACTCATATTCATGTAACCTCAATGTAAACATTTTTATTAGGGTCAAGCTAATTCAGAAAATGTTAACTTGCTAATTTGCTAAAATGTTAATAATAGCATTACTTGCTGAATGAGTACAGCAATATAAAGCATTTAACATACTTGCTCTCAAACCAAGCCGCATGCAACACTTGCCACCATGATAGTAACTCTACAAAAACCCACAGAAACTCTTCTAAATTAGCATAAAAAAACAATCACTACTAAATCTCCCACTTAACATTAATCTTGCACAAAAAAATATTATATAACACCTAATTTTAGCACTTACTCTCCCTTTCAAGTGTCATGGGCAAAGCATGCTGGGAAATAGAAATCCTAGCCCAGTTTCAGTTCAACTTAAGTTTGTCTAAATTAAAAAAAATAAGTTAATAAAAATCAAAACAATGAAACAGTTCAGTTTACTAATATATATCAGTTCTGTGAACTTGAAAGAAAAAGAAAGTGATAAATACTCATAAGTTGATTTGACAACTAATTTGTTTAATTTAAGTTTGTCCTACTCAAACCAATTAATTATTTTGAGCGTTAGGGTTTACAGTGTATGCAGGGCAAATGCAGGGGTTACTTAAAGAAATAATTCAGCCAAAAATAAAAATTCTGTCATGTACTCAACCTCATGTCTTTCCAAACTGACTTTCTTCTGTGGAACACAAGAGGTTAAAAAAGCACCATAAAGGTATCACAAAAACACACACACACACACACGATAGCCTTGTGCCAGAAACATGAATATTTCCCTCCATTGTAGTTCTCAAATGTCTTTTACAATCATGTTCATTTCAGATGATATAAAGGCACATCCCACCAGGTTCAAATGTCAACGAAAAGACCAATGACCAATGACATTTAATGTAACAAGTTCTTGTTAATGCAATGTAATCACTGGTTCATCAAATGTCATTGGTTCTTGCATGTCTCTTTATTGATGTCAAACATTCTGCAATCTAATTTCTTTTGTGAGAAATAAAAAGTAGAGTAACTGATGACATATTTAATTTCTTGGTGAACTCATTCACTAAATAATAGCAACCACCTCCGAAACTGCTAATGTCAGATTGATGAAGAATATAAGACATTTTGCTAATTTAACCCATAATACATTTGAATTCAAAACATACTATTCTTCTACCCTGCAGAATACAGATGAGAAGAAAATATTTCTTATTCGATCTGCACAGATTCTCATCATTTGCGAGTCACCCTTGGTTGTAGAAGGGAAAACTTTCTGCAAAAAAAAAAAAAAAAAGCACATCCGAATTGTTTGGTTCCACTCACTGTCTTTTTGAGTGTATTAGGTGGGTGGTCTGCCTGGGATCCTGAGAATATTGTGTTTGATTATGCCATCCAACACCTGAGACCCTTTTGGCCCACGGACCACCCACGATCTGTTCATGGACCTCTGATGCATATCGCACACAAAAATGGTAGTTCAAATCTAATTGGTTACCTTGCGCAACTTCAGGGTTCACCAGACCGCCTAGAAATAGTCACATTTACAAGGCACCTGGTTGATAAAATGAGTGCGTTTGAGTAAGAACAAATCACTAATGCCATCAATGATGAAGTGATGCAAGACCAACACCATCAATGAATATCACAATATCAAGTTGTGATGATACTTGGCAATAACTTACGGTAATACAAATAACTTCATAGGGATGAATACTCTTCTCTACGGTCTACAGAGTTCAGCTTAATGCCTGGAGTCAGAGTGGGTTTGGGTTGGTGAAAGAACCAAGCAGACATTCAGCACTCTGGAGAGCAGCACCACACCAGAACACCTCCAGACGCTGGAGGCTGAGAAACCATGTGAGAACATGAACAAGATGCTTGCACTAATGGACAAATATTAGTGTAGACTTGTGCTGATCATCAAATCAAGCATTAGCATTAAAGGGTTAGTTCACCCAAAAATGAAAATAATGTCATTTATTACTCACCCTCATGTTGTTCTACTCCCGAAAGACCTTTGTTCATCTTTGGAACACAAATTAAGATATTGTTGATGAAATCTGATGGCTCAGTGAGGCCTCCATTGCCAGCAAAGTTACTGCACCTCTCAAGATCCATAAAGGTACTAAAAACATATTTAAAACAGTTCATGTGAGTTCAGTAGTTCTACCTTAATATTATAAAGCGACAAGAATACTTTTTGTGCGTCAAAAAAAAACAAAAGAAGGACTTTTCAACAATATCTATATGAGCCGATTTCAAAACAATGCTTCAGAGCTTTACGAATAGAATCAGTGAATCGGAGCGCCAAAGTCACATGATTTCAGAAGTTTAGCCGTTTAATAGGAGATCTGAATCACTAATTCGAAACAAAAGATTCATAAAGCTCAGAAGCTTCATGAAGCAGTGTTTTGAAATCGGCCCATATAGATATGGTTGAAAATTCGTTATTTTGTTTTTTTGTTTTAAGTATTCTTATCACTTTATAATCTTAAGATAGAACCACTGAAGTCACATGAACTGTTTCAAATATGTTTTTAGTACCTTTATGGATCCTGAGAGGTGCAGTAACATTGCTAGCAATAGAGGCCTCACTGAGCCATCGTATTTCATCAACAATATCTTAATTTGTGTTCCGAAGATGAACGAAGGTCTTACGGGTGTAGAACGACATGAGGGTGAGTAATAGATTACATTATTTTCATTTTTGGGTGAACTAACCCTTTAAGAGCAAAGCAATGGCAGTCAGTCAAAAGCATTAGTGGCCTTGTTTTTCTTTTTTAGACAACACCACACAAAAGGGCTGAAACCCTGCTCTGGAACAGCACCGCTTTGTGGTGCCAAACTTGTACAGTGTGAAACGATGCGGTGTTCAAATGTTACAACTAGATGATTAGCAATCGACAACCAATCGCGATAGAAAGTGAAGAAGAGGCCGTCATTCTTACCTTTATAGATCGAAAAGTTCACTCAGAAGAAAACTTTATATTTGTGTAATATAAGCAATGTGTAATATGAGGATGCGCAATGCTAGAGCCTTTATATAAAAAGGTCACGTGCTGCGTTTGTCCAGTCAGTGACACTGACACCACAAATATGCAGATAAAGACTTTTACCCGGGGTTTAGGAATGAGCAGTGTGAAACGTGAATAAAGATAACCCAGGATTCCGTTTACCAGGGGTTTAGAATGACCCAGGGTTAACAATTTCAAATGTGAAAAGCCCTAAAATATCCCTACCTAACAAATATATGGTTGGGTGGTGTTTTAACATGCCAGCTTCCTGGCTATTTTCATGGCAAGTAACAAGTTTAAATGCTATAAAAGAGCTATTTAAAAGGCTTCTAAAGTTTTGGATTCAGGGCTGACGTTAAAATTTCTTCACAGCACAATTTAATAAAATAGGTTTTGAAGATACTGGACTGAGAAACTGGCACGAGAGGCATAGCAGTGGATCTTCATTTGAAAAAGGAACAAATTTTTCTCTTTTTATGTGCTGGTTTTTGACAAGTGTTTATATTTTGTGGAAATCTGCAGAGGTTTCTAGGTAATTTGTCATTGTGTTATTTTCACATTGAAAATGATTTTAATTTAACCCATGATGGTGAACTCTAATGTACAGCATTTAAATAAAACCATCAGAAATGCCCAATATCATCCACTTTCACAGGTGTGTGTCTGTTTTACTTGTGCTGATGACTCTGGTTCTTGTTAATCCATCCTACACCCCCACCATCCTTCAGTGTGGATGAGGGACTTGACTGCTACCATCAGAAAGACACACTGCTCCTGTAGGGCTTGACCTGATTGGAGGAAAAGGAAACAACATCGAAAGATATCTGTTGAAGCGAGGGAAAGGCAGAGAGAAAACAAGAACGGAAAATGTGGAAAAATGCAATGCATGCTGCCTTTATATAAGCCAAAAACATTTTCTTCCCCTCAGAGCATCTTTACATCACAGACTTAGAATTATTCAAATTCAATTAATTCCCCTTTAAGCTTTGGATTGAAAAAAATCTCTTAAATGTTTTGAATGAAAATCTATCTGTGTAGATAGTAAATATGTCATAGATGAACATTACATTTAATTCAATGTAATTGAAGACAAAATTAGGCCACTTTAAACCATTTTGACATATTGAAGCAATTATTACTTAGATAAATAGACGGATGCATTTATTGATACCAGGGGAAATACAGGCGCCAAACAAAGCATGAAGTGCTGTAGTACACATGCACACAGTGCAGATAGAAAGAGAGAGTGTGTAATATGCATGATAATGCTACAGGGCCCATGAATAAGATGATGTGTCCTTGTGCAATGTCATTCCTCTTGGCTCGGGTATCAGCCAGCCGTCACACGCAGGCAAACTCTGTGGTAGAAGAAAGAGAAGACATTCCAACAGGCAGCAAAGATTCCCGGCAGCACGTCTTAAAACATTGTGCTAGAAGATGCCGGTGGCTAAAGCAGCTCTAAGACAAAGTGCTGCAGAGAGGATGAGCAGAATTATTCATGATACACCCCAGTTTGGCCACCAGCTTTTCTCTGCATCTGTCTTCTCTGACTCCAAGAGAGAAGCAAAACTCACAAGAGTTTTGATCCACTATTTGGAAGCGCTGGTGTTGGACTCCTCACAAAAATTACCATGGTAACCATAGTTAAATCAAGATTATGATGGTTTTACATTTTCAAATATAAAAATGTACTATTCTCAAATGTAACTCACATTTCAGTTTAGCTTCAGGAATGCTTTTAGTAGTTGCAGTTGTTATTTTATGCATATTTCTTTTCCATTTTATATTTTAGTTTTTAGTAATTATAGTTCAAGAATTTGTTGATAAAACCACCAAACGTTGAGCTTAGATTTACATCTAATAGAAGCAAGACCTTTGAGGATAGAAGCCGCATCCCTGTTTGCATAAGGATCAAAATTGTAAAAAAATATCAAATCAATATGCTTTTGTAATAACAATGGTGACAACCAAAGTGCCATAACTTACCAGTTTTATTTTAGTATAAAATGCTATTTGTAGGTTACCATTCTTAAAATGGGTCTAAACAACACAAAAAAGTAGTATACACAGTATACACATTTTCTGCATGCATTGAAAATACTTGAAGCATTGTGAAATGCAGTATTCAATGCACAAAGGAGTTTATATATATATATAAAATATACATATATATATGCTAGTATTCCATTCTGAACAGTGTGTCTCTGCCTGCATCATCATGAGCGGCTTCATAAGCCAGACATAAGGTTGTGATTAACACACTGGAAAAATCAAAGGACATACCGACTGTGATGCTCTTAGTCCAGGCGGGATCAGGCTGCGTGGAGCTTGTAAATCAGAGTGATGCCCACATTTCTGTGAGCCCAGATCAGAGCTGCTCACATGTGATGCGAAGTTTGCTAGGATGCAAAACAAGATCTTTATGGACTACAAAATCCAATCACATATTGTCATTCAAATTTTAAGTCACTCATAGTTTTTTTTTTTTTTTTTTAAAGGAACATTTGTGATGTGATCTGCGAAAACCCCTCACATGTTGAAATTTTACCTATCACAGGTTTCAATACCATATGAAAGCTGGATTCGAGCCCTTTCCAAATCTGTTTTTACTTCTTACATAGCTTGTCTGTAACAAAAGGTTATTTGAAGTCGGCTGATCGCTCTGATTTTCAGGAACGGAATTTTGAGAAAAACGGGTTTAAATAAATGTCACCCCCTTTTTTGGCACAGACATGAAAATGCACTATCCAAACATAAATGGTTGTAATTCAAGAATGCTTTGGAATATAGATATATAGAAGGTTGGTCTTGTTTTAAAGAAGACACATGTCAGATTATTGTAGAAGTGAAATAAATTATGAAAGTGATATAAAAAAAAAAAGTTATAGAAGTTTAAGTTTATGAAAATGTAAAAATATAATTGTTTATATTTTATAATAATATATTACAAAGCATGTTTTACTCTTAAACTGCAAGAAAATAGAAGCATAAAAGCCAAAAATGTCAACATTCCAAATTTTAGGTTGAAATATTTCAAAAATGAGCTTTCAGTAAGATTTTGTTTGGGCGCAGTACCAAACTTTTTCACTAGATGACACCCAAGCTCCATTACTGGCCATTTAAGGGCGCCTCCATTTTTTTGAGTGATCTGAACCATATATGTCCATATTTTCATTCATTTTATGAAGTAGACATCCTATTCAGAAGTAGTATGGGCATTTTGGCAGTATTTGATTTGAATTAAACCTCTAATAAACACATAATTAGAACATGTGTGTTCATTATAGCTCCGTTGTTCTCTTGTGCTCCGCCTTCTCACGATAACGTTGTATTAGAAAAAAAAAAAAAACTTTGCGTGCCATAGTTTATACAGGACTGGCGGGAAATTTGCATTAATACACCTTCATTCTACATGTTATGTGGTTTATTTTGATAGGTGAACTGTCCTTGTAGTGTTAAAAGAGGAAAAGCTATGGCCGTTTTTTTTTTTCTCCGCTGGGTGTGTTCTCGAACAGTAACGTTAGAGAAATTGCCACTATAAATCGCTATTTTTCTGCACTTAACAGGCGTATTTTTGCCAAGATATTTTCAGATATGATAGACAAGATAGAATGATAGTTTAATGAAAACCCAATTTTGACAAAAAAAAAAAAAAGATTATTTTCGACCTATTTTTTGACTTTACGGAAAACGTTCCATCGCACATCCGACTGGTTTTCCCAGATTTTACATTTACGTAACACATGCCAAACTCCACTAGCTACTTAAAGCAAAATCAATGAACAAACTGGTGTGACATCATTTCAAACAAAATCAGGGCTAAATGAAGTTTGTTTATAAGTTTGAACTTTCCGGAAAAGTCCATTGGTCAATGATGTAGGTGTGGCTCTCAGGCCCTGCTTTCTTTGCATGTAAATCTTCTCCAGTTCATTTCTTCTGTTCAGCCCGTTGAGGCCAGACGCGAGAAAAAACATAAGTTTGTATTACAAAGTGGCTCTCTAGTGTTTAAATTGCAGTCCTAACTGAAACAGTCAATTAACTTTTTTTCATACTTAATTACAGTATTAAGTATGAAAAAAAAAGTTAATTGACTGTTTCAGTTAGGACTGCAAAAGCTGAATGCTTTAAAGCAATCAAATGTTTAAAGTACTGAATTGCATAGCTGGTACAAACATATCCACGTCACAATGATCAGATGCTTTCTTAGCTACCATTTTTTCACCGCTCTCATTTTTATTGCGTTTATTTTGTTATTTAAAGGAAAGCGTACAGCACATATATACAGATTCATCTAAACATTGCTCTCAGCAGTGTGGGCGCCACTGAGATGTTCACTGACAGTATATCATTGTTCACGGATTTTTTTTTTTCTTTTTACCCCTAAGTAAAGAATGAAAAAGAACTTAACTGAGTAAATCAGGACATTATGCGAAATCTTCCAGAGCTGAATCACTCTCGTCAGGCTGAAGGTGAGGGAGAACAGGTGCTACTGAACCCCACAGAGCCGTCTGGCCCATGACTGAAGCACCCTGGGTCTGTTTCCATCAGACACACACTCACCTGTGAGATCTCCTCACCTGAGCAGCAGAGGGGCGGGAAGTGTCCTGTGTCCCGCTGGAGCTGGAGGTGACGGAGGGACAGGCAGAAAACCTGTAATTCTGTAATTTAGCCAGAACCTAGATAAAATGTGCTTTTCACACTTACACCCACACAAGGCCAGAAATAATTACATCTAAAAGCTAGCTGAATTTTTATACATGTAGAAACACTGAAAAAATAACACTGCCACTGACGTCTGCTAATTAGGAAGCTTTCTATGTGTTTATTTCAAAACTTCCTAGCACAGTTCTGAAAACTTTGCAGGCTTTCAGGGAATAGTTAATCTAAAAATAAATAAATTGTCATATTTACTCATCATCATGTCTTTCCAAACCTCTGAATTTCTTTTGGTGGAGCAAAATACTGGAAAAAAACTTTTTTTCCATAATGTAAACTAAGGCTGTTGAACTACAAGTGACAGAAAAATATAACATCATAACGCTATATTCCAAGTAGCAATGAGTAAAAGACGGTCTTTTACTAATTTTACACAGTTACTGGCCGAAATTTAAGTCATTATTCATTGATCAATATGCCATGCTAAAACACGCATAAGAAACAATGACAAATTAATAAACATCAAACCTTGACTAATAAAAAAGCTTTTGTGACTTGCGAGTCAAAGCATTGCTGTCAATGCTCACAGTCAGGCGTCCGTTCAACGGACGATGCTCCAGGTTCAAATAATTTCAACTTTGACCGCTTTGCCACATGAAAAACATTGTTTTAATATTTTTTGATTAACGCAGCATTTAAGATAAAGCAAAGGAATTTAAAATCCAATTAATTGGGGCAGATTAGTGTCATCTGGTGTCAGTGGTGGAAAGACAAAGAAAATCATGTGTAATACCATGGTATAACCTCTAGATGTCTGTAGAGGTCTACATAAATACATAAACAGGGTTACGCAATTTTTCTAGACATAATTACTTTTATTAGGTTTTGCATTTGGATTTTTTTTTTTATATATATGAAGACTTTTTTGTTTTAAATGTTGATCTGGACTGTCAGATTTTGCATTAATAATCAGTTAATATGTGTGCGCATAATTGTGCGTGTGTGTATTTTGCACTCATGTTTTACAGTTCATCCCGTTTATTGTGGTGTTCTTTAAATTTACATCATGCAGATTCAACAGAAATTATTAAAAATCCCTGATCTAAAAAGATTAAGTATTTACAGTACCATCAGAAAGACAGAAGAAAATCACCAGAGTCTTTTTAGCAAAAACATGTTTAATCTCTCCTTAATGCCTGTTTATTTACAAGTAGTAAATCTGCAAAAACAAAAAAACAAAACAAAAACAAAATTACACATGAATCGATACCAGTGACAGTCTGAGTCCTGAAGCATAATTGTTCAAAGGTCTTTTGTTATTTTAGTTTCACCAACAACACAAACCATTTTGCTTCATCTCTGTATTTTGTTCAGGTCTGAAGGAAAGATACTTCATTTTTTAGAAATTACTGGAAAGAAATGAAGCAAAGGAGGGATGAGGTTAGAGTTTCTATATCTGTGCTGCAGTATTATTGCATGTTATCAAGGTGGACCTTCATGGAGATCTTGAGTTAAAGAGCAGATTCATGAAAAGTGTAGAAGCCATTACAGGAACATATAAAAGAAGAGCAGAGAACACTTGAGAAGCACCAGTTTAGACACATTTCAATCTAAGAAACACAATGACAGGATCAAAATATAAATAAATTAAAACACAATGTGAATTTTTTTTTTTTTTTTTTTTTTTTTTTACATGTGATTTGAAATACAGGTGTAAACATTGAAAGTCCCTGGGAAGAACCGCAAGCCAAACGTTCAGATCATCATCAGTGAGTCCAGCAAACTGACCACAGCAGTTCTCTGGTCAAGAAATGACAAACTCAAGAGTGGAAGGAAGATCCTGAGATGTTTTGAACTCATTTTAAAGCATGTGAAATCAAACTAGACTGATTAGGAGGTCAACGGCCCATCCACTGCAGTTACACTGACCAAAAACATCAACACAACTTCAGTCAGTCGAATTCAACTGTGAGTGAGTCTGTGTGATACAGGATCAGTGGAGCAAAGTGCCGACATGCACCATCCTACTGACAGCACAAGGTTATTGCAAGAAGATTATATAGAGCAGATTTTAATGTCAAAATAAACCAGTCGAGCAGGGAAAAAAGTTAAAGTTTAAACAAAAGTGTTAAGATAAATCCTATTTTTCTGCTTTTTGACGACCTGGCTTTGACATCACTATCAGAGCGAGCAGATTACTTTAGTTACAACCAAGATAATAAACTGGATTTGAGGTTTGTTCACACCAAGAATGATAACTTTAATCATAAAATTTTAGCAGAGTGTAACGGCTCAGAGGACATATATAATTGGAATCACTTTGAGCAATTTATTTTTCCAGCTCATGAATGATTAAAAACATTGACAGCCAATCAAAATCCTTCCCATTTAAAGGTTTTATTTACAGAACATATCAGAAGTGCAAGCTTGGAATGAACAATGTTATTGTCCATTGGTGTGGATGCTAATGTAGTTATCGTTCTTGGTGTGAACAGGCCTTTAGCTTTTACTTAGCCATTTTAGTTGCATGTTATTGAGGAAAAGTTGCCAATATATCCGATATATTTGGTCTGATTTCCTGGAAAAGGAATCAGACCAAATATATCGGACCAATGTATTTGGTCTGATTTCCTGGAAAAGAAACAGCAAATTTTAAATCTAATAGACATGTTGATCTCATGGGGTCTTTAATATGAGAAACTGGCCAAAAAATCTTCAGAAGAGACTCATCAAGAACATGGAAGATTGAGTAAAGATAATAGAGAATCTAGAACAATATTTCACCACATTTCATACCTGCTCATACCACTTTACTGCGTTATGAAGCCATAAACAATAAAACATTCTCCCATGAACGATGGATCTCATGTTCAAGAGGAAACAAACGTATCAAAACAAAAGCAGCTCTTCAAATAGTTGGACAAACATGCAGTCGTCTCTTAAAGTGTTCGATGAAACCAGAGCGATTGATCAGTCTAAATCAATCAGGATTGCTCAGGTCCGTCTCATTAAAGACAAAAGGCCATTTCTCTTTTCTGATCACGGAGGCTGAAGGCCTGATGAACGAGCGTCTCCTCCCTCCGTATCGACATGCCGCAGAAACACTGACTCATGGATCTGAAACAATTCACTCGGCCTCATTTTCACTCATTTATTTCAGCTCAGTCTCAGTAAATGTAGTGATTTTTTCAGAAGATGCTGAAAGACCAGGATGATCGAGTGTAATGAGTACACGTGTACGAAAAGTGAGTTTGTTTGGTGTCTAAAATCAAGAGCCCGTCCTGTAGCATCTGATGAAATAGTAATTAAAGCTTTGCAGTTCAGTCAAAATAAAAAAATGTGTCATTTTTGGAAGAATTATCTCTCCTGTCATAATTTTTTTCATTGTAAAACAATCAGAGCACATTCCTACTTCACAAACCTTTTTCAGCATTAAACAACATTCAAATAAAACATGGCACAAGACAAGATTTTTATTCATATTTTTGTAATTTTTTTCCTTCTTTTTGTCATTGTGTAATGTCAAATTCACCTTCGTCAACACTACTGTATGTAAAGAATAAAACAGACGCACCGTTGCGTTTGCCCAACGTTGTGTACATGGAGATGGAGGCAGTTGCTCGTTGATTCTGTAAACTGTGCAAATTCAGCAGAAACACAAGTGGCAAAGAGAGCGGAGAGGGGCAGTCGATAAAATTTGTACAAAATAATAAAACATTGTAAACACGCAATCAGTGTCCTTTGATCCGCCGCGATCATTGGCTCGTGACACAGTCACATGACTTCATTAGAGGTCCTAAACGTCCTCATTGTCTCTTCAAAACAGGAAAGAGCGTCTTTGTCCGTGTTGTGTGAAAACATCCACCGCACTCAACAAATCATCCAAAAACAACGCAAAAAATCTACACCACCTACATTCAGCATTGTGGTTTTGTCCGTGTAAAAACACACCAACTGACTTTGAGAGTCCCGATCAGCTGGAAAGAGCCATCGTGTCAATCACCTGCTCCAGTTTAGACCTCAATCTCTGGCGGCGGGACTGTTCATCCCGCTCTAGAGCCGACAGGATCTACAAAAGCCGAACGAGAAAAACCAGTGAATACATGACAACGAGACAGCAGATGGAGAGCGTTTTGAGGCCTTTGCTACTTACCTCGTCCTTGTATTTGGTGATATAGGAGAAGATTTCGTGCAGCGCACTCATGCTGTTGAACTGACTTAAATGGAGACGCGATTGTTCAGCCAGATACGCGCTCATATCCTGATCGCTGATCGCAGGCATCCGAGAGATATCAGAGTAATACCTGCACATCACACACACACACAGCGATCGATTAGCAGTTTAACACACCCGTCAGCAGATCAAACACAGCAAAAAATGTTCATCCAGACATCTGCTGTAAATGTGTAGACACACTTTAGATAAAAGCTTCAAAGATCAAAGTTTCATATTCTACACTTCAGAGCATTTTATTACCTGTATGTGCAATTACAACATCAGCATTTCTAGCACTAAAAATGATTGAATGAGCTCTTTTTTTTCTTTCTTTTTTTTGCAGTTTGGTTTAAATAAATGGTGAACTACAGAGGCTGTTTTGCATTATGAACACTAGTCTATATTAGAATGTCTACATAGTAGGGTTGGACAATATATACACTACCGTTCAAAAGTTTGGGGTCAGTACATTTTTGTTAAATAAATAAATAAATACTTTTATTCAGCAATGATGCTTTAAATTGATCAAAAGTGACAGTAAAGACATTTACAATGTTACAAAAATTTTTATTTCAAATAAATTCTGTTCTTTTTCTACTTTCTATTCATCAAAGAATCCTGTAAAATAAATTGTATTACGTTTTCCACAAAAATATGAAGCAGCACAACTGTTTTTAACATTGATAATAATCAGAAATGTTTCTTGAGCATCAAATAAGCATATTACAATGATTTCTGAAGGATCACGTGACACTGAAGACTGGAGTAATGATGCTGAAAATTCAGCTTTGATCACAGAAATAAATTTAATTTTACAATATATTTACATAGAAAACAGTTGTTTGAAATTGTAATAATATTTCACAATTATTTTTCTCCTTTATTTTTGAAATGCAGCCTTGGCGAGAATAACCGATCCCAAACCTTTGAATGGTAGTGTAAAACAATTATACAATTATAGTGTAATAATCTCAATATTTTCAGCTTTTGATGATATTCAACACACAAACTATTTAAAATGTTAGATTTAAAAAATAGTAAAGAAATATAGCTAAAATAGTCAAGGCATGTTTTTACACGGTTTTTCACTATATAAACATAATCATTATACCAATATAACAATACATAGTGATAAAAAGATATATTTACAGTACATATGTTTTTGCTAAAAAAATAATTCTAATATATGAAAAAAATTCCACACAGAGACATCTGTGAACATTTTTAAATTGTTGATTCTAAATGATTCATTCTAACTGATTCACACAAACAGACATTTTGAACTGAATCATGTAAATGAATCAAACTTAAATACCAACTTAACTAATGGTATTTTTGCTACTGAAGTATAAGTCAGAGATGCTATTAAAAGATCTGTCATGATGCAAAACCTTAGGAAAGTTGGTCAGATAAAAAGTGCATATCTTGCGATATCTACAATGTAGCTTAACTGCACATTGTGAATATATTATGAACAGATATATCATCCAGCATGTCAATGGATATGGTAGCATGTAGCTTTTCTAGTGTAAACTCTATTTCAAAAGACTAAGAAACATTCTGTTAAGTAAAGTGAGCCCTTCATGAACATCCCCGTGTCATACCTCTCCACCCAGTTCTTGTAGTTAGGGATGTCTTTAGCGTAGAGCAGCTTGTTGGAGGGTGAGTCTTTGCCCAGCTTGTGTTCTGACGTGGAGCAGGAGTCCATGAAGGTCTGAGCCACTACGGACAGACACGCGTCTGTAATGCTGTTCTTATGAATGTCGAACACAAACTGAGGGTTCTTGATCACGTTCACCCAGAACCTCAGCGGCAAACTGCAGAGGAAAAGAAACAACGTTAGAATACAAAGAGAGGATGTAAACATGCTTTCAATGAGCTCCTCGATTTCCAGACCACACAAGCTCACCAGTTGCTCTTCCACGTGTGCCTGACGTCGGGATCTGATATCACGTGTCTGTCGGCCTGCTCGTCTAAGAAGTCGAACATGTATTTGATGGCCAGAGGAAGTGCGCTGCCCCGGTGGGCCGTACTGAAGATGGTCTCAAACAGGTCATCTACAAACTTCTGCAGTGTACCCTGTGAGAGATGATCAATCAATCAAAAATGAGCACAGACTGTTTGTGAATATTCTTTACAGAAAATAACATTTCCGTAGAGCAAAAATGTCATTTTGTAAAAGTAAACTGAAAAAGTAAAATTCTTCAATGTAAACTTATTAATCTTTGTAAAGATAAACGTAAAAATCTAGATTCTAAATTCTACAACTTTTGTAACTCTGTGCTCACAATTTTTACTTTTGCTTGTTTGTTCGTAGATCTTTATAGTAAATATCATTAATAGATTTGATATTCTGTTATCTAATGAAGTGACATTCAGACATTTTTAAGTGTGACTTGATTAAAGCTGCTGTAGATTCTGATGTACGTGTTCTTGAGCACTACAGAGCTGCTGGGAAATGCAACTGAGATTTCTGTGTACTGTCAGACGGAGACGGGAGCATAGGATGGATAAAGACCTAGTTTTTCCCAAACCGCTCAATAAGCAAAGGTCATTGGTCTAATTAAGATACAGTTCTTCATGAGAGTGGGACCACTGGTAAATGTTAATGAGCAACTAGTCATTCACACACAAAGGTCAACACTAACTGTCTGAGGACTTCAGCTAAGAAAATCAGACATGGGCTTCAAAAGTGAGGCAATTAGTTTGAATGTGTGTGTGTGTTTATCAAGACGGAGAATATTAGTGACAGATTTCAGTGTACTAAACACTCCTGAGTAATACATTAGAAAAATATAGTAAATTATAGTGATTTTTTCTGATTAAAAGTATGTGACAGTGTTGTTATTGTTAACTAAAACTATTAAAAAAAAAATTCAGTAATTTAAATAAAATCTAAATATAAGATCAAAAACTTAAACCTAAAAAACTTGATGAATTAAATTTGAATGAAAATTAGAACTGAAATGAATGTTTATGCAGTGAAGTCCTAAAATTACTAAAACTAAAGCTAAAAATAAAAATAAAAATAAAAAGCCAAATAGAAACATTCTTTAAAAAAAGCAACTAAAAGAAACAAAAGCACATAAAAAATGACTAAAACTCAAAAACAGAAAATGTATAAAAAATAAAAGCTAATTCAAATATGAATAAATACTATAATAATAATATTTAGCTGTGTCTCATTTATTGGCTGCATACATCATTGAGGCTGCCTCATTTCAGTAAAGTAACCACTATGTTCCAAAATAATTAAGAAATTACAACAATTTATGATTCACAAGGAATAACTGTCAATTTTATAATGGTTACTTTTATAAAATAAGATGTACGCGGCCGACAAATGCGACCTTCGAAATAAGACAGCTCATATAATACTAAAATTAGTTTTTTTTTTTTTTTCAGAATGGTATGCAGTTTGTACTACAGTACGTGGAAATCTATATGCACAAATACTCAGATGATCTACTACATTTGAAGTATACGATAGAACACTCTTCAACAATGCATCAATGCTTGACTCAACCTTCCATTTCCAGTCTAACAAACAAATGATTTATAATGAGTGATTTTTATTGATGCTATCTATTATTTTTAATATGCTTAATCTTCTCTTTTAGAAAGTATTTCTAAATGAAGAATATACTGCTTGAAGTTTTTCAAGGTACTTTTGATATCCCTGATAAAGTGCAGTATGCAATACACACTAAGTGCATCCCACGTGTTCTTGTGCACTATTCTATGCTGTTCTGTAGTATAAATAGAGTGAGTAGTGTGTTCAAACTGAAAATTCTAAATAGAAAAAGTGCACTTTAAATACCTGGATGATGCACTTAATTAACTGAAAAGTATGGAATGTTGGACACTTCATGCACTGAAGTGTCACAGCTGCAATTATGTAGTGGAGGGGTTATCAGATTCTGATGCTGGATGGCAAAATAACCTTATAAAATTCATACACTACACAGTTGAGTGTATAAGTACATAGTGTATAAGTGCATAGTGTAGAGTGCATCATTTGGGACACAACTCATGTCTCTTCTCACCTTGGTAGCCAGCAGGCGCGTCAGGTAGATCTCGGACACCATCTTGCTGCCGCGGTCGCCCTCCCTCTGGTCCATGTGGTCGTGGTTCTTCACCAGGTGCCAGAGTTTGGTTCCGCTCTCCAGGTCTGGCGTGATCATGGGCGTCCGCGAGCGAAGGCTGTCGGGACTGCTGGCAGTTCTCAGCATGCTCTCTATTGAGACAAAGTGACAAGAGAAATTACATTTATTACATTTAGTTGTTTGTCTTCGCTTCAGTAACTTCATGAGAAGCTTTTGATCTTAAAAAATATGCAAACAAACTGTATAACTAAAGAGAAACTAGACTGGAGAGAAATTATAAATTAAGAGTGAAATACAGGGGGAGTGACAGTCCAAAACAATATTACCTAGAGATAAAAACCTAGTGATAAATCAAAATTGGGCAGAGAGTAAAAACTGTTTCTTTTCTCTCTCTTCCTCCCTCACTGGCAAAACACAGACTCTGGATTTGATATCCATCATTTCCAGTCTGTCTGAAGCTCTGGACCGCTGTAATCATTCCACTGAGGACCAGAGCATTAGGATAGACAACAACACCACAAACACACAATACTGCTGCACAGAGGAAAACCATGCCAAAGAGAAACATATAAATAAAGAAAGACAGAAAGGCTATGTTCGGAATAAAATAGGCTACTACGGTAATGCTTACTACACTATTTATTCTGTATACTGCCTATTTTTTGACATTTGTGAAAAAATATAATTTAGTTTTTGCTATTTTAATTCATTTCTGAGTACAAATTTATTAAAATTTAGTTTAAAATTTATGCTGATTACTTCCAGTTTGTTACACTAGTAACGGAATACTGCCTTGGCAACTACAGAAACTGAAATAAGTAAGGAATGACTGATGACGGGCCGTTGAATTATTAGAAAATAATGCTTACCCGATGCGGCCACGACACAAAGCGTTGTGTCCGTTCTTCTGTGTAGGACTAATTTCTTACATGTCTAATCCCACACTTCCATTGCTAATTCCAAAGCGTAATTTTAGAGCTAGTAACGTAGGCTCGAACCATTGATAGCAGACTAATGCTGCTATTAATGCAGTTATTAGAGAGAGAGAGAGAGAGAGAGAGAGAGAGAGAGAGAGAGAGAGAGAGAGAAAGAGCGTGAGCATATTACGTAAGTCTGTGCATCTCTACTAATAGCGAAACTGTAAGTTTATCTGCTTCAAGAACAGCGCTGTT
Source organism: Ctenopharyngodon idella (assembly GCF_019924925.1). Classification (NCBI taxonomy): domain Eukaryota; kingdom Metazoa; phylum Chordata; class Actinopteri; order Cypriniformes; family Xenocyprididae; genus Ctenopharyngodon; species Ctenopharyngodon idella. The sequence continues at coordinate 2,596,900 of NC_067225.1, forward strand.
ATTACCTTGCTAGTGGGAAATGTCATGTAGCTTTTAAGTTGTTAAAGGGTTAGTTCACCCAAAAATGAAAATTCTGTCATTAATTACTCACCCTCATGTTGTTCCACACCCGCAAGACCTTTATTCATCTTCAGAACACAAATTAAGATTTTTTTATGAAATCCGAGAGGTATATGACTCCTCAATAGACAACAATTTAATAACCACTGTCAAGGTCCAAAAAAAATTGTTAAATCGCTGTCTATTGAGGAGACATAGCGCTCTCGGATTTCATCAAAAATATCTTAATTTGTGTTCCGAAGATGAACGAAGGTCTTACAGGTGTGGAAGACATGAGGGTGAGTAATTAATGGCAAAATCTGACTTTACTGATAAAATCGTCAGAGCAGCGCTGACAACACATTTCTGTGCGAGTGTGTGTCCATACTGTATGTGTGTTCGAGTGAGAGAGCGAGTGGAAGAAAAAGAGTATGTGCTTTCCGACAATTTTTTTGCAATTTTGTTGCAAAAAACATTTATTTTATCCTATTGTTTACTATATGTATTTGCTTGGTCAGTGTCTTTGTGGGTTTTGGTTCTTTTGCTGTTGTAGGCTGTAAAGTGAAGTGAAATGGAACTATAACGTGGTCAAGACCTGCCTGGAACTACTTTAGCTGTGTTTCCCTGAAAATAATTACACACCTTAGAACGTTCGTCAACCAATCAGATTCAATCATTCAACAGCCCCGTAGTAGGGCAGGGACAATGCTATCGCGATTCGTGGATAATTTCTGATATTTTAAAAACGCATCGCAAATTGATTCTGAGTTTAGTTTTTAACAGCAGATGGTGCTCTAGGCTAGTTTTTAACTGCATGCTCAAATGCTCACGAAGAAGACCACTCGTGCGTTCGGCTGAGTCTGATAATGTATTTGGACCTCAGAATGCTTTTATGACGTGAGATTAATGTAAACAGCCCATTGCAATCACCCTTGTAATTCGCTTCAACCTTTTTGAACTTTATGAATAATTATTTTATAGAAGGTTTAAGTGGTGTAAGGAACTGGAAGGAAGCAGAGTACGTCTGTTTCTAAAACACGCAGTGCCACCTGCGGTTGAAAACTAAGCTCAGAATCAATTCGAGAGAGGATCACGATACATACTGAAAATATCAGAATCGATCCAGAATAATTTCTCGATTCGCAATGCATCGATGTATTGTCCCAGCCCTACCCCGTAGTATAAATAAGTTTAAGCTGAAGTATTAAATTGACTAAAACTGAAATAAAAAATTAAAGCTAAATAGAAATGTATTTAATAAAAACAAAAACTAATAAAAATGACAAAAACATTTAATAAATTACTAAAAACTTGAAAATATAAAAATAAAAGCTATACACTGGCAATAGACCTTATTCACAGCAGCGCCGTCTTTGATTTTTAACGGGAATGAAAGCGAGACTGTTAGGGATAGACATACATCTCTTCAGTGGGTTGTACTGCTATATAATGTGTTTTTGGATTGTTCTGCTGACGAAACACTGCAAAATATCTTTCCAAGAAATTTCAGTAGTCAAAAAACTCCCGACAACATGAGCCGTGAAAAATTATAAGTGATCTAGGAGCTTCATACAGGTTTTTATAGCGGATGCCTAACAGCCTCGCTTTCATAACTGTCATGGCGCTGCTCTGAATAAGGTCTAAGGAAGGTCAGGTTTAGTCCATTGTGGAATGCAGTATGTTCTGATTTCATGCTGCACTAGAGACAGAGAGAAGCAGAGCTCCCTCACCGTATCTGCTGAGGGATTTGGTGAACGTCGAGGAGTTTGAGATGTTGTAGGCGGAGTTTTGCTTAGGGACCAATGCGATTGCTGACCCATCTGTTACCTAGACAACAGAGAGAGAGACAGATTGACACTGACACTGTCTATTACCGACACAAATACATCAGACAATCAGCACTGGCCAATATCTGCATCAGTCTGATCAAGCTGATCAAGCAAAAATTGTAAAACTGAAATTTTGGAAAAACAAAACAAAAAGTACAATACTATATTGTAAAAAATGTGTAAACATGAAAAAGTTAAATTCTTCCATGTAAACCTATTAAGATTCTACATTTTAAAATCTACAGAGACACTTTTTTGTGACTTATAAATTGAGTCATATCAGATATCAGCCATAAATTCTAAATTGTAAAACTGAAATTCCGTAAAGACGAACATGTATAAATCTATTTTGTAAAATTACAATTTTGTAAATGTGAAAATGTTAAATTTGCACATTTGTAACAATAAATATGTAAAATTCTGATTCAAAATTCTAGAGCTTTTTTGCAAGCACAGACTTGTAATGTCGGTCATCATTTCAGTTATAAGCCATAAATTCTATATCATAAAATTTGTACATTTGTAAAGATAAACTAATCTAAATCTAAAATCTAGAGTTTTTTTGTGAACACATTTATTTCAGTCATCATATGATCATCAGACATAAAAATTATGATCAGTTATCAATATCTAGATCAGTGCATCTCTACTGCTTTTGTGGTTTTGTGAAGTGTTGCTATGGTTACCTGATCGTGCGCTATGTGTTAAAATGCTTCAATTGTCACCTAGTAACTTGCTGAGGGGTTGCCATGGTTACTGGGCAGCGGGGTGTAGAGGTGTTGCCATAGTAACCTGGCAGAAGATGTGCAGAGGCCACTGCAGTTACCTGATAGTGTGCCAGTGTGTTGAGACGTTTCCAGTCGTTGTCGATCTTAGTGGTGACGTCCTCGTCCTGGAGAATGATACGAGCCATGCGACCCTGCCGCCACTCTGTTCAGAGAAACACACATGAGCAAAAAAAATCATTCTATGTACAGATAATCTAGACATTTTTTTGCTGGTTAGCTGGTTATTTATGATCAATTGCTGGAGTTAAAGTCAACCTGGTTGAGCAACTTGTTCAAGCTGGTAGACCACACTGTAACCAACCACAATAAACCAGCTTTACTTGATTGATCATTATTTTCATACCGAGGTCCATGTCTCCGACTTTCGGCCGCTGCGAGTACGGAGTGCCTTTAAACACGGCGTCCAGCAGTTTCTCTTTGACCTGTGTGATGGTGTCGCAGTTCAGGCATTTAACGGTGACCTCTGCGCCGTTCTCATTCTCTGGGTTAATGCAGTGCAGCGTCTGCAGACCACAGCAAGCACAAAAACCACTTAAATAAATCACATAAACATTATTTACTGAAATAAAGTATAGCTGAATAATATTAAAGTGATTAAAGTGCCCCTATTACGCTGTTTTAAAGGTTCCTAATTTTGTTTTGGAGTCTCCTACAACAGGTTTACATGGATCCAAAGTCAAAAACACTTAAATTTTCTCATAATATCCATTGCACCATCAGCTCTTTTCTCACAGTGTCTGAAACGGTTTGATCAAGGATTCGGACTCTCTGAAACCCCTCCGAGAGCTGCTGATTGGTCAGATGGCCCAGTCTGTTGTTGGGTTTATACTTAAATATTACTAATATTTAAATTATATTCGAATTTAAAAGGCATAATTTCTGTTAGGGGGGAAAAAGGCTTTTGGCTTGTCTCTTGAGGCCACAAGAGGGTGCAATGACCAAAATATTAATGCACCACATTAAACTGTTTATTCAAATCAATGAAATAACATGACTGACTGTACAAAAAAGTGCATAACGTTTATAAATCAAATATAATGTCGTAAATTGCATAAACAATTATGAACAAAACAGTATCGTTTATTTATGCATAGTTTAATACAAAGCAAAAGCGCAGATCACAAGGAGTACTTTTTGTGTTTAAAAACATGAGATGCAGTAGAATGGGAAAAAAAACGCACAAGTCTTGAGGCATGTTTTTAAAAAGTTGAACTTTTAATTTTAAGTATTTCTAAACATGCGGCTTTCTGTTGCGAGATGAGAGTGCAATGGTCAAAGATGTCTGTCTAGCGCATGTTTACATAGAAAACAATGGAAAAGCAGTGCAGAAAATGCGTTCTGTGTGAACGGCTTGATTACGGTTTAGTTCTGGATAGGCTAAGAAAAACATTAAACCGCAACAACTCTAACATCATCATGATCATATCTTGTGCGCACACTTAAAATTAAAATGCACCTTTTTGCATTCGAATGTGGATTTTTAAATTTGACGAATATTCAAAATTCGAATTTTAATTTGACAGCCTTAGTCTGTTGTGATTGGTTGGAAAACAAACGCTCATTAACATATCTGAATATCAGCTCTTCCTCAGCACTTGATACACAGTGATATGAACAGTAACAATGGTGTTGATTTTACCACATCAAATCTCATCAAAGTGGATTTGCTTTGGCAGCAGAAAACAGCATCTTCTCGACATGTACAACACAAAGCAAACTCTTCCAGTCTCAGTAACAACTATGGTGTTTGAGGGCGGGGCAAAGCAGACAATGTTCACCGACAGCTAATGAAGACCATAGTCTGGCATTATTCAAATGAGTTACAAACCTACGTAGGTTCAGCAGGAAGTAAGACTGGAATTACTGACAACTCGTTTCAGGCAGTTCAGAATCGCTTCTTTGATCTTTGAAACTGCAGACTTTTTGCAAAAATCCCTATTAGACATGACATTTCATGTACTATCTGGGCACTTTAACACTTAAAACAAGCAATACAGACAACTATGACAAGATTCTGTCATAGCTTCAGATGCATTCAGAACCATTGCTTGTTGATTTTGAACTGGGAGTCACTGACCAGTGTTTTGTAGTCGATCTGTTGTCGGATGAGTTTGTCTTCACTGAGGGAGTATCTGGCCTCTCCGGTGATGGCGTCTATGGGCCCTTTTTCCATCTGCTGCTTTATAGCACAATACAGCATGAAGAGGGGCTCACCTGCACACTCCTGAACACACAGGACAGATATTAGAGAGTGAGATTAGACCTCAGAATAACACATGAAGACATACTCAAAGGGAAGCACTTGTATATTTAAGGGTCAGATAATAGAAAGTTTCTTGTCCTAAAACAGTCCCAAAACAGACCCAAATAACTCATGCATGCACACCTGTCTGACTCTAGGAGAAGCTATAACCAGCCAATTCATGCTTTTGCTTATAAATTAGGACCGTATAAGGTAAATTAATCCTTCAGTTTCTCCATTTCATCCTGGCAAAAGCACCATGCCATTTTGAGTTTCACTCAGCAGTAATATTAATAGCGAATGGCCGGTCATCATGGAATTTACACAACATAAGATTGCTTCATTTTGTGAGAAGTGAATAAGTGTTCATGAATATTTAAAATTATATGTGCCTGAAAAGCTTTCCTTTTTCCCAATGCACTTTCCATGGTTATGGATTTTCAAATACAGCCCAGTTTATATGAGAATTGGGGTTTATAAAAAGTCTTGAAAAATGTGGACACCAGGACAATCTGGGGACGCGTCCCAAATGACATCAATTTCTGGTCCTGTGGGCCGTTATAAATAAAGTGTCTCCATAACTGTGTGATCGAGGAAGTTTTCCACCATTGGATAACTGTGTCTGCAGCATCCATTCTTCCAATTTTGCCAATAGTAGTCATTTTCTCCACTTTGCCCAATGATTGACACTTGTGGATATATTTGTACTCGTGCCTCTCGCTCTCATTCTGCCCATTTCACAGCACTCCACCACTCTGTGACCATGAAATGAGTGCAAGTCATATACTGTTAGTGGGCCACGCCCTGTTTTTATTTTTGCACATCTACTCCAGCCACTTTATCTCACTAATAATGAAAAATCCCTAATTTTACCTATTTCATTATATAATTCAATACCTTTTGAATGAATGATGTTTCTGCTCTCTGGCATATTTATAGTTGGCTTTCATATTTGGTTTCTGATCATATATATTTGCAGTTGTAGCAATACTGACATCATGTAAAATTCTTTCACTATTACTATTTCACTGATCTAAAATAACCCATGCAAAGTAAATATGCAAGGTAGTATTCAGTAATATTATCGATTTAACTGGACTCTCATTGATCACTTGAACGAGAGTAAAAACACAATCAAACGGCTTGTTTCAAACTCTGAAATGTCTTGAAGAGCTAATGTGCAACTCCTACAAAAATAAATAAGACAAAACACAGAATCCTGTGACTCCCAGGAGCCTCAGCCATGTAAAAACGGCTGTTTAGACGTGGAAATGAGCGGCGGGGCACGTGAACAGACCCGAGGCGAACAGACGAGCGATGGAGGGTTAATAGAAGGCTAATGACTGTGGAGGAGAGAGCTGGAAAACACTTCAGAGCATGATAGGTGTCAAACAGCCAATCACACGCCTCTCTCTCTCCGTTTTACTCAGTCTCTTCCTCCTACACACATTCTCTGGCTTTCATCATTTACAACTGCTGCTCTTCTCGTCTCGGTCTCACTAATTTGATCATCATCTTCGTTCTATCAGTGCCGTCTGTCTCCTGAGAGTTTGTCTCTGATGCTTGACAGAAATGTTCCCAAACGAGAATGCAGAACACACCACAAGATCAGTGCATTAGGCTTTAAAGACAATATAATATCAAATTTTACTTTCTTAAAGGTGATGTGTGAATTTTTTTTTTAACTAAATACCTTCTTGTAGAAAAAAAAAAATTTGTAACACTGCTTTCAAAACATTGATTTGTTTGTTTAACACAACTGATTCGACCAATGGTGAGAGTTTGGGGGCGGGACTATCATTTTGATTGACCAATGGCAGAAGGGGTGTTCAGGAAACTAGTTTGAAAGTAAGCCACATTGTTTATGTTAAAGTGGCCATATTATGCCCTTTTACAATGTCTTGATTTTGTTTTTGGGCTCTACTAGAACAGATTTTCATGCTTGAATGTTCAAAAAACATAATTTTTTTCCCATATTTGACATTGTTGCAGCTCCTCTCTTCCTAGTCTGTCAGTAACACTCTGTTTAGCTCCTGTCTGTATGAAGCCCCTCCTTCTGAAAAGCACAATGTGCTCTGATTAATCAGCTGGACCAGTGTGTTGTGATTGGTCAAGCGTTTTGAGCGTGTTTGGGAAATGTCCCGCCCCTTACCATAACCACGAGTTTCTCCACACTACTAACTATCTCAACCAGGCCTCGCCTCTTTATTTTGAGTATTCCTTGGGCAGGAATTATTTAAATTAGGAAAATTGTGACGTGTTCATTCCTGGAAGAAAACTCAAGACTACAATGGAGGCGTTTCAGGGAGTTCAGAAACAGTGCACACTGATATAGAGACACTCCCGCTGTGCTTTGCAGAGCTTTTTCATGCTCAAGCAGCAACATTACACACTAAAGACAGTTGAACATGTAAAAAAGCATAATAGGTCCTCTATAAATGAACGCTGCTTCATGCAGTCTTAAAAATCTCATGGCTAATTACCCAAAGTAATTAAACTGTATAAGACTCAGACAACTTTAATCAGCAGAGCTCACGCTCTCAGGTGAAAACATTGAGCGACAAACAGCCGCCCGTGACTCCTGCTGGATGTTTGTTGTCTCTTGTGTCCCTCACTGGGATCCGTAGCATGAAGGTTCGGCCCATCCATATGCTGGCCCTGCCACGCTGGGCTCATTAGCACAGGGGATAATTAAACACACAGCTGTTAATGAGCAGCAGGAGACGACACACATACACACACACAGACGAATTGACTCTCACTCCAGTGTGTATTTATGGAAGCGCTTTATATTAATGCAGGTTTTTAAAGATTGTAATAAAGAACTTCCCCAGGGAGACTGATAAAGTACACCTGTCTGTCTTGTATCTGAATCTCAAGATGCAGCCACAAACAAACCCAAGGAGAAATATGAATTCAACAGCAAGGGCAACATGATGTTGGTACAGAAAGTGGGCTGCATGTGTCTGGACTTCAAATATGCAATTAAAAATCATAATGTTTATTCATTTTCTCTCAGGTCACGGTTGAAAAATAGTTTAAAACCGCCTAAAGTTGTTTGCTGGTTTCAGGTATGGCTTTAGTCATAGTCATTTAATCATTGTCTGTTGATGAAAATTTCCCTTACTTTGGTCAATACTTTGCCATGCAAAAAAAAAAAAAAAAACACACACACACACCCCCTCACACACAAGATACAGTAAAAACTATTGTGAAATATTACAATTTAAAAGAACTGTTTTCTATGTGAAAAGATTTAACATTTTAATTTATTCCTGTGATCAAAGCTAAATTTTAAGCATCAATACTCCAGTCTTTAGTGTCACATGATCCTTCAGAAATCATTCTAACATGCTGATTTGCTCCTCAAGAAACATTTCTTATTATCAATGTTGAAAACTGACTGTGGAAACTGTTTTTCTAGAATTCTTTGATGAATAGAAAGTTCAAAAGAACAGCATTTATTTGAAATAGATATATTCTGTAACATTATAAATGCCTTTACTGTCACTTTTGATCAATTTAAAGCATCCTTAATAAATAAAAGTATTAATTTTTTTCCAAAACAGTATCTAAATATATTTAATGATCATCATAAAGTGTATTTCGTCTTGACTTTGGTGCATTCAAAATCCAAGTAGTATGGAAATGGGTCAACTAAAAATAATCTAAAACTAAAAATAACAATATAAATGTTTATTTCATCTAACGCTGTTATTGTATATGAAATCAAAAATCAAAATAATTTTTAAACTAATATTTTTATCAATAATTTTGTTGACAAGATGGCTGGTTTAGTTGGTATCCCAGCCTGACAAGTGTCCAAAACCTCTCTAAAACCTGTAAACCAGACCAGACTGACCAGCATAAGACCAGCAAACCACCTTCAGCTGATAAATCTTTTTTAACATCGTTCAAGATACACAGAAATACAGTAATTCATTCCAGTTCCTTCACCTTACCTTAAGAAACTTGTAGAGGAGGAAAGTAAACCAGTTTGTTAGCATCTTCTCAGCCACAGATTCAGTCCTGAGGGGGAAACGGAGTAAAAAAATAAATGTCAAGGATTTATTTACTTGGGTGTCAGAGTCCCTCAGGGAACCTTTAAGAGCAGAGAGAGATGCTTTGAAGGCTTCTTCATTTCCCAATTTCCCAAGTCTCACAACAAGAAAAACAGCTATTCTGATAACCAACATCTTTTGGGGGGGTGTTGTATTAAACTCCCATTTGACATCAAAGTGCCGCGGCTGAATTATTCCACCAGCGGTGGTGAACGCAGCTCCGGGAAAAACCTTCAAAGGACCTGAGCGCAAAGCACACACGCTAATAATTTAGCATTAATAACAAACCAAAGCACTGCTCTCTTCCCTCGCAAAGCAAACCACTAAACTTCATTAAGAAAACACCAATTAAAAACATTCTGTATCTTCTGTCATTAAACAGAAACCTGGCGCACAATAACAACCCTCCGAAAAAAGTCCCTCGGAATGAGGCTAATTACACGGCTTGGTAATTAACGGACCTTATTAGCGCTAATCTGCTCACGGCGTGCGAGAGGAGGCGTAGACGAGGAATCTGGTGAAATATGTTTGTTTTTACCATCTCTGTTGAATTATTCACTCGTTCTGATGCCAAGACAGATGCAGAGGAGAATGATAAGGCACAAGAGCTCAACGTGAAACACAGACTGTGAGGAGTTATTAAAAAAACTGAGAATATTGTGCTGGAAACGTTCCTGGAGGGGTGAAAGATTGAGATTTGACTGCTCACATTTATTTGATCGTTAGGTGATGTTTGTCATGTCACAGAGAAGAGAAACTGAGAAGCTACAGTGGAACAAAATCACTCGGAAGCCAAATCAGATGAGAGATCAGTACAGTCGATTTAAAACAGACAGAATTATCATTACTGACAGTTTCAATGTCGATAGTGAGATATTGTTGCCACACATGAATATGACTTGGGTATGAATCTCAAAACATGTCAAGAACATGACCTGGTCATAATTTACTTTTCCAATAATAATAATAATAATAATAATAATAATAATAATAATAATAGTAAATGGGTTAAGCTAAATAAATAAATAAATAAATAAATAAATAAATAAATAAATAATAATAATAAATGGTTACATGAAATAAATAATAAAAATAGTAACAGGGATAGGGTAATAAATAAATAATTTTTAAGCTAAATTAATACATACATACATAAATAAATAATAATAAATGGGTTAAGCTAAATAAATAAACAAACAATAATAAATGGTTTTATATATATATATATATATATATATATATATATATTTTTTTTTTTTTTTTTATTATTTTTTTTTTTTTTAATGAGATAAAAATAAACAAAAATATTAATAAATAAAATGTATTTAAAAGATTATATTTTGTTTAAAGAAAATATTAAGAACCACTGGGTTTTTGTGCGTTATTGTCATGACAATTACTATAGTGACAGTATTTTCAAGACAATTAAACAAATTCTCATTACTGTAATGGCATAGATGAATTAAAATAGCATTTGTTGTATATTTTTGTAAATGAACTGATTAAACAAACCACTAATCAGTATGAAAATTGCTTAATTGTCATGCAAATAATGTTACAATTCGGAAAAGTCTTAATGGTCCTAAAACAGGCTTCATTTTTTTATGCAAAATATAATTTTTTCCTTTTAATTTTGGGGAAAACATCCATGGTAAATAAAGCCAAAGTGAAGGACGTGATATTTGTTTTTGTGATACTGATGTAAGACTGACATACACCATGTCTATGTTCTAGACTAAAGTCATAAACTCTTCTGACTCTCCCGCTCAATCTCTCATCACATCTCTCCTGGTCTTGTCACGTCTCCTCCAGGAGCTTCATCTCCCGCAGTGCTCCTCCCTCACGCTCATGCTCTGCAGGGAACGTGTGTGTTCAGGTGTGTAATATCATCTGACAGAAACAGAGGGATGAACCACATACGGCCGCGAAAGGGCAAAATGAGGAAACGGGGGGATGGAGAGCAAATGAATGATGGGAAAGAAAATGTGACCTCTAGAAGTCAAACTCACGATGTCCATTAACACCGTGTCCTAACCAGGTGTGACATGGGAACTTGAACGTCAAGTAAGATGCTGTACCTTCGCAGCAGGAGTTTGGGGTGGTTCTTGCTCTCCAGGTTCTTGTCGATGAGGTCAGACAGCAGCTGTTTCAGGACGCCGGTGGCGTACTCCATCTCGCCCTGCAAGGCGCTCATGATGAGAGATGCCACGTTCCCACGGTCACGCATGGAGAATGAGCGCTGAGCCTCTAGCGTCCGGATAAACGTCAGCAGGAAGTGCTTCTTATTCAAGAGCTGCCCGAACAGAGTCAAAGCCTTCTCCACATTCGCCGGCACCTGGGAGACAGAGACGAGAAACACTTCATCCAACTGCTACAGACCACATGAAAACATCAAGTCAAGTCACATTTATTTATTTAGCAATTTATATCATACAGATTGTTTCAAAGCAGCTTCACGGTAATAAACAGGAAAATAACAGAGTTAATGTTGCAAATTACATCAAATAAGAAACAAATTCATTTCAGCTATAAAGCTGTTCTGCAGAAGTCAATGGTGTCATTATTCAGCTCAATTCAGTTCAGTGTTGATTCAAGTCAGTTCAATAACTGTGCATAAAAAATGGGATAGGTAAAAAAAACAAAAAACAAATATTAATAATAATAATAATAATAAATGGGTTAGAATAAATAAACAAATAATAATAATAAATGAGTTAGGATAAACAAATATAATGATAAAATAAATAATAACAACAACAACAACAATAAATGATAATGATAAATAAAAAATAAAGGCAAAAATGCCAAAGATAAATCTTAAAAATAATATTAATAATAATAATAATAATAATAATAATAATAATAATAGGTTAAGGTAAATAAACATAATAAATGGGTTAGGATAAAATAAATAAATAAGGTTAGGATAAATAAAATAGAGTAAAATGAATAATTGGTTAAATAAATAGGTTAGGGTAAATAAAATAATAAACTAACAAAAACAATAAAAAAAATGCAAATGTTGCAAAGTTTATCAATTATAAAACAAACTCAAATTCAGCTGTAAGGCAGCTTAACAGAAGGCAATAGTGTCATTTTTCAGCTCAATACTGTTCAGTTTTGTTCTCATTCAATAGTGTCAAATCGATAATATGAACTTGTCTTTCAAACCCCAACTAAGCAAGCCAAAGGAAACCGTGGCAAAAAAACAAACTCCATCAGATGACAGTAGTGCAGAATAAACCTAGGTTTATTCCAGGGTTAGTTCACTTCTGGACTAACATTAGCCTGGGTTAAATCTGTCAGCACGTCTGTAGGGCTCGTACCTCCATCTCCTTCAACACCGGATGGTCCTCTATTCCAGGGAAAAGCACTCTCATGGCATAAGTGCGGTAATCCAGGAACGGAATTCCAGCTCCATCCAGATCCTGAGTCAACTCATGGATATCAGTCTGTAGCTCCGCAAACGCTGGAAACAGAGTCAGAGAAACTGTGAATCTCGGTGTCAAGCAAATAATAAAAAAGTGTTTCTTGAATTTTGATCAGATATTCAGTCCGTCAGAAGTACTGTTTATTAGAGGCGTTTACTAAGTCAAGCATCACTAGTACTAATGCTGATAGCGATGTGCTCCAAGAATACCCAAGAAACCATTTAGCAACACACCAGAAAACACCCTCACAACCACATAGCAACATGCTTAAACATGCTTTCCTTCCCAAACTTCCAATCCAGTCTGCTGCACCTGTCACTCGCCTAATCAATCTGGATGTTGTGGTTATTTATTGCCTCTTTTTATTCATCTTGGAGGACGTCTCATCACTTATCAGTGACCTGTCACTCTCACCTCCTACTATCCATCTCTTTTATCCTCTCTTCCCTGTCCTCATCCCTCTCTCCATGTCTGGAGACAGACAAGGTCGTCACCTCGGGCCCGACAGAGACAGATAATGGGCGACTCGTCTCACGCCCTTGTGACCGCGGCGGGAATGAGACGGGCGTTCAGTGCGCGCGTGTGTATGATAAATGATGTGTGCATCATGAGGTCATCGCTAACAGGAGACCAGAGAAAATAAAGCCAATCAGAGAGAGAGAGACAGCGAAGAGAAAATGGAGGAGAATGATAAAATTAAACTAGGAAAACCACTTGAAAAAGATTGAAGGTGAGTGATGAGATGGAGAGAACAAACAAATTAACGAAAGAGAACAAGAGAACAGATAACAAACAAACAAAAAAAGAATAAAGAGCCAAAGAAAACATGAAAGAAAGTGTGAAAGGAAGAACAGAAGGAAGAAATAAAGAAAGAAAGAAAGAAAGAAAATAACGAAGGAAAGAACGAAAAAAGATAGATAGAAAGCACAAAGAAAACACAAAAGAAAGAGTGAAAGCATGAAAAGTATGAAAAAAGAAAGAATGAAAGAGCAAAAGGAAAGAGATTGAAATCACAAAAAAGAAAGTGCAAAAGAACACAAAACAAATAGTGAAAGAAAGCGCAAATAAGTGAAAGAGCGTAAGAATGTGTGATAAAGCATAAAAGAAAGCACAAAAGAAAGAGCAAAAGAAGAGTGAAAGATAGCATAAAACATGACAGAAAGAAAGAAAAAACATGAAAGAAAGAAAGAAAGAAAGAAAGAGAGAAAGAGAGAAAGAAAGAAAGAAAGAGCAAAAGAAAAAAAAAAAGAGCAAAAGAAAAAAAAAAAGAGCAAAAGAAAGCACGAAATAATGAAAGAAAGTGTGCTGAAATGACGGCTGTTTTACCCTCTTTGCACTCCAGGGCGACTCTGGACTCCAGGTTGTGCATCTGTAGCTGCAGCCGTTTGAGCGTTCGATCTGCGTCACGGGATTTGCGCTTGTAGGCGATGAGGATGATGATGATGACAAGGAGAAGAAGGCCTCCTCCTCCCCCGATCCCGATTATGGCGGGAAGTGTCAGCAGGCTGTCGGAGTAGATCTGCAGAGTTCCTGGAGAGTAGCGGAAACCTCCAGCCAGGACCTGCACAACACACACACACACGCTGAGCCCGTCACATGATGATTGACAGGTGTCAAAGCTGGCACTGCACAGAAAACAGCAATTTTCTTTTTCTTATGTGGCAATATAGTTTGATAAAATGTCTGCGAAGAGTAGTTATTGACTAAACTGTAAAAACAATTCAGAAATTCATGAGCTCATGAACACATGACTGTCTAACACTATTCCTCATTTCATATGCAAAAAAGTCATCCAATCATGAAAGAGGTAATTTACATATGTAGCCTGTTTAAAGTTGTTATGAAAGCGGGAGTTGCGATAGTCTTTTCTTCCCTATCATGACATATATCCAAGTGAAACGGCTTCTGAAACAAGAACAAATGTAGGGCAGGGCTTGATTTTGTCTGTGGGGAATTGATTGGATGGTTGTGGTTTGCTATTGGTGGATCTCGTGTGAGTGACAGGTTGCCCCGCCCTCATCATCAGAGAAGAGAAGAGATGTCACTGCAAGAGGGAGGGGAAGTTATTCTGATTCAAGATAAGGCACATGAATTCAAATCATGATGTGTATCAATAAATCATTTATAATAAATACTGCAATATTCCATAAATAACAAAAAATGTAAATTGTGATTTCATGGTGACTTTAATTGTAAACTTCAGAGAAAGTGGGAAAATGGTCATGAAAAACTAAACTATGATTGTTTTTGGTGCAAGACTCTCATTATAATTGGACTTCAGGGGAAAATACAGTATAAAAGGAGCTCCTGAAACATGTGACTACTTTTTATCCAACAATATCCCTTTGTGAACGCACATCACAGCATCACATAATATATATCCCATAATTCCTCATTGCTCAAATAAAGCTGCATCTTTTAGAGGGTCTTAATAATGTAGATCACACTTAACCGGGTTTAAGGAGGCTAATGGGGTCAAACGAGCTAGTGTGAAGTTTTATACCGTGAGTAAACCGAGATACTGAGCTAAACGGTGGTCTCTCGTTGTCACACAGCTTCGATATGGGTCATAATATATGGGTCGAGGACAAACATGTGGGTCAAAGCGTCTCTGCCGTTCTCCCTTCAGGCTCGTCTCACACAGAAAGAGAGCAGACAGCTTGGGAAAAAACATTGGAGTGATGTTTTAATAACTCTGCCATACAAAATATAATTTAACGCACATGTTCAGCAAATAAAGACAGCTATTTAAAGATGAAACTGACTACATGTACATACAGATCTGCTTCTCAGATTCTTTGCAAACTCAGTGTAAATAAATACAACCCAAAACCCCCAGAGAGCAACGACAGAAACTCCCATCAGTAATCTGATGCTGAGAAACATGGACTGAAACGCAGAGGAAAAAAGATGAATGAGAGGAAGAGCCACAAATGAGACGGTGTGATAGTCGTGGGAAAGAGCAGAGTGATGTAAGACAGAAGAGGAGAAGGGAATCATCACATCTGTATTGAAATACACAACGCTGACACACTTACGGTGACTTTATGTTGGCCGGTGAGGTCCGGCCATTCACACAGCAGCTGCGTCTCTGACACGGTCAACACACACGGTTTGTCACTAATCAGAACGGTGTAGTTCAACCTGTAGTTACCAGCAGCTGAAGGAATCAGATTCTTGCCCTGAAACACACACACACACACATGCAGACATCTTTATTTTTATCATCTTATCATATACAGAAGATCATCCTAAAATACTCAACTCATAAGTTATGCTTTTGAATCACTGAAACTCAAATAATTAAAGGTGAAGTATGTAAGAATGTTTATGCTAAAATACAGTAGCCATTCTGTTAACATTAAAATTCTTTTAACCCAGTTTATTGTTCACTGATCATTATTAGTACACCATTCATGGGTTTATCTTCCCCAAGTGTAAAAATTGAGCCTCAGGCACCAAAACTGACAGTAGTCAGCCTCGATTTGTCAATCTCTTTCCATATATTCCATATATTCCAATATATAGCATGAGTTTGGGGCATGGCCACTGTAGCAGGTGGGGAGTTTGGGGCGTGGCTTCTGTAGCAGGTGGAAGGTTTGGGGCATGGTTACTGTAGCGGGTGGAGAGTTTGGGGCGTGGTGGAGAGATCGGGGCGTGGCATGGTAGAGAGATTGGGGCGTGGCTACTGTAGCAGGTGGAGAGTTTGTGGTGAGGCCACTGTAGCAGGTAGAGAGTTTGGGGCATGGCTACTGTAGCAGGTACAGAGTTTGGGGCATGGCTACTGTAGCAGGTGGAGAGTTTGGGGCGTGGCTACTGTAGCAGGTGGAGGGTTTGGGGCATGGCTACTGTAGCAGGTGGAGAGTTTGGGGCGTGGCTACTGTAGCAGGTGGAGGGTTTGGGGCATGGCTACTATAGCAGATGGAGAGTTTCGGGTATGGCTACTGTAGCAGGTAGAGGGTTTGGGGCATGGCTACTGTAACAGGTGGAGAGATCGGGGTGTGGCTACTGTAGCAGGTGGAGAGTTTGGGGCGTGGCTACTGTAGCAGGTGGAGAGTTTGGGGCGTGGCTACTGTAGCAGGTGGCAAGTTTGGGGTGTGGCTACTGTAGCAGGTGGAGAGTTTGGGGCGTGGCTACTGTAGCAAGTAGAGAGATTGGGGCGTGGCTACTATAGCAGGTGGAGAGTTTGGGGTGTGGCTACTGTAGCGGGTGGAGAGTTTGGGGTGTGGTGGAGAGATCGGTGTATGGCTTCTGTAACAGGTGGAGAGTTTGGGGTGTGGTGGGGAGATCGGTGTATGGCTTCTGTAACAGGTGGAGAGTTTGAGGCGTGGCTACTGTAGCAGGTGGAGAGTTTGGGTCGTGGCTACTGTAGCAGGTAGAGAGTTTGGGGCATGGCTACTATACCAGGTGGAGAGTTTGGGCCGTGGTTACTATAGCAGGTGGAGAGTTGGAGTGGAGAGTTTGGGGCATGGCTACTGTAGCAGGTGGAGAGTTTGTGGTGAAGCTACTGTAGCAGGTGGAGAGTTTGAGGCATGGCTACTGTAGCAGGTGGAGAGTTTGTGGTGAAGCTACTGTAGCAGGTGGAGAGTTTGGGGTGTGGCTACTGTAGCAGGTGGAGAGTTGAATGGAGAGTTTGGGGCATGGCTACTGTAACAGGCGGAGTGTTTGTGGTGAGGCTACTATAGCAGGTGGAGAGTTTGGGGTGTGGCTACTGTAACAGGTGGTGAGTTTTGGGCATGGTTACTGTAGCAGGTGTAGAGTTTGAGGCGTGGCTATTGTAGCAGGCGGAGAGTTTGGGGTGTGGCTACTGTAACAGGTGGAGAGTTTGGGGTGTGGCTACTTTAGCAGGTGGAGAGTTCAGGGTGTGGCTACTGTAGCAGGTGGAGAGTTTGGGGTGTGGCTACTGTAGCAGGTGGAGAGTTTGGGGTGTGGCTACTGTAGCAGGTGGAAAGTTTGAGGCTTGGCTACTGTAGCTGGTGGAGAGATTGGGGTGTGGCTACTGTAGCTAGTGGAGAGTTTGGGGCATGGCTACTGTAGCAGGCAGAGAGTTTGGGGTGTGACTACTGTAGCAGGCGAGCCAGACGATGTTTAGCCGGTCTGGGACAATGACTGATGCTTTACATGGGAAAAGACATTGAGCTTCCTGTAAGTGTAAGCCAAATTTCTCTGTATTTAGACCTTCAAAGATTAAACAGAAGGAAAATATGCTTTATTTTTATAATTTTGCTAGGTGCCACTAGTGTCGCAGAAATGACATACTTCCCCTTTAAATCAGTCTGTGTAATTGCAGATACAGATTTGAAAATGTTTCTATGTTAGTAGAAACAGTTTGTGCACAAAGCTTGTCCATTAAATCAGTAAAGAGCCAGAATCTGAAGTGGAATCTAATCTTGTTAAACTATTAAAAATATGTGAAATAAAGCTGAAATAAAATAAAATATAAATATTAGATGAAAAACTTAAACTTAACATGATTAAAAATGTTGCCTGACATAAAACAAGTTTAAATTGCAGTACTAAAATTACTAAAACTGAACTAAAAATAAATTAAAGCTAAATAGAAATATTTTTTTTAAAAATGACAAAAGCACACATAAAAATGATTAAAACTTAAATTAAAATGAAAATATAAAAATAAAAAGCTAATTCAAAATATTAATACTATAATAGTATATAAATAATACTAAAATAACACTGTTGTGAACCAGGATGGCTAAATTCCTCATGATTTCCATACTCATTTCCAACACACACTACCTCTCTCCGCCCAAGGGGCTTATGGGATGGCAAAACCTGGAGGCAGAAGCATGCATAAATATTTGCATGCTTCATTTAGAGACGCTTGATACTGAAGGGCTCCATTTAACATGTAGACTCAACTCATACTACGCATTACCCAGAAGGTTTTGCATGTAAAATTGAATTGCGCAGATAATCCGATGCATGTAATTTTTCTGAAATTGTTTAACGCTGTGCATGAAGTGAGAGACAGGACCTCAACACCACAGCACCAGCATTTTAATGAACTAAATTTTTACATTTTCTGAAGTAAATGAGAGGTGTGAAATGAGTGGTTGCCAGGTTGTTGCTATGCAGTTTCTACCTCAGTTGACTCAAGTCTATAGTATAACGGTATAAGATATAGTATAAGATCTCCTCTCACACTCTTACCTTCAGTATCAGAGGAGAACCGGGTTTGAGCTCCTGCATGGACGGACCGAAGGGTTCAATAACAGGATCGGGATAGAAACTGAAGGTCTCGTTCACCACCAAGAGTGTCTGAACGTTATCCATGATGAATCCGATCTCATCCGGCCCGCTGCCCACCTCTGAGAAGCCTCTTTCAGAGCCGGCCACGGACGGCACCAGACACACCATCACGGTGTTATTTAGCACAGTGCAGTTCTGTGAGAGAAAGAAAGAGAGGAAACCATCACAGATTACTGAAGACACTAACACTGCTTAAGAGCCAATAAAATGAAGACACAGGAAGTAGAGAAGAGGAAAACAGCAGCAAGAGCCGTTCAGATGAGCAGGTCAAGGAGGAGGAAAGGTTATGGTAGCCCTGCGGGACTTTCTCTGGGCTTTATAGAGACATTTTATGTTATATCCCGTCAGCCATTGACATTTTAAAGGTTAAACTGGGAAAAGGTGATTCAATGTCACACATACACAAAGAAAAACATGTGCAGGCACACAGGGCTTCGGTTGAACACACTTGTTTGTCTGTTCCTGCTCCTTTAGAGCTCAGAAGAGACAAAAAAGTACCATAAAACTAGCTTATACAGTAAAGTTTACAAGTTTGAGGTCAGTAAATGTTTTTGAAAGAAGTCTCTTCTGCTCACCAATGCTGCATTTATTTGATCAAAAATACAGTAATATTTTGAAATATTACAATTGTTTTTTATGTGAATGTATCTTAAAATGTAATTTATTCCTGTGATCAAAGCTGAATTTTCAGCATCATTATTCCAGTCTTCAGTGTCACATGATCCTTCAGAAATCATTCTAATATGCTGATTTGCATATTTCTTATTATTATCATTTCTTTGGACAAACTGTTGCTAAACTATTGGGTATAACTATAGAGATAAAGGAAGGAGAAAGAATAATGAATAGAATAAAATAACTACAGAGAGAATAACATGATAATTTCAGTCTGCAGCAGTGAATCTGTATATTAAGACACTTACGTTGACAGAACTGATGTTGCCGTATTTGGCTCTCATCTTCGGCTCTCTGACGGTGGCGAGGTTGCTGCCGGTGACCGTTAACGGGGTTCCACCACTAACAGAGAGGGAAAACAACAGCGTAAACCTCAAGAAAACATGGATTTCCTCTTAACCATCCAATTTTCATTTCCTCCTGAAGCCGCTTTAGCCAGTGGAGACTTTGACTGAATGACAATTTGAACACTTCTGTGCACTAAGAGTATGTATTGAACTGCTGAAGGTAAAGTATGTCATTTTAAAAATGCAGTGCACTACCATTCAAAAGTTTGGGGTCAGTAAGATTTCAGAAATTAATCAGAAATCAATCTGATTTCTGAAGGATCATGTGACACTGAAGACTGGAGTAATGATGCTGAAAGTTCAACTTTAATATTTTGTTTTATTTTCATATTTTATTTTTCACAATATTGCCATTTTTACTGTATTTTCAAACAAATAAATGCAGCTTTGGTGAGCAGAAGAGACTTTCAAAAACATTAAAAAAAAACCTTACTGACCCCAAACTTTTGAACAGTAGTGCATATGTTCATAATTTCAAAATATTAAATTTTTTTAATTAAAATGCATGTTTGTAAATTTGCATAGAAATACATAAAAATTAGTATTACTAGTCAGGATGTAAAAATATCACATTTATTTAATATGTACACAACAGACGTGAAGATGAAACAGCTGTTATTTGTGTGTGTGAACGGTGCTTTTGAGTGCTGTAAAATAATTTCCACAATTTCAAGCACAAAAACTAACCAGGGACTCTCTCCTCAGGCTAGGGCATTAACCTGTTTAACATGTCTTTCTCTTTCACAACTGTCTCTCTCTCTCTCTCTCTTCACTCATGTCTGTCTCTCGTTCTCTCTCTCTCCTGTGGACGTGAAATGCTTCTTCACAGTTCAATTCTGTTCAGGTCCGTTGGCAGGTTTTCTCTGTCTTCAGTTTCATGATGTGATGTTACTCAACCCTCCAGAGACAGAGCTGCAAATACTCACGCTAAAGCACCTGCGATCGCCACTAGTGGACTTTTTTATTTTCACAGAAAAAACACTCTCATATAATGCATGGATTCAAACTTAAAGGAACATGTCAGGATGTGGTAATGAGTCACACCTGGCGATGCTCCAGTCAGGCTCGATCTTCAGGATGGTGGGGTCGTCCGTGTAGTTGAACTTCACCTCCGGGTTTCTGAGCTCGGCTGCATTTATGTCCACCATCACTGGGGTCCCGCCTGTACCCAAACCCGCCGGAGTCACACACACGATCTCACGGGCGCTTCGCCTGCCAAACACACACAGCATGAGCAAAACCTCAAGATTTCCTTCTGTTAAAGGACTCATATCATGGAAAACCGGAATTTCTTGGTCTTCAGGAGTGAGAGTTTGATGTCAAAAACTAGTACAAATCAAACTCAACACTGTAACACACTTTACAACACATCAGATGGTTTCAAACATTTTGCAAGCATCTACTTTTTTGTTATTAAATATTTTTTTTATTTATTTATAAATTTTTTTATTAAGTATTTTATGCACATATATGGGCATTTCATCTGCCATCAGCCACTGACAAAGAGAGAATTTATTGGAATTTAGTTATCCACAACTAAATTATAACTGTGAGCAATGTAGTAAATATTGTGCTAATTTAATTAATTTTAAAAAAATGTGAATTTATTTATTCATTCATTCATTTTTATGTATTTTATTTTATACATTATTATGTATTTTATTTAAGTATTTTATGCACATATAAACATTATTCACAAATATTGTGCTAATTTATTTCATTTAAAAAAATGTATTCATTCATTTATTCATATGTATTTTATTTTTATTTTTATGTATTTTATGCACACATATACATTATTCACAACTAAATTACAACTATGAGTAATGTAGTAAACATTATGCTAATTTATTTCATTGCAAAAATTATGTGATTTTAATTATTATTATTTTATTTATTTATACTTTTATTTCTAAGTATTTTATACGCATATATGAACATTTTTACTGATCATAGACCTATATCACTCGTTTAAATGCATTTTACTTTCAGAATTAAATTTCAGAATAAGAACAGCAGCACAAACTCATCGACCTGAAGGTGTCTGAAGGAGAAGAGTGAAGCGGATCATGTGTGTGACGACACGCTTTCATCAGGTTGCATCAAGTTTAGAGGTTCAAAGATCACTCAGAGCCACGGCTCTGAACATGACAGACCTTAATCTGATCAAACGAACATATGCGCGTCTGACGGCGCGTTTAGTCATGTGACAGATAAGATGAGAAGATGAGATTCAGTCTGAAGGTTTGTTCTCATGTTTGATCAGACATGCATGTGCGTGTCCTCTATGTGCGTGTCCTTGTGTATGTGAAGTTGCTGTGTTGCCTAGGCAACCGTGTTCACAACACACTGGTGAGACCTGCCGAGTTCTGGATGTATTTTGACAAGACTGTCGTCACATGAGTGGAGGGAGGGGCTCCGACAACATGAACCCATCAATCACTTCTGTTTGCTTTTAGACTTGACAAAGAAAAAAGAAAACAGTCGCTCTGAACACCTCTGCCAGTTCCTGTCTGATGACAATATTTTAAACTTACTGCATAATATATTTTCCCAGAGACAATAAAGTCATAAAAATGACATACATTAACCCATGTTTCACCTCTACAATAATGTACTATGACAGCACCATAATTTTGCAGTTATCAGATGCTAAAGGGAAGATTTCAGGTGAAATTTCACCACAAAATCGAAAGATAAAAAAATAAGATGTCATATTTAGCTTAAAGAAAATGTTATGATTTTTTTGGTGTATATATACAGTACCGGTCAAAACATTGCTATTTTTAATGTTTTTGAAAGAAGTCTCTTATGCTCATCGAGCCTGCTTTTATTTGATCAAAATACAGAAAATAACAGTAATATTATGAAATATTACAATTTCAAATAATGGTTTTCTATTTTAAAATACTTTAAAATATAATTTATTTCTGTGATGCAATGCTGAATTTATCAGCCATTCTAATATGCCGATTTATTATCAATGTTGGAAACAGTTGTGCTGCTTAATATTTGTATAACCTATGATACATTTTAAAGGATTCTTTGATTTTTGATATTGTTAGAAAAACATTCTATTTCGAATAAATTCTGTTCTTTTTAACTTTTTTTTCATCATTGAATCCTGAAAGAAGTATCACAGGTTGCAAACAAATATTAAGCAGCACAACTGTTTCCAACATTGATAACTGAGTATCAAATCAGCATATTAGAATGATTTCTGAAGGATGTGGCACTGAAGACTGGAGCAATGATGCTGAAAATTCAGCTTTGAATCACAGATATAAATTATATTTTAAAGGATATTAAAATAGAAAACCATTATTTTAAATTGTAATAAAATTTCACAATATTACTGTTTTTTCTGTATTTTTGATCAAATAAATGTAGGCTTGATGAGCAATCTTTTAAAAAACACTTTTGACCGGTACTGTATGTATATGTATATGTATATGTATATATAAATGTGTATATATTACACACATTTACATACAGTACCAGTCAAAAGTGTTTTTTAAAAGATATATATATATCTCTTTTAAAAACTTTGGACTGGTATATATATATATATATATACACACACACACACATATACATACACATACACATATATATATATATATATATATATATATATATATACACACACACACACACACACACATATATAAATATATACACATACATACACAGTTTTTTTTTATTATTATAATACATTAAATAAGCATTAAGAATAATGGTAAAATAGATGCATTATGCTAATAAGAAAAAAAAAAACTAAATGGTCTTATAAAAGTTTTTATTTCTTTGTGCAAAAATGTAATATAAAATATAATGTTTAAATATTTAAAAAGTATTCAATCAAAATTATTTTAGTATTGTTTATATACTATTATAGTATTTATTAATATTTTGAATAAGCTTTTATTTTATATTTTCAGTTTATTATTTTTAAGGTTAGTTTAGGATTTAGTAATTTTGTTATGTGCTTTTGACATTTTTTTATATTTCCATTTAGCTACAATTTATTTTTATTTCAGTTTCAGTTTTAGTCATTTTAGTACTTCAATTTTTTTTTTTTTCAGGTCCAAAGCAACAATTCTAATTTTTGTTTATGTTTTTTTTCCTCCTAATATTTATAATTGATTTAATTTCAGCATTACTCTAATTAAAAAAAATATTTTTAATAGCTTTAGTTAACAATGAGGGACATATATGAAAGTGTAAAACCTAACAGGTTAAAGCTTAAATAAAGTATGTCTGATGTTAAAATGGTGTTGAAAATGACTGACTGAAATTAAAGCACATTCAGAGAAGCTGAACAGATGATCAGTACCTCTCGAAGCGGCAGGTGTTGAGTCCGATCTTGATGGAGACGGCACTGCCCGCATTCAGATGGCTGCCGTGAATGGTGATTCTCGTTCCTCCGGAGATCGGACCGTATGACGGCAGCACCCGCGTGAAGTACGGCGACTGGACATGACATGAGTCTTATGTGTGACATCAATTTGTGAGTAGTTTCTTGACCAAATCTGTGTCAGCGTGACACTAAACTCACCACAAACGTGAAAGCTTTAGGAGACACGGCCCTGTACTCCGGCAGACAGTCTCGGACACACACTTCCACCTGAGCTTCCTGCACACGGTAACCTGTGGCATCGGCCAAACGACACACAATCCTGCAGAGAGAGAAAGAGAGAGATGAGGGTCTTAGATGGGTCTGGATCCGGCCGCCTGCACTCACCGTTCAAAGCAATAACTGAGTGGCCGAACATGTGACAGGCAAGTTACAGCACTGACCGCAGGAGCTACATAAGCACACACCACTGTAATGAGATGCAGTAAAACCCTCGCTGGACTGTAAAACGGGTCTCTGTGATTAATGGAACGGACAGCAAACCCTCCCATCATGCCATCGGGAGGCTCGTCTCCGTCTGCAGCGAGTTATTAACCGCCCTGTGTCTGTGTCGAGCATTTCTAGTGTCACGCAGCAGCCGATGCAGCTTACGGCGGATAAGAAAAGAGTTTGTGTTTGCAATTAAACCCTGATGCTTGTTTAGTATGTTTTTCCAGGAAACTGTAAAGTCATTGTCACTCCGATTCAGCACCACGACTGAAAACAGTCTAAAAGACGCATTTGAAAGCGTTTAAGTTAGAAAACGACTCTAGCAAACAGACGTCACTGGTTTTCAATGAGATGGTGATTTACAGCGATACTAAAGATGCATCAATATTAAAATTATGACCTATAAGGCCTGTTTTCACCAAGGACAATAACTAACAATAACAATAAAATATACTTCTAAAATCATTCTAAACGTAAAAAGAATAGCAGGGGTCCATACCAATAACTCAACTATAGCCATAACGGCACAGAGAAATGACATCGCTGGAATCACTTTCAAGAACAATTTTATACAGCTGATGAATGATAAAAACATTGACAGCCAATCAGAATCCATCCTGCTTTAAAGAGCTCGAGCATTTAAAGCAGCAGACGACAAAACTGCAGTGCGCACTTAGAATAAACAGAACTATATTGTCCGTTGGTGTGGACATTAATATAGTTATCGTTAGTTATCGTCTTGGTGTGAACAGGCCTATTATGGGTCATTGACGAATAAGGTTTTATTTAAGTGTAAAAAAACATAATGGAGATATAATTCATTTTGAATTTTTATTAAGTGTTAACAATGAGATTGTGGTTTTTATAATAAATTAACACTGCTTTTGTCATTTTTTACAAGATGGACAAAATTTGCCACCCAAAAATTTCGGTTTTACCGAATGACACTTTTGGTTATACCGAATGACGATATTTTCAAACAATGCTAACAGGCTGATATCTAGCTAGCTAGCAAAAGGACAATCAAACATTTTATATTTAATACAAGTTTTTAAAATATTACAACATTTTCCATGTTTTATAGCGGTTGTACCGAATGACCTGATGTTTCGGGACATGCGTATGAGTGAGTGAAAACATACATTTTTCAAATAGTTAAGAGAGAGTTAGTTACTTTGCTTCATGACCATGTGGTCCTTTGCAGGTGACCATGTGGTCCATGTGGTCCTTTGCACATGATAATGACCGCATGACTTGATCCAAAATGGTCCCTTTATATTGGTTACTCCAAATTACATAAATGAAATTCATTTTTCCGGACATTCTTTCTCATAACAAAGCAATGACTTCTACACATAATTTTAATACCATTTTGCACTATGTTGATATATGTTATAAAATCATGCCAGAATAAAAAATATATACATTTTTGACCTTGGATGCATGTAAACCTGTTGTAGGAGACTCCAAAACAAAACTAGGAACCTTTAAAGTAGCATAACAGGGGCACTTTAAATTGAATTATAAAACAGAAACTCTGTCTGTATCAGAGACTCACTGCTCAGCGCTGACGTATTCCTCCTCGACGGGCTGACAGGCCACTTTCCCGATCCGCACTCCGTTCTGGATGTCTTTGAACTGAAGGCCCAAATTCTCTCCGGTGATGGTCAGTCTGGTTCCGCCCTGCCGTGGACCGGTCTCAGGAAACAACTGGACCAGGAGAGATCAACAGAAGAACGTGAATGAACTATTCCTTAAAAAGCAATAGTTTGGTGAAGAACATCAGATCCTAGTTCATCTGCGGCCACTGAGAGCTTCAGCCAAACAGCGCAGGAGACAAACACTAACGCGAAGAGCGAAACAAGAAGCGCAGAAGCAAACAGTAATTGGTTTCAGAGGGACTGCTTTAATTTGACATTCACACATTTATACAGATAGACGGTTGAAAATACGAAAGCGCAGCTTGAGAGAGAGTAAAGCAGAAGAGCAGAGAATAGGTGTACATCTTTTGAACAGATGGCTCTCAAAGCGCCTATGGTGTGCTAATAATCCATGTGATAAATTCATTCTTCTCCAAATTAAATTAACACCTAATCTAATAAGTAAAAAACGACAGCGGCGCCGCACAGATAGAGAGAGCGCATGAGAAATCGAATGACGAGAACAAAGGAGGAGTTTAATTAACACGAGGGGATGTAAATTTAGTAAGTAGACGTTCTAAAAGTTAATATTCCACTGACAGGAGGATTTGGAAGTTGAAAAGAAAATCTACTTCGAGAGAAACAGAGAGAGAAGAAGATCATCAAGAACAGAGTCTGTTTTAGTCAGGTACTACAGAAAGAAAGAAGAAAACTGTCCCTCATCAGCACCTGTAAAATTATCTGTGAGGAACCTGTCATGATATCAAGGGTTCAACAGGCAAAATAAGAAGAGAAAAGTTTATTCCTTATCCAATATGACTCTATAATAATAATAATAATAATAATAATAATAATAATAATAATGCAATAGTTTATAATGTTTACTTTATTTTTAAAATGTAAGTAAATCATTATTTTGAATAATAATACTAATACTATAAAATAATAATAATAATATATTATTATTGTTATTATTATTGTTATTAATCAAAATATTTTATTTACATTTATAAAATAAAAAATTCAAATATTTTTTAAATCAAACATTTTGCAATACTATAAATAATATTAATGCAATAGTAATGTTTACTGATTTTTTATTTTTAAAATGTAAATAGTAAAATATTATTTTGAAGAACATTAAAAATCACTAACAATAATAATAATAATTATTTTTAATCAAAATAATATTTTATAAATACATTTTTTTAAAAAAAATCAATAAACATTATAGCAATAATACTATTGTACTGTAAATTAAAAATGTAAATAATCATTAATAATAACAATAACAATACTTTTATTTAAAGAATAACAGTAAAATTATAATACTAACATTTAATACTTTTTGCTTTCAAACACTAAAACAGAGCTGTTATTTTGTTGGAAAGCATAGGGAGAACATAAAACATCTCTTTTGTTGACAACAGATTTATAATTAAGTCTCCTTACAAATTTTAATGTTTGAAAGCAAAGTATGTAAGACACAAACATGGAGCAGCATTTAAGGTTACAGTATCCATGCATTAAATAAATGTATTTTAAATGCATTTGAAAATGCAGCAATTATTTCTCCTTGGATTTAAGCGATTTACAGTCATACTGCTCAGGTTGGTAAATACCGAAATCCGCATAATACAAAAAACCCATATCGCTGGTTTGTTGTGTAACTGACCTTGGTGATGCGCGGGTGCGTGCAGCGGCTGTTGCCGGCAGTGGCGTGCATCCACGTGTTCTCCGGCTGGGCACATTCCTGCCGCAGAGAGCACTTCCTGTCCTGAACGCACCAGCCGCACTCAAAGCTGGGGTCGGCCTTCAGACACAAACCACAGCTCTCCCTCAACGCATAACACTTATACAGGTGCGCTGGAGAGAGGAAGACAGCTCCATGTAAGATTTTGGACATACTGAAACTATCTAAATCTCATGCTGCATCCCCTTCAAACCAGGATGTTGAACTTTTAAGCTTGCTACTCACAAAAGTGCAACAGAGCAGCACTTGGAAACTAGTCAAGTCAAGACAAGTCACCTTTATTTATATAGCACTTTTTACAATGCAGATTGTGTCAAAGCAGCTTTCCAGTGGTAACGGATAAATAATTTTGGCTGCACAGCAGCTCTTAAAGAAAATGGTGTCGTTGTCCAGCTTAAGTAAATTCAGTATTGATTCATTCAACACACAACTCAAAGCTTCTGATGCTATCTGGGAAAATGTTCAGAGAAAAACAGTGTAAAAATGTAAAAAATAAATTAAAAATGGATTAAAACAAACAAACAAACAAACAAACAAACAAACAAACAAGCAAACAAACAAACAAAAGATTAAAATACGAAAATAAGTAACTAAACAATAAATAATATTAAAATGAACAAAAAATACATTAAAATAAAAATATAAGAATAAAATAATAGATTTATTAATTAATTAAAAATATATTAAAAATAAGAAAATAGATAAATAAATAAGATTAAAATAAAAATATTTAATTAAAATAAATAGATACACAAAATTATATTAAAGAAAATAAATAAATATTTGATTAAAATAAATAAATAGATAAAATAATTAAAATTATATTAAAATAAGAAAAATAAGTAAATAAATGATTAAATAAAATTATTTTTTTTATTAAAATAAATAGATCAATATATAGATACATAAAATTATATTAAAATAAGAAATTAAATAAGTAAATAAATGAGTAAAATAAATAAATAATAAGATTAAAATACATTTTTGATCAATCTAACAGTTCAGTGCTATAATGAGAAGAAAAACAATAATTAACTTAATAGAAACTAAATATTTTCCAAATAATATTTAGACGTATTTTTAAGGTCTGGATCCTACGCATGAGGATGATCATATTTGGCATCGAATAGACTGAAAAAACCTCTGACACCATCTATCCTCTGTCTTTGGTCTTTGTGGACAATCAAAAAACTGCAAATGGTAACACTGCCATTTTATTTCTCTGAATGCTCTATTCAGACACAGTCAATGGAACTTATGGTCAGAAGTAAAGGTGATGATACACGGGGCAACTTTTTGAGCAATGTTGCCGGGCAACTTTCCCATTGAGAATGAGCAACAAATTTCTATCTGGATACTTTAGATCTGTCGTGGGCAGTTTTTTGAGATCCTCCAATCAGAATGCTAGCATCCGATCACGTGACTGGCTTGGAGATTTCAGAAAAAATTCAAACAAGATGGCGGCCCAAAACAGGGAATAGGTTGTTTGCAATTATGTGGTTCTGGTGACGCGCAAAATTAATGTGGAGGGCAAGCAGTGAAGATTAGAATGGAAGAGATGGAGAAAAGTCCGTACTGTGCTGGTTTAGAACAGTAAACAGAAAATCACAACATATTTTGGACGTGAACCTTATGTTATGAAGAGGAGCGATTTTTCTAGTGAATTGAAAGACTTGACTGCCATCGAGGACGTAGATATAGAGAATGTGAAGCTGCCGTCACGCAGTGTTCAAGTTCAAAAACAAAAAAAGGTAAGCAGGTATCCATATTCATTTCAGTATCGGCAGACGCAAAATTTTAAAGTTAAAAAACGATATAAGTTACGTAAACGATAAAAGCTCATTGTGGTTTCTTGGTTTGATAGATTTGAGCAACCATAAACGACGCAAAACATAGGAATTTTGAGTTTGTGATAGGATTCCTATACAGAAAAATCACTCCTTGCCCTCCAGCCACATTTCGCGTGCAGCAATGACGTCATGTGCAAACAACCTATTTACCTCACCTTTTGCCAAACTCGCTCTTCTCCCTTTTCCCATCATAAATCAGATCAAAAAGGCATTTATATTTAATAAAAACGAAGAAAATATTTGAAAAGTTAAAATAAAGTGCCTAACAAGTGTTTATAATGAAGTATTTATTGGGTTAGCAATAGATTTGCTTGTATCTGGTTGCTGCCAACTGTCCGTTGCCCTAATTAGTTGCCCTGTGTCTCACCAGGTTTCCCACTGACGGCAACATTACCCAGCAACATTGCTCAAAAACTCGCCTCGTGTATCATCACCTTAACAGTTGTGAAATATCCCACATCTGCTGTGAATGGACAGCAGCATGAGATTAAAATGATGCCAGGATTATCAATCACAAATGAGCAGCACAACAGCGCTGAAGGACAGGAATCATTTATTACAATATTGCACCTACTTTTCCTGCTTACAAATTGTGAAAGCACACTTGTTTACACAAGCAAAAGATGCTCTGAAACATTTATAAATGCTGCAACTCTCTGCAGCATACTGTGAAGGTTGCTAGGCTACCCGCTACAGCATGCCGCAGTGGTTGCCACGGTTACCTTGTATGTTGTAAGGGTTGTCGATGATAAAGTTTCCATTCCACACCACAGACAGATCAACAGGGAGATCGCTGATGTCACTTCCTTCATAGTTATACTGCAACACAAAAACACAAATTAGTGTAATGCGATTAAAACATGCATGAATGATTAAGATTTATAGTAAAAATGAACAGTGCTTGACCATGCAAAACTTGCTAGGGTCATGTTAGACGGTTGCTTTAACATGCAAATCACATGGGACTGTTCTCGACCTTTACTCTGTCATAATATGATATTTAGTTAGGAGCCGCTGCATGTATACTGCACACAGTGAAGGGTTTACAGAACAATGTCCTTCTGAACTCATGTCTTTGGTCACCCGGAGTAAAGGGCAGAAGAAATCAGCCCAAAAAACATCCATCAGCAACAACCCCTTTCATCCGTACTTAACTCTTCCTCCCTGTCATTAAAGTTTCAGTGAGACTGTTCTCCCACTGGACATTTTCCCAAGACAAACATCTTCTAGTTCTTTTATTTAACATGACTGTTGTTTGCTTAAAATATTACAGGTCCTTGAGAGGAGCTTCAGGTGTGTGTATGTGTGTGTGTGTTTGGTTTTTAATGTGTTGCTATGCAGTTACTAGGCTGTTCTGAGTGTTTTGGTTGCTAGTTTTATGGTTACAGAGAAATCATTGCTTTTGAAAATACAATGGTTTTAACATGCAACATCATTCATAACCCATTTTATTTCCGTAATGACGTCAGAAAGTAAACAATTTACACTCATTTGTCACATTATGTTACACTTTATTAGATTTACATAGATAATCATTTATTAATGGTTTTAAATATATTTAACTCTTTCACACATAGAGGTCACTACAGTGCTATTCAAAAAGCCATTTCCGTGGATATGCATGGGTTTTGACTGCACAGTTGCACATCAACCACTACAGTGGACTTTAGTGATTCATCCTATACAATTCCACCCTGAGGCAAGCCGTTGTGTGTGGGTTTTTTTTTTTTTTTTCTCTCTCTCCAAACCAAGATGGCTGACGGCCAGTCATAAATGCCAAGTTGCTCCGGAATATCCATCTATTCCTTCTATCCTAGAAGACTGTTGCAGGTAAATTAGGGTGTACTCACACTAGGCATGGTTGCCTTGAACCGTGCACGATTTGGAGCTTTACTCGCAAACTACAATTCCTGTTCATCAATAAGGTGAGAACCAGACCCGTTATAAACCCAAATACACTCAAATTAAGTACATGAATTGAAGTGTACTATCAAAGTAGTAATAAAGATGTTTGCCGTCGTAATGATGACAGTAGCGCACACAAAGAATAGCTGTTCCGTGCTCCAGCACGGTTAGCGCTCACACTGCATGCGAACCGCGCTCGAGCCCAACCGAACCGTGCTCTGGCCCACCTCTTCCAAGCGGGCCAGAGACGGCTAAACGAACTGCACCCGGGCACGGAACGATCACACTTGTCAAACGAACAGGGCTTTGGGGGTCAAACGCGCTCGGGCACGGTTCAGAGCACCTAGTGTGAGCACATCCTAAAAGTGTTGTAACATCAAGTAACATCTAAGGAGTCATATATTTATTAAATTTTTATTTTTGTTTTGCAAAAACAAAACAAAAATAATGACTTTATTCAACAATCTCTTCTCTTCTATGTCATTCTCCTATGTTGTTTACGTTTGTTATTTTTGTTTTGTTTTTGCGTACAAAATGTATTCGTCACTTCATAAAATTCAGGTTGAACCACTGCAGTCACGTGGACTATTTTAAAGATGTCTTTAGTACCTTTCTGGACCTTGAATGTGGTGGTTAAATTGCTGTCTATGGGGGATAAAAAAAAAAAAAACCTCTCGAGTTTCATAAAAAATATCTTAATTTGTGTTCCGAAGATCAGGTCAGAATGAAAAGTCATTAATGAATGAAAAGTCATTAATGAAAGTCATTCAGAATTTTCATTTTTGGGTGAACTAATCTTTTAATTTTAGAATTGGAGGAAATTCTGATTAATCATCTGTCCACTATATATTTCAGCTACAATTCATACTATTACTGTGACTGTTGTTCTTGAAAATACTTCATCTGCACTAACTTATAAATGTATTTGTGTTATTAGAATGTAATTTGCAGTTACGTCAAAAAAAGTAATCTGATTGCGTAATGCGTTACCAACACTGCTCATTTCAGAGATTGAAAACATCTGATCGCTAGTTTTGTTTCCACAGTCTAAAAACATCAATAGATCAATGTAGATTTCAATCTGAGGGCTTCTCAGAGTGGAGAGCTACGGTAGAAATTTGACCATTTTAAACAATCAGAATTATCAGCTAAGGGTAAATCAACACACTGTGGTGGACTGGAGGGAGCATGAGCGTTATCTACAAATAGTCTGAGTTGGGTTTCCAAAGAGTTGTATCACTGACATGCAACGTTCAACTTGTATGAAGTTCTTCGTCTGCTGGTCGAACAGAAAAAAACTCAATTGCTTTTGCAATAACTAATTATATTTTTTGTATATATTTTATAGTTTTCATATGATTACACAGTGAATACACACAGTGCTATTACTGTATTATGTTCAAAACAGTATCTCTTCAGTTAAAACCAATAACGCATACTGTCCACTCAAGTGGACACCTGAAAATCTCTGAAAAATATGTGTAAAAATAGTTCAGATCTTATTTCATGCCCTAAGAGCAATAAAAACACATAGAAAAAAAATCCTGACTGAGGTTGTCATAATTCATGCATGAAAGGGTTAATATATTAGAAAAATAAGGAATGTAGTCCCAGACCTCAGTCATAGATGAGAGACTACAGGAGAGCAGGAGGAATATTCATGTGTGTGTGTATCAGTGTTGGTGATGGTGAAGTCAGCAGGACTCACATGAGGAAACACACAGAGACACGTCTGAACCGCCGGAGAGAGCGACAGCATGAATCACTGAATAGAGATTAATGAAGGAGCACTACAGCGCTTCACCACAGCGCCGAGAGCAGCAACACGGAGGAATAAATAAATGAAATGCTTCAGAAAGAGAGCGAGAGGGATTCGGTACCAGTCATGCTCAGATAATTGGTTATTTTGAGAGAAGGCCTGCATTCAGTTGTTAGAAAGCACACACAACAGAGGTATCTAATCACTAACCTCACATATACGCGATAACAGTGATACCTGTCTTAGTATAAAGCACACACTCATCTGTCATTCATTATTTCCATTTGCACACGTGAGCTACGGATAATTAACTAAGCGCTAATGATTTGGTCTCTCATTAGCTCAGAAATGAAACATGATTTATGGTCTGTAAAAAAGAGCTCTGGTCTGTCTTACATGTATGTTATGGTAATTCATTCACCCTGCAGGCTGCAGACGTGCGATCGATTCATTTGGCGAGAGACTGACGAGTTTGAGCAGCCGGTTAACCTCTCACCAGCGTGGGAAGACGAACGCTCGCCTAATTAAATAAACGAGAAATGACACGGCAAGGCTGAAGAGGACAGTGTGCTTGCGTGTGTGAGTGGCCTGTATTAGATGATAATCACTGCAATAGGGTTTGATTTCATTTACTAATATATGTGTTCTATAAAAAGAGAACACAGACGCCCACAGCAGAACATGTGCTTCCTATTTCCTTGCCTCACCAAGATTATTACTGTTAACCAAAATCACTACAACAATAAATACCAGCAGTGAAAACTAATTTAAAAATGAAAATGGGGAAAAAAAATAATGCATGCATTAATAAATTCATTAATACATGCATAAATACTTATAATAAATAAATACTGTAGGTGCATAAATAAATGCATTAATGCATGCATAAATATTTTAAGTGTGTAAATACATAAATACTGTAAGGGCATAAATAAATGGATTAATGCATGCATACTGTAAGTGCATAAACAATAAATAAAAGCATGCACAAATATTGTAAGTGCATAAATAAATAAATAAATGCATTAAAGCATGCATAAATAAATGCATGAATACGGTGTGTAAATAAATAAATGAATAAATAAATGCATTAATGCATGCATAAATAAATAAATGCATTAATGCATACAACAATATTGTAAGTGCATGAATAAATAAATGCATGTATACAGACAAAAGCAAAGATGAAAAAAGCAAAATGACATTGAAGTTAAAACAAACTCCAAAAAATAAATAAAAATAAACTAGTGATTTTTTTTTTTTTTAGTATAATAAGCCAAGTTGTTGTCTTGCTTTTGTTTTGTCGGCCTGATCTTCACACCGTCACAGCAGTAATCAGACGGTTGGTGGTTCAAGTCTCATGTGGGACATGTGAAGGATGTTGATTTAGTGGCGTTCAGCTGATGGTTTAATGATCTTGTCCTTCCTCTGACCCTGTCTATTGTGTCCTGGAGCAGGACCCTCGCTGTGGGAACATGTCTCAATCCCCCTGATGCAAATGTTCAGTGGGGTTCTATATATAATCCTAGGGTTCTTCTTTTAAAGCCAAAATGGTTCTACATAAGGACAAATGTTTTAAATGATTGCACAATACTTTCACGTTTAATGGATTATTTCAGATGTTTTCTAGTGATAAAGTATGTTTACAAGCTGTTTAATTCATAAAAAGTTCATTAAAATATTAATAAAATATATAAATCTATAAAATGATGGAACTCCTAAAAGTTTCTATATATGAAGCACCTGACAGAACCGTTTAAGGTTCTATATACTGTGGAAACTTTTCTTCTAAGATTGCATATTATATATAATAAGAGTGTGTGCTTATATCAAACTCGTCTCATTCAACCAGATTCAGCCTTATTTGTTGCTTATTCAAAGATATATATACACATACAAAGCAGAGATGCAAAGCACATACAACAGAGATGAGTATAGAACAAAATAGTGTGAAATTAAATGTTGCAAAATAGTCTTATATTGCTGTTGCCACAGCTTGTGGCTTATTGTTTTCCATCTGTACGTCAGTTAAGAGTGAGAGAATCATGCATCATTCAGATTCATCTTCATACCATTACAACTACCATTACAATAATAATTACTCTCAAGTCCCTGCATATTCAATTGTAAACTACTTCTCTTGAGTGATTAATAATTTAAACCAGGTCTATATCTGTTGTCCCGACACCCACAGACACACACACAGACACACACTCTCTCTTCTCTCTCACTGAAGCAGGTGCAGTGAGTTTCTAAAAGCCTCTTCTGCTTCTGAACGCCCCCGGCTACAGTCTCCATCTCTCTTCGTCCTCTCTTTCTTCATTTTTCTTTACCGTAGTATCTATTACTGCTGTGTCGCTCTCACACTGTAATTAATCATCATTTTTTATCGGTGTCTCCTCTAATTGGTTCTCATCAGAACTCTGCTGCGCCTCACACAAACACACACAGATACACGCACACTCTCTCTCTCTCTCACACACACACACACACACACACACACACACACACACACACACACACACACACTCTCTCTCTCTCTCTCTCTCTCTCTCACACACACACACACACACGCGCACACACCTGCCGCCATCATCAGCTGTATGAGAGCCGCTCTATTAGTTTCTATTCTCCGTTCAGCCTGTTTTCTGACAGACTGAAAGAGCTTCATAAAGGAAGATGAATTAAACACAATGACAGTCTGTGCTGATATCGTACGTCAGTTTTACTGTCTTCATAAAACATTCATACTGTTACAAAAGATTTCTATTTCAAATAAATGCTGAACTTTCTATTCTGTAAAAAGTGTATCACGGTTTCCACAAAAATATAAAGCAGCACAACTGTTTTCAACATTGATAATAATCTTGAGCAGCAAATCAGCACATTAGAATGATTTCTGAAGGATCACGTGACACTGAAGACTGGAGTAATGGTGCTGAAAAGTCAGCTTTGATCACAGGAATAAATTACATTTTATAATATATTCACATAGAAAACAGTTATTTTAAAATCACAATAACATTTCTCAATCTTACTGTTTTTACTGTATTTTTAATCTAATAAATGCAGCTTTGGTGAGCAGAAGAGATAAAATGTCAGAAATAAATTTGTAATTATCTAGCTTGACAGCCCTTCAAACCACATTTCCCATGAGCCTCTCTCACTTCCTGCTTTCCATGTGCAGCTGTATCCAGTCAGAGGAATGTCAGCTGTGGTTTTCCCATGCAGCCGAGCGCCAGCTCACGATCACAGCTCTGAGCGTCTGGATGCGGTACAGACGCCACGAGGAAGGAGGCTGAAGAGGCGGAGTGTGTTTGTGTGTGACGCTGATGCAGTTTTTGGGTGCGTTCTGACCACTAGGGTGCAAGAAGAGCCTTCAGATGGAAACCACAATAACACAATACAACCGTATCATCCAGAGAGGAACACACAGCCAAACCCAGACAACAAGAAGCTCGTGTCCAAAAACACACACCCATCTAGACAGGCCTGACTGTTTATAATGCTTAAAGTCTGCCAAATAAGTTTCTGCTTTCAACTAATGGACAGCAGGACGAATCCTTCACCATCTGTGCTGCTTCAACAAAACAATGAGACACTGTCTGCGTGTGTGTGAGTGTGTTTGGATATAAATACTGTTCTCATCTGGCATTCTCCTTATTAGATCAATGCGCCAGTTATTAAGTATGTTTGCAACAGTGTGTGTGTAGGAATAACACAAGTTCACTTTAATCTTTCCACTCTGGATAAATAACCAGAACACACACACGCACACACAAACTGTAGATTAGCATTCTCATTATTGTATTGATCTGTTAAGACCCAGCACACGTTATCAGGAGCGTCACATACGCTGGCGTGTCTGTATGTACATGCATGTGTCTGATTTGATCATGTGAAAGGAGCTGAGCTCATTGATTTTAGACCATCAGATTCAGACTAACCTTCCATCAAGGTTTCAATCAATGTAGCACTGCTGATATTAATGTGAAGATTATATCAGCATACAGTGATAAGCATGATGCTTTTCACTGTGAGTTACTCTATGCAAGGACGTGAACGCAAACACTAATGCAAGCTCTATTTCGTGTGTTGTTGCCACTTGACTTCTGAAATGTTTTGGACCACAATTAAAGGGATAGTTCACCCAAAAATGAAAATTATCCCATGATTTACTCATCCTCAAGCCATCCTAGGTTTATATGACAATCTTCTTTCAGACGAACACAATCCGAGATATATTTAAAAATATCCTTAGTCCTCCAAGGTTTATAATGGTTGTGAATGGTAAATGGCGGTCGTCCACCGGAAGCTCGTTATTCGAATTTATAAAATTTTATATATGGATATTTTTCTTACAAAAACACATTCCTTCGCTTCAAAAGGCCTTTATTAACCCCCTGGAGCCGCATGGATAACTTTTTTTAATGGATGGATGCATTTTTTCTGTCTTCAGAATGTGAGTTACCATTCACAACCATTATAAACCTTGGAGGACTAAGGATATTTTTAAATATATCTCGGATTGTGTTCGTCTGAAAGAAGATTGTCATATAAACCTAGGATAGCTTGAGGGTGAGTAAATCACGGGATAACTTTAATTTTTGGGTGAACTAACCCTTTAAAGGGATAGTTCACCCAAAAATGAAAATAATGTCATTTATTACTCACCCTCATGTCGTTTTACACCCATAAGATCACAAAGTAAGATATTTAAGATATTTTTGATTAAATCTGATGGCTCAGTGAGGCCTCCATAGACAGCAATGCCACTGAAACTCTCAAGATCCATAAAGGTACTAAAACATATTTAAAACAGTTCATGTGAGTTCAGTGGTTCTACCTTAATATTATAAAGCAACGAGAATACTTTTTGTGTCGCCAAAAAAACAAAATAATGACTTTTCAACAATATCTCATGATGGCCATGAATCAGTGATTCAAACGGCTATCAAACGGCTACACAGCTGAAATCGTGTGACTTTGGCACTCCGGACCACTGATTCGATTCGTAAAGCTCCGAAGCATTGTTTTGAAATTGTCCATCATGAGATATTGTTGAAAAGTTGTTATTTTGTTTTTTTGGTGCACAAAAAGTATTCTCGTCGCTTTATAATATGAAGGTAGAACCACTGAACTCTTAAGAACTGTTTTAAATATGTTTTTAGTACCTTTATGGATCTTGAGATTTTCAGTGGCATTGCTGTCTATAGAGGCCTCACTGAGCCATCGGATTTCATCAAAATTTGTGTTCCGAAAATGAACGAAGGTCTTACGGGTGTAGAACGACATGAGGGTGAGTAATAAATGACATTATTTTCATTTTTGAGTGAACTAACCCTTTAACAATGCAAGTTCATGCTGCATTCTCAGCACTGCCACACGAGGCACTATAGCGGACATTAAACAGGCTTTCAATAGTTTGTAGTCAGTTAAGACTTTTTAATGTTTTTGAAAGAAGTCTCTACTGCTCACCAAGGCTGCATTTATTTTATCATAAATACAGTAATATTGTGAAATATTTATACAATTTGAAATACCTGTTTTCTGTGTGATTATATGTTAAAATGTAATTTATTGCTGTGATGCAAAGCTGAATTTTCAGTGTATATGGAAGTCCATTTCTGACACATAAGAAAAAAAAACATGCTTTTGTAATTCATAATAAAATAAACATTCCTAATTTCGATATAAAACGTTGAAATTATGAGATACGGTCATAAGATAAAAAACTAAATTATGAGCAACTATAAGAAAAAGCCAAAATTATGACATAAAAAGTAATAAGTATAAAAAATATAATTGTTTAAATATAAAAACAATTATTTTGTAAATTATATTTACATAAAATAATGTTTATGTAATAATCATGATTTTTTTCTTCTAATAACTGTGACTTCTGTTATAATTTTGACTTTTCATCTCACAATTATGATTTACCAAAGAATGATTTCTTTTCTAATGTGGTGGAAATGGGCTTTCATAAGTGTCACATGATCCTTCAGAAATCATTCTAATATGCTGATTTGCTGCTCAAGAAACATTTCTGATTATTATCAATGTTGAAAACATTTGTGTTGCTTCATATTTTTGTGGAAACTGTGATACATTTTATTCTCTGATGAATAGAAAGTTCAAAATATCAGCCTTTATTTGAAATAGAATATTTTGTAACATTATAAATGTCTTTACTGTCACTTTTGATCAATTTAATGCATCCTTACTGAAAAAAAGAAAAAGACCATACTGACCACAAACTTTTGAATGGTCGTGTACACCAAACCTCAAGTGTGAAATACTTCAGTATGTTTCTGTCACAATAAACAGCTATTCTTTAAAGACAAGTGCTTGTCAGTGTAACGTCGCTGTATGGAGTCTTGAAGACTCGTGTGAGATGGTGTGTGTGACTCACTGTGGTTTTCTGACACTGGATGCTGGAGCTGTTGAAGCGCAGCGCCGTCACACTGTACGTCTCTCCCTGGATGTGGAAGATGCACTCGTAGTTCCTCTGACCGGACTGAGGCTGCGGAAGGTTCCGGGCCGACAGCGTGATGGGCTTCGGGACGCCGACAGGAACATAAATCTGTGTGGACGGCAGAATCTGAGGACAATCCTGTAAAAAAAAAAAAAGACAAAAATCTGTTATCATCAGCTGACTCAAACAGGGAAATTATTCTTATTAAAACAACAAAACACAGGAAGGACATCGAATCATTAGTCGACCAGACCAGAGGACATGTTTGACATTTGGTTAAACAAGCCTGATGGGGAACATATGGAGCAACGTCACGCAAAGACCTGAAGGAGAAACGAGCTGGACGCTTATCTGGAGAACGTCCCAGAATACCTCACTTCTCTGTGTGTGTGTGTATGTCTGTGTTTGAACACTTGAGGAATAAAACATTCAGTTGAGTCCCACACCACTTCTGTTCAAAAGATCTAGTTTTGAGTCTCTTCTGCTCACCAGTGCTGCATTTATTTGATCTAAAATACAGTAAAACTGTGAAATATTATTAAAATTTAGAAAAGCTGTTTTCTATTGTAAAATATGTTAAAATGCAATTTATTCCTGTGATTAAAGCTAAATTTTCAGCATCATTACTCCAGGCTTCAGTTTCAACTGATCCTTCAGAAATCATTCTAATATGCTAATTTGCTGCTCAAGAAACATTTCTGATTATTATAAATGTTGAAAATAGTTGCTTAATATTTTGTGGAAACCGTGATACATTTTTTCAAGATTCTCTGATGAACGAAGTTAAAAAAACAACAACTTTTAATTGAAATAAAAATCTTTTGTAACATTCTACATGTCTTTACCATCACTTTAATGTGTCCTTGCTGTATAAAATGTTTTTAAAAAATCGTACTGATCCCAAACTTTTGAAGAGTATTTTATATGCAGCATGTGATGGATTCAATCAGCAATGCGGCACGACAACAAGCACAAAGGATGGAAAAACGAGAGGACAGAAGACACTCCACAGACATAGAAAAGCTCTAGTTGTATAAACACCATAAAAACAGTGTTACAGATGTGAATGGTAGTAGAACTGAGAACTGAAAGAGAGTAGAGGAAGTAGTTATTCCAATCTGATAGTGAATAA
Organism: Ctenopharyngodon idella; assembly: GCF_019924925.1. NCBI lineage: Eukaryota > Metazoa > Chordata > Actinopteri > Cypriniformes > Xenocyprididae > Ctenopharyngodon > Ctenopharyngodon idella. Next base: position 2,637,945 of record NC_067225.1, read on the forward strand.
GATCTCATAACTTCTCTCTGAATGACGGCCTGATAAATGAAACTCTGAAATCAGTTCTTAATGCAGTGCGGCGTTAGGGAGCACTTATGAGTCTCACTGAGATGAAGAGGATAAAACCAAGAGCAGGAAATCACTGGATCCTTCAGGTGTCTAGACAGCAGAGGAGATTCCTCCTCAAACCAAAGGAAATTCTCCTGATGTTACTGATTTCATCTGTAAGCTGACAGTATTTTTGGTAACAGTGCTGGTTTCCTGTCTTGTGCTTATTTACCGTAAAGACTGACCACAGAAAGGCCGGTCAGCCACCCACACGCAACCTTACAGATGGAAATGAGGAGAAAGCAAGCTTTGAGCTCTAAATGTCCAAAAACAATCATGACTTTCAGGTGTTTCATTCAAATGTTTGAGATCAGTAAGATTTTGTTTTGAAAGAAATTAATACTTTTATTCAGCAAGGATGCATTAAATTGATCAAAAGGAACATTTATAATGTTACAAAGATTCTATTTCAAATAAATGCTGTTCTTTTGAACTTTCTATTCATCAAAGAATCATGAAAAATAAAATGTATCATGGTTTCCACAAAAATATTGAACTGTTTTCAACACTGATAATAATCCAATATGTTTCTTGAGCAGCAAATCAGCATATTAGAATGATTTCTGAAGGATCATGTGACACTGAAGACTGGAGTAATTCAGCCTTCATCACAGGAATAAATTATATTTTAACATATTCATATAGAAACCAGCTTTTACATTTTTATATTTCACAATATTACTGTTCAGTGCTTCCCACAGGTTTGAAATATACTTGCGGTGGTAGCTAGGTGGAAAATCCTCCTATTACCCACGGCACAAAAATGGTGTACTATATGTTACAAAACAACAAATAATGTGTGATTTTTAACAATATTTTTATTTACTGACATTCATTTTAATTACATAGGCTACTATTACATTTAATTACATACTAATATTATGCATTGTAAATTACAGCAAAATGCAAAATTACAGCAATTAAAATGATAGATTTCTCCTTGTTTTGTCATATAGTGTCTCTATAGTGTCTCTGATACTAGTAAAATCAATATATTGAATATGTGTCAAATGTTATTAGTCTTTTCTTCCTGTGTGGGAGCATCCCAGACAGATATTACAATAGTTTACTATGAATTAATGGAAATTAATTTAAATACAATTTATTGTGTAACCAAAATACCAATAATGCCCAGATGAGAAAAAAAATGTTTTATAAACAAGCCGGAAATACACATGGACTCTTATTTTGAAATGTCTACACTTTAGCAGGCTGATAATAGAGTACCTCAGGGATGACGCGGAAGCGAGTTAGCATTTTAGGACTTCCAGTTCCATCGCACTAAAGTCTATGGGTTTTTTTGAATGGGTTTTTGCTTAATCGCCTGAAATAAGGTCTGTGGTTAACAAAGCCTCTAAATATTTTCACGTTTTGATCTATGACATAAAACACACCAGTTATAACCCACTTGTGATTTTTTTAAACCTTTATTGTGTCTTAAAAAAACGGCGGTTGCTAAACAAATTGCTAAAAGGGACTACTTCCTTTGGCGGGGACTTTAGATGTTATCATGACAAACAGGACATTTGGACAGCATTTCTCATGAAAAAGTGGATAAGTATTCATACACAGCGCAGATCATAATCAGCGAGCATGTTTTTAAATAAAGTTGTTTTTTAAATAAAGTTTGAGGAAGCTTGGTGGTGGTGACGTTGATCCGCGACCATGGTGTGCTGTAGTCCGTTTATAGCCTACTGTTAGCTTTTTATATCTGACGACTTTATTTAGGCTTCAAAATGTATAAATGTTGTGTTAACTTGTAAAGATTATCTTGATAGACAAAATGTGTAAGTGTCATAACCCTTTGTTAAACACAGAGGTTATTTTTTGCGATTTTCTGAAAGTCTGTGGGAAAAATGCATAGGCTTTTGATCGAGGGAACCCGTGCGCCGCTAACTTCCAGGTTGGCCTACAAAAACATGTCATCCCTGAGGTACTCACATTACAGGTACATCTATTCAGATGAGAGAGATAAAATATGCATTCCTTCAACCTTCTCTAAAACATATATAAAGGCCATACATTCTCATATTTCATCACCTCGAGTTCATTAGCAATCGCTTGGCATAAATGTGCGCTATTCATTGATTGTGAATCACTTTGAAGCAGTCTGAAGCGCTGTTGCGCGAACCTGTAGAACGTGCAACAGCGCCGCCTTTGTGACATATCCACCACGTCTCTGCAGCGCACGTGGGACTAAACAGTTCTTGCACACACAGAACGAGCAGGTACGAAACATTTAGGGCGAGGGGAGATTTTCCACTAATTATTCGTGGCGAATGGTTTCATTATCTCGGGCGGATAAAAAAGTATAAGATGATAAAAATAATAAAAGCAAAAATGTGTATCCAAATATAAATTCTATGTGTGGGAAGCACTGCTGTTTTTACTGAATTTCTGATCAAATAAATACAGCCTTGGTGAGCAGAAGAGACTTCTTTGAAAACATAAAAAAAATCTCACCAATCGCAAACTTTTGAACAGTAGTTTACACACAAACACAATTATTAATATGGCAGCAAAAGCTGCTCAAAGATAATTGGTTTTACTTTAACAATGCCTGCTCCTAAATTATTTTATCTCTCCCCGTAAAACATTCATATTTGTTCCAGGAAGTGGGGCAGAGCAACCTCACATTTTCACATCTTTCCAGCGGCCCGAAGCACAAGCACCATAAAATCCACTTTCACAACAGCTTTGTGCAATAAATGGAAAATGAGCCGTAATACGACTTCAAGAAGGCCATCAGAAACCAACTGATCATTCTCAAGTCAGTGTGCTGAACTAATTTAAATATTTAAATTCAATTTATTTAAATTAAATGGCCTCATTTAAATATATCTGTTAAATTGAATGGAAAGCAAATGTCGTTTAGATGTCAGAGCTCCTCTGTATGCGATTACCCATCTACACACTCTCTATCAATTCAGACGCTGTTCCCAGTGCTGTCTACATAGGCAGCTGCCTTCAAAGACAACATCCCATCGCAAATACAACCTGATAGAACTGATGTGAAGAACACAAGACTCTATTAACACTGAGTCTGTCGTTAACATGTTACTAAACTAAAAACTTGATAATTTAAGCATAAATACAGAGCACACACAAACTCTGGGTAAAATTATATTACTTTTTCATATTAAAGAAGAAAATCAACATTTCTCTAGGCTCTGTCCGCTAATCTTGGATGAATTTTGCTGCCTTCAGGCTCCCTTGGGAAGTTCCTGCTTACAAGTTTGGAAATGTGAATTTGGTCAGTGAAAGTAAAAGATACAATTAGCAATCTCTCTTTTTCAATAATTGACAAAGATAATAAGCTTTTTATTGCTAATTCAACAGCAATGGGTGAGTATTTGGTGTGTAACTGATGTTGTGAGTATTTTATTCTTACACTGGCACAGAAAATGAAGTAGTAAATGCAGTTTATGCTTCACAAGCCTGTCGTCGCAAAATTCAATAGAATTAGTAGTGTTTTCTGTCCACTCTATAGCTATTCTTCATCAATAGCATAAAATACTTGAATAAATTAATTGTACAGTTGAAATGCACAATTACAACATTTATTTAATTAATACCAATCAGCGTTGTTAATGTTAACTAAAACTAAAGCTATTAAAAATCATTGTCAGTAACTAAAATAAAACAAAATGTAAATATTACAAATATTTATATGCCAAGGCAATTAGAAATATTAACTTGGCAAATAACTGAAAAAAAAAAAAAAAAAAAAAAAAAAATTCTAAAACTAAACCTGAAATAAAAAGTTAAAGCTAAATAGAAATAAAAAAAACTAAAACTAATAAAAATGACAAACGCACAAAACAAAATTCCTAAAACAAGCTAAAATAAAAAAAATTGAACGTAAAAATACAAGCTAATTTAAAAAGTTAATAAATAAAACTAAAACTGAAATAAAAATTACACCATCTCTGTTTGAGAATTGCAATTGCAGTTACAGTATTTGCGGAATTATCATTTTTACGTGGGTTGTGGATCGGCATGGCTCCTCAGCACAGACGAATCTATGTTTGCTGTCAGTCACCACATCGGTGTGGATACTGTACTTCGGAATCACAGATTCTACGTCTTGGAAGTATGACCAAAATAAGAATTTTCACCGGAAAATGTCATCTGAACAAGTAAGTAACATGTCTGCCATTTTTGTTCTGACCAACTGAGAAAAAAAAGCAATAAATCACGCTGCCAATGGTAATTAAATCTAACGATCGCTTGGCTCAGATCATGTGAAACCGTGCAAATTATTATTGTTATGCTTTGTTCTCAAATTGTTAATGTTAACAACATCAGCATTGCATGACTATTTGTATATTTAGTGTGTATTAGCGTTACCTGTAGATTTCAATTCCTGTAGCCACTCCACAGTCCGAAGTCTTTTGTTTTTGACTATGGGTGAATCTCCAGTTGTCACTGATGATTGTCATTTGGACCATTCTAGATTACAATCCGCCGTCAAAATGATAAGTTTAATTATTGCAGCTGCTGTAAGAAAAGGCTATAAAGCATCCTCCACATGCCTTATAGCCTACTAGCTGGGACTACTTCTCTATGTAAACAGACGTGACATAATGATGCAAAGACGAACGGCTGCATGCTCGAATTTCCCGCAGAAACCCACCAGTACCATCCGGATAACGAAACATTTTTACAAGCTTACAGTTGTGAATCGGGCTAAGGTAAGGAGATAGTTTTGAACACTGGCTGATTATGTACTTGCTCAAAAATTGATTTTGAATAATTTTTAACCAAAAAAAGTTACAGACTGCAGCTTTAAAGCTAAATAGAAATTTAAAATATGAATAAATACTATAATACTATATAAATAATACTAAAATAACACTGATACTAAAGACTTTCCATGAGCCATGATTCACTAATTGACAGATTTTGTTCAACTCCAAATCCCGACAGATTTCCCACCGGTAATTGTGACACTGGCGTTATTCATGTGAACACCTCATAAATATGATCATTCGCACTTGAATGCAGCATGATTCATGATTCACCACAATGCATTCTGGAATAGTCTTTTCTGTGAAGGACACAATATGATTCCGCTTTAGAATTCACCCAAAACGAGTTATCTTTCAGGACAGCACAGAGCTGCTGCCTATCTTCTGGAACAGTCTCCGCATCCAGAGCGCCAATGAGGCCTAAAAATACAGTCTAGGTAGGCAGCAGCTCACCGGCGTTTGTAGCAGAGCTGAAGGGGAGACAACATGCTAAAAATAAGAAGTGATGCATTTAAATATAAAAGTGACAGAAAGTGGGGAAAGCGTGAGAGAATGTGTGCTGGCCGCCAAGAACAAAGAAAGTGAAAGTGAGAGGGAAGACAAGAGAGGAAGTAATCAGTCTGATAAAGTCATTTCTCTGCACCTCCTTCTCTCTCTCTCTCTTCTCCTCTTCTGGTTTAATTATTCAAAGTGGATTAGATCTGTGCTTCAGCTGCCCAATGCATCCCAGCGATGAATATTACATAGTGGGGGGGAGATAAAACAGGGTGGCGGATATGAACTGAGAAGAAAGGAGCAGAGCAGAGAGAAAATGGACGAACAAAGACGAAAACAAGAGGCTTGGAGCAGAGAATTGTGGGTAATGGGGTCAGGGGTGACATCAAAGGCTATGCGACCTGTTTTCAAGGTCTCTATGGAATGCAGACGCTGTAATTAGTGCTGTAGTTATGACGACTGCTGTGTTTCACTGCATGTATGTGATAAAACTCCTGAACGTCTTCTATCATCTCGACTTAAACCAGCTGTCACTTGTCGTCTAGTTGTTTGCTCACTCCCAAGAAAAGAGGTCGGAAGATAAGAAAGAATCCTACACAAGGAATATCAGTGCGACGTGACAGGAAAAGTGAAGGAACAGACAATCGTAAAAGCAAATCATGTGTTAAAAATGAAGCGCAGACTCTTTCTGCCGCAATGATTCAAATCTTTTCCAACTCAAAGCCTCTGCTGATATATTCTTGCTTTTTTCACTCAAATGATGAACAAACGTTCAGCAGAGACCTGCTCAAAACAATGAGCAACAAACCACAACAAAGTGCAGAATACACAAATGCATGTGCAAAGTTCTGTGCCAAATATGTGAGAAGTCGAACTTGGCTTTGGAAGGTAAATAAAATCAGCGGTAACTTAATTAGCCTATTATAATGGAAGGATCATGTGACACTGTGACAGTGTGTTGTGACTGGTCAAGCACTGCCAGCGTGTTTGGGAAATGCCCCGTCCCTTACCATAAACGTGAGTTTCAACACACTACTAACTCAAACGACTAACTCAACCAGACCCCGCTCCTTTTCCATAACCCGTGAGTTTCAACACACTACTAACTCAAACTACTAACTCAACCAGACCCCGCTCCTTTTCCATAACTGTGAGTTTTAACACACTACTAACTCAACCAGACCCCGTCCCTTTTCCATAACCGTGAGTTTCAACAAAGTACTAACTCAGACTACTAACTCAACCAGACCCCGCTCCTTTTCCATAACTGTGAGTTTTAACACACTACTAACTCAACCAGACCCCGTCCCTTTTCCATAACCGTGAGTTTCAACAAAGTACTAACTCAGACTACTAACTCAACCAGACTCTGCCCCTTTTCCATAACCGTGAGTTTCAACAGACTACTAACTCAACCAGACCCCGTCCCTTTTCCATAACCGTGAGTTTCAACCAAGCGGCAACCTCCCTCAGTTTCTAATAAAGCCAATACGGAAGTGAATTAAACTGCAATTCATCGACTGGGTGAATTTGTTTTATAACTCATCTGTTTAAATTATATTAAGCCTTAAAGTTCTGCATAATTAAGGGTGTGGTCACTTGAGTGACAGGTAGATTGCCGCTGCTGTCTGTGAGCCGTCACTTACCTCAGCTAATTCCAGCCGCTGAATTTGCCATCTCTGCCGTATTTGTGCTTTTTTCTGGATTATTATAAAATAATATGGCTTGCTGCGTTAATCGTCGAGACCCGAGGCAGATTTGCGTCTGTGTACAAGTGCTCGCATGCGGAAGGTAAACAGAACACACGTTGTTGGATCGTGGCATTGGCTAAAAGTTTTGTTTGTGAGATTTACTACAATGACAATGGCGGGAGAATATTAAACTCCGACAGCACTGCTTGGATATTATAACTAAAACTGCTGCACTATTTTGAAAAATTATATTTTGGACGTGGGCTCATTTGTTTGTGAGAGTCTAATGTACGATCATATACAGTTTTACAACATAAACACTGTTCAGGTTGCATCATTTCTTGAAGAACGATGATGGAGAGCAGATCATTCAGAAGAAATGTTATGCAAACAATGGATAATATATCAATATTTCATGGATTTAACGCTTTTGTGGACAAAAAGTTTTTTGTTTTGCAATGCACACTCATGGAAATTTTACCCAATTAAGTGCCACGGATTGGATTGATCTCGCGGTGACGCGCTGCTAAGATGGCCGCGGCCTCATTTGCACTTCAAATATGCTATTCAGAAATCTACGAGTGACGTCACAGACACTACGTCCATATTTTTTTATAGTCTATGGTTTGAACACACTATTAACTCAACCAGACCCCGTCCCTTTTCCATAACCGTGAGTTTCAACACACTATTCACTCAACCAGACCCCGCCCCTTTTCCATAACTGAGTTTCAACACACTACTAACTCAAACTATTAACTCAACCAGACTCCGCCCCTTTTCCATTACCTTGAGTTTCAACACACTACTAACTCAACCAGACCCTGCCCCCTTTTTTGTGTATGCCTTGGGCAGAAATTACTTAAATAAGGAATACCGTGATGTGTTAGTTCCTGAACTCACTATTGATCCAGCTGACCAATCAGAGCACATTGTGCTTTTCAGAAGGAGGGGCCTCATAGAGACAGGAACTAAACAGATTATTACTGACAGACTAGGAAGAGAGGAGCTGCAACAATGTCAAATATGTGAAAAAAAAGAACATTCAAGAAAACCTGTTCTAGCAGGGCCCAAAAACAACATCAAAACTTTGTAAATGGGCATAATAGCTCCACTTTAATGATTATAATCCTGGTTGGAATCTGCTGTCTGGGTTCTGAGCAGCTGTGGAACCATCTAGAACCTGATTTATGCGCATGATGCTTGTGTGCTGTCAGCGGCTGGTAAGAGAGAAACTACAAGCAACCACAGTACGACTGTCGTCCAGCTGGCACAGACGGACGCGGTTACACACGCCAACGCCTTTCCTTCCCGCACCCCTCGTTTTATTTTCCACCTCTCCTCATTATGGCTCTTCCCTGCTTCTGAAAACTGTCTCACTCTCCGCCAGAGCATTTGTGAAATACATGGCGTCACATCTATAATGTAATCTCCCACGTTAGTGCCAGAACTTTCTCACTCCCCTCGTTTCACTCACACTTTCCCCCTCGCACACATCTGGAGTCTATTAGAGGAAACGAGTGTTTCATCTGCTCTCTTACAGGCTTTTAAAACACAGAATTATGGGAGATTCCCAATGGACTCGCATCAGCCAATGAGTGAGCGGCTCCGTCAACATGATGACCGGACTCTCTCGTCTTATCTCACTCGGTTCAGTACAACAGATCAAGTTTCTCATGAGTGAAAATCTGAGGACAGACATGCAGGAGGAGAAGGAGGAACCATGACCGATCACATGAGAGAGATAAACACGCCGGATAGTGTCCTAACCAGCCGGGATGCATCAGGTTTCCAGTGTCAACTCAGTGAAAGCGAGAACAAATCAATGACATCTCAGTCAATCAGAACATATTTGATTTTTAAACTCAACGTGAAATGTAGTTTGCAACCCATTATACTTGCATTGTGCAACACTTGTAGTTTGATGCATTTACAACTGAAACTGGATATTTAATGAGGGAAAAAAATGGGCGGGGCTTGATTTCATCCACCAGATTTGATTGGATTCATCATGAGGTATTTCTCCCATTTACTCTCTTATACATGTTGCACTAAGTAAATAGAGTCAAATTTAATTTCATGTTGATTTTTACATTTTCATAAAGAAATCTGAGGCTGTTCGCAGAAAAAAAAACCATGCAGGATTAGTGTAATATAAACATCTACAATAATTATTAAATTTTAATGATTAGTTACACTACCATTCAAAAGTTTGGGGTCATTAAGATTTTTATTTATTGCTTTTATTCTATATTAATGCTGTTATTAAATATTAATAAAAAATTAAAACAAATAATAATATTAAATAATAACAATAATAAATATTATATAAATAAATATGAATTATTATTTAATATTTAAAAACAATATTAATATTGAATAAAGATATCAAAGCATTAATATTGAATTAAGATTTTTATTTAATTCTTTTATTCAATATTAATGCTGTTATAAAATATTAAATAAATATTAAATAATAATAATAATAATAATAATAATAATAATAATAATTATTATTATTATTATTATTATTAATTATTTACAATAGTTAAAATTAATGCTGTTCATCATTAAAGAATGTATCACAGTTTCCACAAAAATATGAAGCAGCACAACTGTTTTTAACATTGATAATCAGAAATGTTTCTTGGGCAGCAAATCATCATATTAGAATGATTTCTGAAGGATCATGTGACACTGAAGACTAGAGTAATGATGCTGAAAATTCAGCTTTGATCACAGGAATAAATTACATTTTACAGTATATTCAAATAGAAAACAGTTATTTTACATTGTAATAATATTTCTCAGTTTTTACTGTCTTTTTGATCAAATAAATGCAGCCTTGGTGAGCAGAAGAGACTTCTTTCAAACACATGACAAAATCTTACCGACCTCAAACCTTTGAACAGTAATGAGCAGAAATTTTAGGAAGTGATGCGTTTCTCACCTCTGACATGTTCACACGTCCCTCCTGGAAGGAGCAGTCATTGGCGTTCTGTGTGCACAAATGTCTGTATTTACACCAGTGACACGGGAATGAGCCGTTCACACAGGACAAGCACCTGGAAGAGAACAGACAGAGGTGAGACGCACAGAATCAACCCCAAAAACACACTATACAGTAAGAAAGCACACCGCTCTGTGTATTCTGACCTCACATGCTCTCATTCTGCCCATGAAACTGTGTGAAATAATCTCTCATTCCCTCACAAAGACCCACTTTATTAGGTGTCTCCGGTTTAGAAAGAAAGTGATGACAAAAGAAAGAGAGAGCGATCAAAGAGACGAGGATTTCCCATTAAAACTTGACAAGAGTAGATAAGAAAAAAGAGAGAGACAAAAAAAAAAAAAAAGAAAGAAAAAAGCACACTGCCTACATACGCAGCTGGAGCAAACTAACTAAAACAGAAGCTTTTACCTTGATATGGATCACTACATATAGATGACAGCTCAAAATACACCGCACACACACAAGTGTTTGTGAAAACAGCTCATTTTTAATCAGATTGAAACGTTTCTCTCAGCTGACTCTCACAGACACTCTGAAACCATCTGAGGCTTCTGACTGCAATACAAAGTCATTTGTTTCAATTATTCAGTATTAAGTCCAGCAATTTGTTCACTCAGTGACATTAATTGATGCTTTAGGACAAAGAGCTCTGACCTCATAATGGTTTCAAGCACTGGGTCTAATTGACCAATCAGCTGCAGCGTTGAGAGCAGCTGTCCAATCAGAGTAGAGAAATGATTGCTTAATGAAATCTGGAATCTTAAAGAGAGCAGCATTCACAATGCATTTAACCTCTGATTGCGTTATCAGATAAATCAGAAAATTCCATCAAAAAAAAAAAAAAAAAAAAAAAAACAGAGAGAGAGAGAGAGAGAGAGAGAGAGAGAGAGAGAGAGAGAGAGGATATAATTTATATATGTGTAAGATACAAATATAAAAGTAATGTAATATAAAATACACATCTTTTAAAATATATATTAAAAACATTTTATATTACATTATTTTGTATTTTTATATTATTTTACAGTTACATTAATTGTTTATATATATATATATATATATATATATAAAATTTACAACATTACAATATAACTAAAAATTAATATAATTAATATTACATAGATAACTGTTTATATATTTTATGTTTCAATATATACACATAAAATAATTATATGTATATATAAAATAAAAATATATATAAATACATATTATATATATATATATATATATATCATATTATTCATTATTCATAATATAAATACACATATATCTTACAATTCAAAAGGATTACTATTGATTAACAAAATGTTAATCTTAGTCATTCAGCAATAGCATGCTGTCTTATTTTATGAGCATTTTAAGTATTTTAAGCAAAAGCGCCAAAGCGTCTGGTGCATAATTGTTGCATCTCTGAGTCCCATGAGGAAACACAAGCACATGTGGTTGAGTGTGTGTGTTTGTGTAGGTAATGATCCCCCATTGAGGCGCCATTTGTCAGTTTGTTAATGCTGCATCTCCAGAGACACATAATCTGCTAATCAGCATGAATAAATCGAGAGGGTGGCCGTGATGGAGAACAATTGGATGTAGGTGAAAACACAACATGTCTGAGATATGCAATAACACATATAAATAAAGACAGTAAAGACTTAAGATCTTTAAATGTCACAATGCAATATTCCTTAGTCAGGGCAGACGAATGAAAACAAGTCCATGAAGGACAGATGTACATGTTCAACATGATGAACTGGGTCTGGATTAGATTACAGTGTAATGAGTTTTTCTTTGCACTCTTAAAGGGGTCCTATTACGCTTTTGTACATGTCCATCTTTCTTTGAATGAGAAAGCTCTGTAAAGTTACAAAGTCCCTCCAGCAGGAGTTACTCTATTTATCAGTGTCACTGTTTCTGAACTCCCTGAAACGCCTCCATTGTAGTCTTGAGTCTTCTTCCGGGAACGAACACGTCACAGTATTCCTCATTTAAAAAATTCCCGCCCAAGGCATATGCTACATAAAGAGGCGGGGCCTGGTTGAGATAGTGTGTTAAAACTCGTGGTTATGGTAAGGGGCGGGACATTTCCCAAACACGCTTGAAGTGCTTGACCAATCACAACACTTGTCCAGCCAACCAATCAGAGCATGTTTTGCTTTTCAGAAGGAGGGGCTTCATAGATACAGGAACTAAACAGAGTGTTACCTACAGACTGGGAAGAGACAAGCTGCAACAATGTCAAATATGTGAAAAATGTGTTTTTTGAACATTCAAGCATGAAAACCTGTTCTAGTAGAGCCCAAAAACAACATCAAGACTTTGAATCTGGGGATCTTTTATACTGAAGACTTCAAACATTAAGTTTACCCCAAAATGTGGGTTATAATGATTGCTACAGCCACATTGATTGTTTAATCAAGAACCCTAAAATTATGTCTTTTCAAAACATTTCCAGTGGATAATTTTATAAAAGCTCCAGAACAAATAGGTTGTGAAAATTAGACATGACCCAGAGCCTTAAAACAGTACAATATATGTACATCCATCCATCACTGTTTCATTTTCATTGAACTCATTTCATTAAATTTGCCATCTATCCTGAGCATTTGCTTCCAATTTGTAATTCTTTTACACGTTTTCTTTCTTCTTAATGTTTCCCCCAATCTATTATCACCAACTGTTAAATTTAAACTGGTTCACTTAAAGCAGAGATTTCTTAAAATAAGTGGTAAGAAGATAATAAATGTGCCCTTATTTTTCTTCCTGACCCCTGCACCAATCCCTAGAGAGGATTTAATCCGCGTCCCGTCTGGAGTGGGGGTGATTTCAGGGTGTCCCCTGGTTTAAGCCCCTCACGCTGAGCTCTCTTCCCTGATCACTGATCAACATAAACCCCCCACACACACACACACACTGGTGGAGCGGAAATTTAACACTCGCCAGGAGGGTCATTTCCTTCTCTCACATTAAGATGCTGGACTGTTCTAAAGCCTCATTCAGAAGGACACCGAACACCTCAAATTCATGACCATCTCCATTTGGGTGAATCTCACAAAGAAACATCCAGGTCATATTTCTCTTCAAAAAGAAAAGAGATGAGAAACTGTATTTTGCAGATAATGAAGGGTATTTTTAAAACCATGAAGATGTTTTGCATTGCAATTTGATTATTTTCTTGACAATTAAGAACACCCAAATTCTCATTATCATAATGCAACATTTAATTTTTGAGTTAAAATTATTTTCTTTTTTATAACTATTTTTATTGCAAAAAAAGAATGTCTTGTCTTTGTATAAATAATCTACGAGCTCTTTGTATAAATATAAATATACATACATACACACAAACATTATATATATATATATATATATATATATATATATATATATATATATATATATATATAAAATTAATGATGATTATCAAATGATTGCCATTGTAAAACAATGATTTAAAAAAAAAATAATAATAATAATCACCATGATGTATAAAGGCATCACATTTTAATTGGATTTTTTTTAAATGAATTTTTTAAATGAAAATTAGATATTTGCTTTACATTATTAAAAAATATAATAATAAATTGTATTTTTTCTAAAGAAAAGGCAGTATGTGATGCTAAATGATAATATTTGAGGGGGAGAAATTGTTTTTAACTGCTATGAAATTGCCAAAAAATTGTAATGTTCAAAAATAGGCTTTATTTGCTAAATTCCTTATTTCTTTCTTTTGATTTCGAGGTGAAATATGACCTGGAAATGTTCTTGTCAGGTTTTGTGAAATTCACACTCTTGCTTTATTTCTTTATCATCTCCACAAAGCTTCAACAATGTCCATAAAAACACTTTATTATTGAAAATAAAACCCTATAATTGGCTGTTGTGCTTTTAGAGACTCGTTGAATAAAGAAGCATGTGATTATCCAATTATGATAATACTCATATGTAGTGTGTATTTTTCAAGTGCACAAGCTGGTCTTATCAGGGAAGAGCAGTGTGACCTAGTTTTAAAGCTCACTGCTGATAGTGTGTGTTTGTGTGTGTGTGTGTGGGAAGGTATTGTGTATCTGAGATGCTGTTACTCAGAGAGGTGTGTGTGTGTGTGTGTGTGTGTGTGTGTTATATCTCTGGAGACAGCTTTGGCTCATCTGTCCTGCAACAAGACACTCCACAGACCTCCCAAAAGAGTCCGAACCCATCTGGAGCATCTTAGAAGTGTGCGCACACACACACGGTCAGCGCAGTGTATTCATTGGGATGTTCAGCTGGGGGTCCCACTATCTGTAGGATTCTAACCACAGTCTGTTTTCAAGAGAATAACTGTCAATCAACACGCCACCGGTTGCCATGGCAACAGAAATATGACCCCACCCCCCTGAGTGGTGAGGAGCTTGTGGGTAAAATGAGAAGAGCAGAGATAAAGAGAGAGAGAGGAAGAATGGACTCACGATCTGTGGATGCTGCAGTTGTAGAAGGTGAAATCCACACTGGCAAATTTCTGTCCCGTTTCCCTCGATTTCAAGTAGAGCTTCACCACATGAGTGTCTCCTTCAGAGTGACGAACAAAAAGAGAGAAAAGAGGTCAGCAACATCTCTCTCTCATCATGAAGGATCATATACGTTCAATATTGTGCCACTGAATCAGTGGCTATCAAAACATTCATGTGTAATCAGTATTTCCACTGAAACCTTGAGTGGCTTGTTGCTTTAATACCACAAACAATGTAGTGCACTAGTGTGCTTGAGTATTAATATAGTATACAGGTTTATGTCTATCTACATTTATCTACATGCTGTACAACGGCAGCAAAATTTAGAGCCAGAACTATCCATTTTTCAACATGACACTAAGCACTTGTTGGATTTAATCAAGTCGAAATGTGAATTAAATAATTGGGACGAAAATTTAAATAATTTCCGTCCCAATTCACATCCTTCTCTATGAGTATGTACTTCACTAATGATAAAGAAACTATGCCAGCATTGGACATACAGCATCATAAAATGTGTTTTGAAACCACCGATCCCTTTGATGCTCAAGGCTTGTGTTTGCATGTAATCATTAGTATCTAACAAGATTCATTACCTTAAAATACAATGTTTTTAGATTCATACTGTTAAAAACTGCTAAGGCAGAATCAGCCTAAAAAATTCAGACAACTAAAACATTTGAATGCAATATTAGCTGTAATGCAGTGTTATTTTAGTATCATGGAGAAACTATTTTTAAAAATATTAAATATTTTGAATTAGTCAAAAAATTAGTCATTTTCTATTTTCGTTTTGATTTTAGTTAAAGTTTTTTTTTTGTCATTTTTGTATTTTTTTTATATTTCTATATAGGTTTTATAATTTTTTCAAATTTATTTTTAATTTTAGTTTTAGTTATTTAGTTTAAGTTTTTTTATATATATACATATTTCATTTCAGTTAACGTTTATTTGATTTCAAGTAACAAAGATTTTTGGCCACACTTTAGTCCAATTCTCACTATTAACTAACTATTAACTATGACTTTTGCCTCAATAAACTCCTAATTACTGCTTATTATAGTTTTTAAAAAATACTTAGACAGTTTTTGAAACTATGGCTCCATTTCTGAAAACTCTACACACAAAAACACAAAACACAACATGCAAAACATCACACATATCTTGCCAAAGCAAACACTTCATTCAAAACTATTTTAACTCTTCTAAAAATGGTATTTTTGCATAGTAACTCTACACACAAACATAAAATGATTAGCCACATACATGCCAAACTACACACAGATGCGAAAAATGTAAAACACTCTTGTGTCTTTTGCTTGTTCAGTTTGTCATAGCAATCACACGTATATGCATATGCACAAATACACTGTATATATTGTATGTATGCACAACTGATGAAGTTTACACAGTTATGGAACTGAACTGATTCAATACTGAACTTACTTGAGCTGTATAATGTTTACTGTAAAGCTGCTTTACAGCATAATTTGAATTTGTTACTATTGTGAAGCTTCTGTGAAAATCTATATTGTAAAAAGCACTTTAGAAATAAACGACTTTCTGACCCCTATATATATATATATACACAAACACTGTATGTATATATATATCTGTTATATATAAACAGAAATCTTTTTTTTCCCTCAAAAAGTTTTGATTTCTTTGTTTTGATTGTTTTTTGATTGATTGTTTTGATAAGTGTTTTCACACATGATCACTGGGTGTAGGTCATCAGTAAATGAGTGTAGCATTTAAATGGCAATGCTTCCCAAATAAACAAAAGAGCTGTTAGTTTTCAATGATGTGTCTAATGTAGAGAACTGTGTTTAGAGTTTTGCAAAAAGTTTGTTTTACAATAGCAAACTGAGTTTAAAGCACATAATATGCTTGTAGTCTTGCAGACTTGGTCTAAAGATGAGGTATATGAGTGAATGGTTTCACTGAGTGGGCCTCAAATACCACTTTAAGTGTCTAAGCAATTTAAAAAAACAAAAAAACAAACAAACTAATAGTTAGTAAGGTAGTTGTTAAGTTTAGGTATTGGGTAGGATTAAGGGATGTAGATGTAGGCATTAATATGTGCTTTATAAGTACTAATAAACAGCCAATATACTAGTTAAATGCATGCTAACAAGCAACTAATTAATAGTGAGAACTGAACCCTAAACTAAAGTGTTACCAAATTTTTTTTTTTATGGTTTTAGTTTTAGCTAACTGTATTAACCCTGCTGTACACGACCCATGCACATTCAGAACACTCTTTTTGTATTAGCATACAATGATTTGGGACTAAAGATTGTAAATAACTGAAATTTTGCAACTTTGATTCAACTTATTTTTTTCTTTTCCCAAAACATTCACTTTTGTGTTGATTCTCATGCTCAACCGAACAAAAAAACAAAACAGAACAGTGGCACATGGCTTTGATGCAGCATTTAATTTATATACTACTGTACACTATTCTACTGTACTAGAGCTGCCACAGACAGGTCAAAATGCGCACTTTCCAGAACCATTAATGCAAGCAAACATTACAAAATCCATCAGTTTTAGTATTTTTCTTTAATGGAACCGGATCTGAATAAGAGCTGGTTCTCAACCCCCAATCCTATTTGGTACACAGTAATCCCTCAAACTATATAGGACAGATTTAATGCGAATTGTAATGTAGCCTATGATCTGAAAACAACAACACTGAGTGAATCTCTGAAACAGACTGAAGATATGATATAATACCCATCATAAACATCAATCAAATCTGGTTCGTACTCGACTGGATTGATGTTACTCTTAAACTTCAAGACTTTTAGATCTAAAGGCGTCTGCTGCAATGCTTCTAGTTAGTAGTCGTTGACTGGTAGTGTATATCTACTAGTAGCCTAGAGCAGATTGAGTGTGTGTTTACTGACTGTGTTGGCGTGTGATGGGGACAAGCTCTTTGGCTGACGGCGAGAGGCAGTAGATTCGTGATCCGTGTATTGTTCCCTCGGTCTCTGTGTAATTCTCGAAGGAGCAATCCACTCCTGCGGAAAGATCCGGAACGTTGCGGGCCTGAAGGACCAGCTGGCAGATCAATGGAGAAAACAGACAAAGTGAAAAAGCTTGGCCCACGTCCCCATATTTCATCTGCCACGACACTGAAGGAGGCTTGTTTTTAAAATACACTCTACACGACATCTGCTGCTCCATATTGCTGCGTATCTGCTAACGCTCCATATGAACATCTATGGAAAAAGTGACAGATATAAATTGCTGTGCTTGTAGTATCTACTGTAGTTCACACACCTGGACTTCGGCCATGGTGACAGAGATGTTGTTGGGCTGGACCGTCAGCTCCACACACTGATCCACTCTGGAAGCGAATCTCTGGGGTTCATCTGCTCTCTCACAGCGATCACGGCGAGAACAACTGAGGCCAAAGAGAAAATAAACTTACATTACCACAAAAGTTCCAGCCTTGAGCGGTTCAGAGTATTAATAAACTCTAATATAATCAACACTGAGAGAAAGTCTGTGTAAACTCAAGGATTGCACATTGTCATTAAAGCTGCTTATGGGCTAAACATTCATTTTATCCACAGGGATTTCAAAAACATTCTTCAATAGAGAGTTTTAAGCCATGAATCAAACAAACCAGCTTCCAGACGAATCATAAATAAAAATTTAATTTTAAGCATATGAACTTGAGATACTGTGTACTTTCCAGACAGTAGACTATACAATTTCTGACATCTTGATTATGAAGTACATATTTATATACTTTATAATCAATACGTCAGAAATCGTATAATTTATTATACTAATATATGTGTGTATACTAATATGTGAGTTTGTGTGTGTATAAAGAATAATTAAATAAAATCTTAAATATATAATTAAAATAAACAATTATACACCTATTATAATATAAACATTATTATTATTTATTAAGAAATAAATAAGTACACACACACACACACACACAACTTACATTATTATTATTTAATTAATTAATATATTTATTTATATATATTTAGTTGGGTAGGGCCAACTAAATCTCTCTTCAATGGGAATTCGAAAATGAAACAAAATGTTTTAAAGATGTTAAAATCACATCAACTTTTACAGAAGCAAATATCATCACTTTGTGACCTCAGTGTTCAGCCTTAAAGTGTATGATATTGTTAAAAAAAAAAAGTGTCACTATGGAGAAAAATTGCATTTTTTACATCTGGAATCTGACTTTTGCACTACTTTGGCATTTAATGTGGATGTTACATAGGAAAACTATTTAAACTGCTTGCAAAAATGCTTTTTTGTGGCTGAAATTGTGGTAAAAAGGACTATTTGCTGCTAATGTTTGCTAGAAGGTTTGGCAGAACATAATATTTTTACAAAGACAGACTGATGCTCATGTGCGTTTATATACAGCGCTCAAATAATCCGCACTGGAACGCAACCCGAGCACTCAGACATGAACAGGCAGACTTCATGGATCCCTAAAGGGCAAATTCAGACATCTAAAGATAAAACTGACATCTGAATCTTCAGGGATAATGACTGAATGTGATGTTTATTGTGGAAGAGAGAATAATGGGAGTATGTTTTGGCTTTTAATTATTTTTTAACCACAGTTCAGTTCATGGCTGAAATCCAGCTAATGTTTCTCCTGTGACTGAGATCAGAGGAGCGTCAAGGACCCATTTATGTGAATCATAATGAATATTTTCTGCAGCCTGAGGAAGAGTTGGGTGAACTGAGACACTCAGAAAACAAGTTCAGGATGACATATTAACATGCATATAAATATCAGTCATCACTCTATATATGCCAATAATATGTCTTGGTAAGATGATTTTTAAATGCTTTCATGATCAAAGCTCTGTAGTTTTCAAACATATAATGCAATGCAACACAATGATGATTGAGAGATGAACAAAAACTTTCCTCAAAAGCCTGATGATCATATTTGAGACTCACATTTAAACATGATTTTTCTAAAAAAAATATGTATGGATTATCAAGTAAACCGAAGTTCCTTCAGTCCAGTATGTTCCCCTTGAAATATTACTAATAATATCAAAGTTATTACATTTACCAGTACAGATTTCACAGCAAAAAAACATGTGAATCACGAGCTGAAGGTGGAAGTTTGTACAATTATGCAGGAAATCCTTTTACTTGATAAAAAAAATTATGAACTATAAAGTCAAGAGAAAGTAGATTGCAGATGTAGTAGACTGTGTGTAACATGATTTTCAGAAAGTTTTGATCATGTTTTTCATGTATTAAACACGAAAACAGTACATTAATAGGGTAAAATCTTCAACTTATTTATGTCTGTCAAATTAGATGTTATGTAAAGTTAAGGAAAGGTGTTCATATGAAAGTGTTTGTAGACATGTAACCCCTGTGATGTGTGTTTGCTTACATGTTGTGAAGGACACACCAGCCGCAGTGAGGATCTTTGGAGCTCAGACACTCGGAGCAGTTTGTGTACTGAGAGCAGCTCTCCACCGGCACACGCGTCACCTGCAGAACACATACACAATCATAATCACACACACAGAGCAAATCAGAGTAAAACTGCTGTAAAGCAGCACATCCGTGATCAAACTATGGACACACGCTGGAGGGTGAGAAATGTTTGCTGCTGTATGCATGTGTACGGTAGAGGGGTGTATGTGTGTGCATATGGAAGGCACAGAATCAGCTTATCGCACGCTGTGCCTTCTGACAGTTACCACGGAGATCAACATTTGAGTGACAGGAACCCTGAAGCCTTCCTGCCGAAAACAGAACAACATCAGTGTGTGTGCAAGAGGAAGCAAATGAGAGGAAGGAAGGAAGGAAGGAAGGAAGGAACAAAGGAAGAAAGGAAGGAAGGAAGGAAGGAAGGAACAAATAAATAAAAGGAAGGAAGGAAGATTGAATGGAAAAAAGCTGTCAGAATAAAAGAAAAGTGAATGAAATAAAGAAATTAAACTAAGGAAAATACATGTACAAAAGTATAAAAAAAAAAAGTATGAAAAAGTTAATGAAAGAAGTATAAAAGGAAAGAATGAATGGAAAGAGGAAGTACAAAGTACAAAACTATTATAAGAATAAATGAACAAATGAAAATGTAGACAAATGTAGAACATAGAAAATAATTTAAAAAAGTACAAAAGAAAGAAATTGTGAAAGTGAAACCAGAGGGAAAAAAAGTTGTGCACACATACACACACACATAGTCAGGTGTGAATATCAGTTTACAGAGTGAGAAACAGTGATAGAAGGATGAAGACGAGCAGAGATGAACAGATGGTGAGATAGTGAGGTTGGAAGGGTCAGGTGTGTGTGTGTGTATGTACACCTGTATGTTTTTCTATCCCGGTATGGACTTTAACCTGAATGCACACAGACTCATGGGGACTCGTGTCACTGTGGGGACCTAAATTGAGGTCCCCATGAGGAAACAATACATATAAATCATACAGAATGTGTTTTTTTAAATGTAAAAATGCAGAACGTTTCCTGTGATGGGTAGGTTTAGGGGTAGGGTTAGTGTAAGGGGATAGAATATACAGTTTGTACAGTATAAAAACCATTACATCCATGGAGAGTCCCCATAAAGACAGTAAACCAGACAAGAGTGAGTGAGTGAGTGAAGGGCTCAGGGCACATAAGCTACTCTTTGAAATCAGTTCACCATATGCAGCCTGTCTGTGTGTGTGTGTGTGTGTGTGTGTGTGTGTGTGTGTGTGTGTCTGTGTCTGTGTCTGTGTCTGTGTGTGTGTGTGTGTGTGTGTGTGTGTGTGTGTGTGTGTGAAAACGTACAGTGAAAAATAAAGAAAACGAATATGCAATAAAGAAAACACTGTTTGACGCAAGCTCAATATTAATTTGTCATTTTAATACGTTGAAACTCATCATGTAACACACACACGCTGGCGAGCAGCCGTGAGCAGCGTTCATCTGATCTTCAGCATGTTAAACTGCAGCCTGCAGCCAATACACACGCAAATGAATTCAAGATAAACGACAGACACACACACACACTACACAACAACACCTGATGACAGTGTGTCAAAACACACACACACACACACACTCAATCTCAGACATGAGGAAAACTCAGCGCCTCAGGCTTCAAACGTCAATCAAAAATGTGACACGATGATGATGCGTGTATGTGACATGAATAACACACACACGGGTGATCTCTATATCAACCACTATATCTCAGGTAAAACAGAAACTCAAAGCTATCAGCTGATGTGGGAAATGGTTGCATTGGAGAGTTTTTACATACTTTGACAGTCAAAGCGTTGGGCGACACACACAGGACATGTTTTTAGAACATCTCAAATATAATATATATTTTGCAATACACATGAACAAATAGGACAGGACAGGGAAGGAAGGAAGGAAGGAAGGAAGGAAGGAAAGAAGGAAGGAAGGAAAGAAGGAAGGAAGGAAGGAAGAAGGAAGGAAGGAAGCAAGAAAGGAAGGAAGCAAGGAAGGAAGGAAGGAAGCAAGGAAGGAAAATCAGCAAAATCAGAATGACAAAAAGAAAGTTAAATGTAAAAAAAAAAAAAGTAAAATAAAGAAATTAAACCAATGAAAATACAAAAATGAAAATAAAAACATAAGTTAATAAAAGAAGAATGAAAGGAAAGACTGCAATAAACGAACAAATACACACAGTAAGGTCAGTAAGATTTAAAAAAAAAAAAAAAAGAAAAGAAATTAATAGTTTTATTCAGCAAGGACGGATTGATTAAAAGTGACAGTAAAGACATTTATAATGTTAAATGTTATAATATTAAAAAGATTTCCATTTCAAATAAATGCTGCCCTTTTCAACTTTCAATTCATCAAAGAATCATCGTTTCCAACAAAAAATATTAAAAATATACGTTTTCAACATTGATAACAATCAGAAATGTTTCTTGAGCAGCAAATCATCATATTAGAATGATTTCTGAAGGATCTTGTGACACTGAAGTCTGGAGTAATGATGCTGAAAATTCAGCTTTGATCACAGGAATAAATTACATTTTACAATATATATTCACATAGAAAACATTTTAAATTGTAATAATATTGCACTGTTTTTACTGTATTTTTGATCAAATAAATGCATCATTGGTGAGCAGAAGAGACTATTCAAAAGGCTCCGACCCCAAATTTTGAATGGTATGGTATATTTTGCAATAAACATGAACAAATATATTTCTTTTTATACAAAATGACTATGAAATCAATAGTTTTATATTGTATCATCACTACATAATTTGCAATGCTTCATGGGAGTAGTTTGTTCCCTCATTAAAAGGCATTTTGGCAAATCCTTGATTTATCTAACTGTTCTATAGTTTTAAACTAATATTGATCCAATGTGAAAGCTTTTTTAACTAGTGTTACAGTGTGTGCGGGCAGGCAGGCGAAGACACAGAAGAGTAAGGTTCCAACACTAAGTTTACTTATATTAATCCAAACTGGTAGCGATCCATACAGGTAGCAGAGTCACACACATATGCATAAACATGATCAGACAAAGAGTGCAGGAGAAGGTACCATAATATAACAAACTCAAACAAGATAATTAAATCAAACACAGCTGAAACGAACAAACTAATAATGACGGTAACCAAGGAGACAAACAAGTGGCAGGAATCTGGACAAGGAAGACACGTGACAAATGAAAACAAACTGAAAGTCCATGAAAACTAAGACAAACCAAACGTGACTGTGACAACTAGAGGAGCATGTCCTGTGTGAACGGCCCTTAATGCAGAAATGAGAGGAATCTCTCTCTCTCTTCCATTACTGTCAGCGGGTTTCAGTAAAAACATCAGACCCTACACACACACGATACCTCCCCCCCCAACACACAACTGAAGTTCTTAATTGCAGTAAGACTGGATGGTTCACTCTGTGCTGATATGAAGGATTATGGGATTAACTTTGCTCCAGATGATCAATGATTTGATTAGACAGAACAAAAAGGTTAAGACTCTAAAATGCACAGGCTTAAACACACGCTCCTGTGTGTCCATGCGATAACCTCCATCACACATTCACACCATCACAGCTCCTCTTTATTAAACCACAATTCTTTCATTCAACTTGAATCATTCATTAAAGAGCTCATATTCTACACCTGTAGCATTTATTTTATTCCATGCAATCCATTTATAATGTTAGTCAAGGTCTTTTGTTACTGTATATGTAAATAACCTCTGATATATGATTCATTAACCTCCACATTCCTGCATATTTCACACTGCTATTTATCAGCATGATTCTGATATGTTACTGTGGGCGTTCAAACACTACAAAAAATGGTTTTCTTACTTAGTAGTTTTGCTGTTTTTCCAGTACACAAATTATATGTTTGGAATTATCAAAGTTAAGTTTAAGTTTAAAACAAGAATGAATGTCTGCAATGGGGTCAGAAAAATAAACTTAATTCAATGGGAAAACAAGAATATTTTTCCTAATTAGCAGAAATCACTTAGACACTGTGAGAACAGAGCTGATGTTGCAATGGATATTATGAGAAAACGAAAATGTTCCCTTTTGATACGGTTCACTCGCATTGCATCAGTTTTGCTGACACTTATAGGGAAATCTCCTCTTTTCTCCGAATCCTGAAGCCCGATTGGTTCACGTCTGTGCAACTGTACAGACAATTAGCATTTCAGCCCGCCAAAAAGGGCAGGGTTGACTGCCTATATCAGTCACACTGGAACGCCATCAGATCAGAATCTTTTTCCTTCAGCACAAAGATAATCTCATTTACATTTTCACAAGAAGAGCTTTCCTCCTTCTCTTGATGCTATAACAGGTGCTGCTCTCCCAACTCCAGCGCGAGATAGAGCCTGTAGCACTTCAATCATTTGCCACTCGACTTCGGGCATGGCAAGGAAGATGGCAGCCTCTGGCCCATTCTTGTTCTGAGATGCCTGAATCGCACCCTCATGAGACGGCCATTCAGAATGATAACCCCCAGGGATTGGTTTATATTGGTGGATCTAAAAGACGCTTACTTTCATATCCAGATAGCCCCCCACCACAGACCGTTCTTGAGATTCACGTTCAAGGAGGTGGCATACCAATATACAGTCCTTCCATTTGGACTCTAACTCCGCAAGTGCGTAGACACAGCTCTCTCCCCTCTGAGGCAGATGGGAATCCGCATACTCCGCTACCTCGACGATTGGCTGCATTTAGCCCAGTCGAGACAGGAGCTATGCGCTCACAGATCCCTGCTCCTCAGACATCTGAGCGACTTGGCATTAAGAGTCAACTTTAGCAAGAGCTCGCTACTCCCCAGCCAACAGATTTAGTTCCTGGGGGTGGTATTCGATTCAGCCCAAATGCAGGCTCGGCTCGCTCAAGAGCACGCACTGAAAATCAGGAGCATGGAAGCCTTGTTCAACTTGGCGTCTCTTCTCCCCCTTAAGTAGTTTCAAAAGCTGCTGGGCCTGATGGCGGCAGCTTCCTCAGTAGATCGCTAGGCCTGCTCCACATGCAACCACATCAGCTTTGGTTGAAAGGCCATGTTCCACCCCACATGTGGCACACAGGCCAGCACCTTCTCAGATTGACCCACGGTTATGTCAAGGCCTTGGTCCCCTGGAAATCACCCCATTTCTAGCAGAACGGGATAATGCTGGGCTCTGTTTCCAGAAGGAAAGTGGTGGTGACGGACGCCTCCAAGGTGGATTGGGGCACCCTGTGCAATGGCTCATGGGAGACTCCCTTGATGAACTGGCACATCAACTGTCTAGAAATGATGGCGGTAATCTTGGCCTTCAAGGAGTTCTGGACGGAACTCAGAGGTCATCATTTCCTGGTCCGCTCAGACAACAGGACGGTGGTTGCCTTCATAAACCACCAAGGAGGTGTCAGGTCTTGCCCTCTTCACAGACTGGCAAGCCACCTTCTCCTATGAGCACAGGAGAACCTCCGCTCACTGAGGGCTCCTTGAACACAGGAGTGGACATGTTGTCCCGAGGCGGACCACCACCGGAACAGATATGGATCTCTTCGCGACGGAAGGACTCCCACTGCCAGACATATTTCTCGATGATCTCAGAGATGAGGGCACCATCCAAAGGGCACCTTTATGCCCAGAAATGGTCTAATTTCTGTAGCTGGTGCTCAGCTCAGAATTGAGACCCCACTGATTGCGAGATCATGTCAGTTCTCACATTCCTGCAGGAACTGCTGGATGGTGGACGTGCCTCCTCCACACTTAAAGTGTATGTGGCATCCATCACGGCAAACTGCACTCCGATGGCTGGCCAATCGATTTGGAAACACGACCTGGTCGTTCGGTTTCTCAGAGGGGCTAGGTTGAATCCTCCCTTGCTAGGTTCCATCTTGGGACCTCTCCACTGTGCTCAGGGCTCTCCGAAGGCCCTCCTTTTGAGCAGCTCGAGTCAGCTAACCTTTGGTCCCTCTCGCTCAAGACTGCTCTCCTGCTGGCTTTAGCATCAGTCAAGCAAGTTGGAGACTTCAAAAGTGCTTTATACCCCATTTAGAACGCAGGCGCTTGCGGCAGACGAACAGGCACCTCATCCACTCTGTCCTGTAAGGGCTCTCGAAGTGTATATTGAGCGTTCTAGCCAGTTTCGGCAATAAGAGGAGCTGTTTGTCAGCTACGGAGGCCACACTAAAGGGCTGCCAGTTTCAAAGCAAAAACTTTTCAGATGGACTGTGGATGCGATAGTGCTGGCTTACAAGTCGGTGGACTTGTTAGGAGTGAGGGCCCACTCCACTAGAGATATGGCCCCCTCTTGGGCTTGGTCCAGCAGAGTCTCTATTGCAGACATCTGTGTGGCGGCCGTCTGATCCTCACCATCCACTTTTATCAGATTTTACAACCTGGACAACCTTGTAGAACAGCGTGTTGCATTGTGTTCCACATAAGCATCAGCAAAACTAAGGCAATGCGAGTGAACCGCATCGAAAGGGAACGCTCTGGTTACTCCGGAACCCTGGTTCTCTGAGATATTGGGAACAAGCATTGCATAGCTGCCAGCGAGTCATGCTAGGAGCTGGTCAGTTGAAAGATTCTGATTTGATGGCGTTCCAGTGTGATTGATATAGGCAGTCAGCCCCACCCGTAATGCACCACGATTCAGAGCGTTTTTTGATCTTGGATGCATGTAAACCTATTATAGGAGACTCCAAAACAAAATTATGAACCTTTAAAATAGCATCATAGGGGCACTTTAAAATGCTGGCTGACTGAGGAGGAAGTTTTGAGTTTGATTCCCGTTCCGAGTGTCATCCAGATGTGTCTGTAATCTGGAGAGCTGTAAGAGCTGAGGGTGTCCTATCGTGCGGTGGTTCGCCCGGGGCTGAGCGGAGCGGATGGCGAGAAGAGACAGGCTATCAAACACTTTTTAATTAAGTGCTGGAGAACAAGGGGCCAATGCTAAATTACTCTGTCAGGGCTTTAAATGGAGCTTGCGCTTTTGCTGAGCAGCGCCTCAGACTCTCTGCCAGACGTTTTCATTATCCTCCGAAAAGTGAAGGAACAGGAAAAATAGAAACCGACAGAACACAAAGAGACAGGGAATAAAGGACTTCTTGTATTTTGCGGGCATATTCTTACTGTAGACACCATAATTTCATCTTTGCAAACTTCAAACAATGTCACTGTAGTCGCAAACACTCACATATAATGTCAAAATTCAAAATCATTAAAAAAAAAAGTAAATTCTTCCTTTAAAATGGTGGTTTAAAACTGTTTTTACATAGGCTTCTCCACTCCTTCCATCTGTCACTGGTCAGTCAAACAGATAGTCCCACCCCAAACTCACGTGATTGGATGATTTAGAAGTGGACATGTGCATGTGTGTTTACCTACATTTTATGACTGCATTAAACATTGCTCATCATTTCTATAATCATTCAGAGAATGAGAAACACACACTGAAAATTAAAGAGCAAAGCAACACATGAATATGTATTATATCAAAGCAGATTAACTTTAAACATCACACTTTACATAATATCATGAGTTTGTGATGATTATTATTGATTATGTGTCTGGCAGTGATGTTTTGATCTGGATTCAGAAGTGTATGTTCAACAGAAAATCAATGGAGTCTCATGTGACGTATAGAGCAGATACACACACGTCTGCATTACAGAGGTGTGTGTGTTTATGTATGTATGTATGTATGTGTGTGTGTGTGTGTGTGTAAGAGTGTGAGAGAGAGAGAGAGAGAGAGAGAGAGAGAGAGAGAGAGAGAGAGAGAGAACACTAAAACATCAATAATCAGATCAGATGACACTGTAATGTACATCATCTCATTGATCTCTCACTGTATGGTCTACATGTGTGTAAGAGACTAAAATAACTCTATACTTCATAACACACACATACATGACTGATAGATCAATGAGTAAAAGCCTGAAGCATTTAGAACAGTGCTTGTTTTAAAAAAAAAAAAAAAGTTCATAAATTATGTCCATTTTGTATTTTATTATTTCTGTTTCAAATATCAAATAAGTGCAATCACCTGACAATACAATAAACATCCTGATGCACCATGATTCAATTATATCATAATTGCATTAAGATTGAAACTACATCAAACAAATGAGAATGAAATATAATTGCTGCACAACAGAGTAGAACAGGTTTGCTGTTTAACCCTCCTTTTGTGTTCGGGTCAATTTGACCCACATTTAAAGTGTTTGAAACATTAGTTAAACTAGTTCTTTGTGAATTTCTGTGACTTTTTCCTCATTTAAGGTCATGAATGTCTATGCAAAGTTTCGACACATGGATGTGTTTTGGAAAGGCTGTGGAAATTTTGGTAATTATAATAATGGGATCAAACATTTGTTTTTTATGCAATTCATCAAAAAAATCAACATGGTAACACTTTACAATAAGGTCCCATTAACTAACATTAACTAACAATGAACAATTCATTTTAGAGTATTTATTAATCTTTGTTAATGTTAGCTAGTAATAATTCAACTGTTCATTGTTAGTTCAGGTCCATTAAAGGGGATGTATGTAGAATTTTAGCGACACATGTAGCCGTTAAGTGAACTGCAGCCAGAACTTATTGTTTGTGCATACGTAACGCACAAGAGGCTGAACGTGATTCAAGACCCTAATATACTCATGGCTAAGTTCTTTTTTGTTCTTTGCTTAGAAAGAAAGTTGGAAATACCTTTGCAGCAAATCGATATGTTGTTAACGAACATCCTGACGCCATCCACGCTGCTGAGAGCGACGTTTAGAAGAATATATAAATGTGTGTTGTGAACTTTCCTCTCAATAACAAAATAAACACACAACAAAAATGACAGCGGTGAGAAAACAGCAGTAAAGAAATCATCTGATCATAGCGATGTGGATATGTTTGCAGCAGCTCTGCGATTCACCGGCACCATGTCGACAGATTAGGTAATTAAAATGACACTGTTATGATAGTTTGATTATAAAGTATATTTGAGACTATAGAGTATATAAATTGAATTAATTGAAGTTTGAATTAATCCCTTTTCTTTGCACGACACATTGACATTACAGTTTGTGGTTCAACGGATCACAAAACTCACAGCTCGGATCATATTACGGTTTTTGAGCAACGGATAGGATAATTTTTCAGATCAGCAAGTAAAAAAAATATTTTGGGGGTGAGGGTAACTTTGCTTTCCAATTATTACCTAAAGCACACTTTAAGTACTCTGATACCACAGCAAAAACTACTAGCCTAACTACGTTAAAACATTATTAAAGGCAAGTGAACAGTCAGTAAAGAATAAGAACAAATTACAAGCATAGATAAACACAATATAGCCTAAAAAAATACAAATAAAGTAAAGTCTAAGTGTAGTATTCATTTAAGGTACAGAAATGTAATAATTAAATGTAAAATAACACTGTTCAGTGTAAATTTAATATAGATTAATCTTTGTTAAAGCTGTGTTTTGTAGTTTGAGTAACATTAATGAAATATAGACAACAGCAAGTATTTATAGGCTGCTGTCACTTTAAGACCGATAGCACGGATCCAAAATAATGATACACATTCTTCTCTTTTTCTCTTTACAAGAATACTTGCAGATACTGGTATTTTGACATAATTTTGTGTGCGTACGTGTCCATCCAAGTGCAAGTACACGCGAAAGAGGAATTATATGGAGTGAATTTTGTGCCATAATTAAACAAACAAATCCAGCATTTTCCAAACAAACTCAATCTGCTTTGCAAAGGGAAAACTCGACTCGCAAACGAACAGAAAGCAATGTGCAAATACAAAGGCCAGTTTGAGCGAGAACGCAGAGGAGTAACAAATGTATTGTGTTTTACAAATATAAATAAATATTTCACAAATAAATACAAGCCATCCTACAAATTGCATATAACCTGTGAACAAATACCAAACTTGCCGCTGCCAGGATTTGCATTTGCTCTCTAGCACTAAATTGATCCCCTAGCATAGCGCCATCTGCTGTTTTGGAAGAGGAAGTTGCTTAACTGCATTTGTGAGAAAATCTGTCTGGACATTTGTGAGAAAATCGAGCCGAGAGATCTCATAAAAAGGCAAGTGTCTCACAATCGTAACAGACAGCCAGGTATGCATTTATATGCTATAGGTTTGGTATTTGTTCACAGGTTATATGCAATTTTTTGTAGGATGGTTTGTATTAATTTATATTCGTAAAACACAATACATTTGTTACTCATCTGTGTTCTCGCTTAAACTGAACTTTGTATTTGCACATTGCTTTCTGTTTGTTTGCAAGTCGAGTTTTCCCTTTGCAAAGCAGATTGAGTTTGTTTGCAAAATGCTGGATTTGTTTGTTTAATTGTGGCACAAAATTCACTCGACAGAATTAATTCAAAGTTTGCTCGCTATCTGAAACGCGCCTCGGGTGTGTGCGGCTGTGTGCGCGAGTAAATTCTCTTTTGCCTCTTCTAGCACTGAAATGTTATAAAATCTATTGAATGTGCAAACTAGCAAGACAAAACACGTGCAAATTATAAACTTTCAGTCTATGGCGGTCAAACTGGAAATTAATTTGTGAATCATATGTGTGCCGAACCGTGGAGCCTGGTCCATTCGGATCACAGATGAATAATGATCCGTTTAACCCCTAATTACAGTACAGAATGGCTCTTTCTACATTATCCTGAACATTGTATAAGCATGTTTCATGTGTCATTGAACAGAAGGATCAGGAGTGTAACCATCACATCCTTTCAATTTTCCAGGCGTCCTGAGTCCTTCACATAAAAATCAGTCTACAGGCTTTCATAGACAACCTAGGACGTTGGGGAAGTGTCGTTACAAGCTGTTCTTTTGGTTGCATGAACATCACTTTTGTAAAAGCTTTGTGCAGAACCATCAGAGTTGTAATGATTGGATTATGCATAATGAACACAAAACCTATTTGTAGGACCATTAAGGTTTCTTGAAATTTGACATTTTCATGGCAATTAAGCACATTTTGACACCAAATTCTCATTGCAACACCGTACTGAAAATAATCCTGTCCAGGTAATTTTTAATTACAATCAGCATTATGTAGTCTGTAAAAGTGTGTGCTCACCTTTTTGTCGGTGAGCGTGTAGATGAACTGGAGGTCGGGGCTGAACAGCATGTCCCGTAGCACTGGACTGCCCTCGCTCACCGGGACATTCTCGTACACCAGCGCCGGTCTGGACGGACTCACCGAATTAATCAGAATCTGACAAAACAAGAGCATCAACATCTCATTAATATCTCATAACATGAGCGTAATCATCTCACACACAGAAACACATGACACAAGGCCAAATGCTTTCATCATGTGAAAACACAAACATCATTACAATAATGACATCAGACCGTCAGGACAACAAAAGCGTGCGCTAATCGCCACGAATATAATCATCTCTGTCTGCGTCTCTCAGGAGAGAATCGGAGAGAGGATGAGAGCGTTTCCATCCCTACACTGCCTGGATCAAATCCCTCAATTCAGCATCAATCTCTCCGTATGACTACAAGAGGATTAGATACATTAGCCGTTAATTGAATCATACAGTGAAGACAGACGCAACTGTTACACTGACACGAATGGCACATTTATACAGGCTTATATTGCACCAAATCACACACAATCCAATCACTGTGCTTAAAAAACACCAAACTAAACTTTAACAAATTCTTATCTGTTCACAAAGGCCATCTGAAATCAATGTCATTAAGTATTTTCTTTATTAATCATTATGATTTACTCAAACTCCATGCGAACTAATCAAATAGTTACGAGAAAGAAAAAACATTTAGCAAAAAGTGACAGTTCTAGTGTCAACTGCTGAAATAATGCTGAAAATTCAGATTTGATCACAGGAATAAATTACATTTCACAATATATTCACATAGAAAACAGCTATTTTAGATTGTAATAATATTTCCATATTTTTGCTCAAATAAATGCAGCCTTGGTGATCATAAAGGACTAAAAAAAAAATCTTACCAAACCCAAACTTTTGAACAGTAGTGTACATATGAAGTACAGAAGCAAATTTAAGTCACTATTCACTACAAATCTCAGCAGAACAAACATCTGCATATAGATTTTAAAGGACAGGAGGGTGAATGATGACAGACTTTTCATTCAGATAAAGTGAGCATATATGAGTATGAATGTAACGAGACCCAGTGGAAGTATATATTACTTATGTAAATATGATAGGGTGAGGGGAAACGTGCTGTTCTTGCATGTTGAACACATCCATCACTTCTATTGCTCTCAATAAACATGCACCATTAACTGAGCAGCATCTGACTGTGACGCAGTAATCGCTCTCCTGCGACGCGCTCGTGTGCTTCAGCGAACAGCATATGAGGATAGAGTATCTGAGCCTGTTAATATACCAACATTTCATCTCAAACCACATAAAATCACTTACACACACACTGAGCACACATGAATGAGCAATACACATATCAAATTGAGTTTTATTGCCATTACAGGCCCAATGCAAGGAAAATATTAAAATAAAGCCACCTGGGATCATGCTGCAACAAACGGCACAAGGAAATGACGGTGATCAATTCACAATAAATACAACAAAATCGAGTAAATTCAAAAGGAATGATTTGAACAATATATCAAGATGTCTTTATTGGCAAAAAAAAAATAAAAAAGGCATGGAAGTCCAGTTAGTTGAGATGTAATCAATATTTGAATTTGGTTATCCTTTATTTTAAAGAGTAATTACACAAATTAATCATGAGTAACATACAGTTTGTAACTAAACATGTTACTACAGGGTTACGGTTTGGTTTAAGGTTAGATGATTGCAATTATGCATAATTTACTGTTATTACTATAGTAAGAACTTGTAACTATGTCACCTTAAAATAAAGTGTTACCAATTCAAAAACTGCATGGAAGTCCTGTTAGTAGAATTGCTGAGATGTCGAATCAATATTTGCACTTTAAGTGTTTATACATCTGCAAAATGTCTCAAAAATGTATCTGGTGCATATTAAACTTGCAACATTTATGAATTTAAATGCATGTGAATCTGCAGTGTGACAAGTTTCATATGTTTATCACACATGTTGCCTAAAAGAGAATCTGATGCTTTCCACATGACGCTCACTTTAATAGATGTGACACTGATGTATCTGTGCTTACCAGGACTAGTAAAGTAAAATAAATACAATACAGGATGAGAAACAAAAGTATCTGCTCTTCATTATTATCATTAACTAAAACTAAAACAATGACTAATAATAATAATAAATACTTGAAACAAAACAAACATTAACCAAAATAAAAACTTAAATTTATTTTATTTCAGCTAGTTGCCAATTAAGGAAACATTTCTCATTTTCGTTTAATTTAAGTAAAACTAAAAAATAAACTTAAGAACAAGACATTATAAAATTTTATTATTAATAAAAGTTAACTATACAATGCAGTTAACTAATGTTAACAAATAGAACCTTATGGTAAAGTGTTAAAAAAAATACACAAAAACAAAATTACTAAAACTTTAACTACAATTAAAATCTTATTCAACATATTAAACTATAATGGTATATCAATGATAGTAAAATAACATGGGTACACACAAAGGTCAGTGTCTTTCGGAAATTGGACGAACTCCCACTCGAGTCATATTTACTACTGGGAAACTCAGAGATAAATGTGATACCCCAGTTGGGCAGGCCATAAACTTTATATATGGCGGAGGGGAGAATAAGGGTTACACTATTTTGATAGTCCACTTTAGATATTCCACTAAGTATAAGTAACTTTGCAACTACATGTCAACTAAATCTCATTAATTTGCAACTACATGTCAACTAACTCTCAGTAGAGTATTAGTAGACTGTTAGATTAGGGTTCGGGTTAGCAGAATATGCTGACATGAACTTGCAAAGTTACTTATGGACAGTAGAATGTCTGTTGGGGAGCATCAAAATAAAGTGTTAGCAGATGTTAAGCAGTCAGTCTACTAATACTCTAATGACTGCTAGTTGACATGTAGTTGTAAAGTTACTTATGTTTAGTAGAATGTCTAAAGTTGACTATTGAACTAAAGTGTTACCGAGAACGATCTCTGTGACTGGAATTATTTATTAGTTTCTTTCCACAACAGCTCCATCAGCTTGTCTTGAAGTTGAAGTAGTGCATATTTACATATATGAATAATCATTTGAAGCATACTGTATGTTTTATACACAGCAAAAATAGTGTATTCGTACCGAAAATCAAAATCTACAGGTGCTGGTCATATAATTAGAATATCATCAAAAAGTTGATTTATTTCACTAATTCCATTCAAAAAGTGAAACTTGTATATTATATTCATTCATTACACACAGACTGATATATTTCAAATGTTTATTTCTTTTAATTTTGATGATTATAACTGACAACTAAGGAAAATCCCAAATTCAGTATCTCAGAAAATTAGAATATTACTTAAGACCAATACAAAGAAAGGATTTTTAGAAATCTTGGCCAACTGAAAAGTATGAACATGAAAAGTATGAGCATGTACAGCACTCAATACTTATTTGGGGCTCCTTTTGCCTGAATTACTGCAGCAATGCGGCGTGGCATGGAGTCGATCAGTCTGTGGCATTGCTCAGGTGTTATAAGAGCCCAGGTTGCTCTGATAGTGGCCTTCAGCTCTTCTGCATTGTTGGGTCTGGCATATTGCATCTTTCTCTTCACAATACCCCATAGATTTTCTATGGGGTTAAGGTCAGGCAAGTTTGCTGGCCAATTAAGAACAGGAATACCATGGTCCTTAAACCAGGTATTGGTAGCTTTGGCACTGTGTGCAGGTGCCAAGTCCTGTTGGAAAATGAAATCTGCATCTCCATAAAGTTGGTCAGCAACAGGAAGCATGAAGTGCTCTAAAACTTCCTGGTATACGGCTGCGTTGACCTTGGACCTCAGAAAACACAGTGGACCAACACCAGCAGATGACATGGCACCCCAAACCATCACTGACTGTGGAAACTTTACACTGGACCTCAAGCAACGTGGATTGTGTGCCTCTCCTCTCTTCCTCCAGACTCTGGGACCCTGATTTCCAAAGGAAATGCAAAATTTACTTTCATCAGAGAACATAACTTTGGACCACTCAGCAGCAGTCCAGTCCTTTTTGTCTTTAGCCCAGGCGAGACGCTTCTGTTGTTCAAGAGTGGCTTGATACAAGGAATGCGACAGCTGAAACCCATGTCTTTCATACGTCTGTGCGTAGTGGTTCTTGAAGCACTGACTCCAGCTGCAGTCCACTCTTTGTGAATCTCCCCCACATTTTTGAATGGGTTTTGTTTCACAATCCTCTCCAGGGTGCGGTTATCCCTATTGCTTATACACTTTTTTCTACCACATCTTTTCCTTCCCTTCGCCTCTCTATTAATGTGCTTTGACACAGAGCTCTGTGAACAGCCAGCCTCTTTTGCAATGACCTTTTGTGTCTTGCCCTCCTTGTGCAAGGTGTCAATGGTCGTCTTTTGGACAACTGTCAAGTCAGCAGTCTTCCCCATGATTGTGTAGCCTACAGAACTAGACTGAGAGACCATTTAAAGGCCTTTGCAGGTGTTTTGAGTTAATTAGCTGATTAGAGTGTGGCACCAGGTGTCTTTAATATTGAACCTTTTCACAATATTCTAATTTTCTGAGATACTGAATTTGGGATTTTCCTTAGTTGTCAGTTATAATCATCAAAATTAAAAGAAATAAACATTTGAAATATATCAGTCTGTGTGTAATGAATGAATATAATATACAAGTTTCACTTTTTGAATGGAATTAGTGAAATAAATCAACTTTTTGATGATATTCTAATTATATGACCAGCACCTGTAGATAGCGTGGTGAATGTTTATTTGGTTGTCAATGAATAAACCTGGTGACCTCTTTCTTTCTGACAACAAAGCACTTGAATGCAGCGAGCTCATAATTATGTAATTATGACTTCAGAAGTGGGAAGTAGGACATTTCTGATAGCAGGTAAAGGCAGCATTATTACAGCTGGTGTCGCGTGTTTAGACTGCAGGTTAAAGTGACCCTGACAGTCACACAGGTAATAGATTTCAGAGTTCAAACAAAAAGTACACGAGAAGAGAAGGTTCTTAATCTGGTGCAACTCTTTGTGCCAGTCTGAACCCTGGTGGGGATCACAAAATTAAATATTCATCTATTTCAGATGAACGCACCTCTAAATGCACCTCATGCAATGGCAAACTGTGGGCCTGAGTCTCAAAAATCTGCAAAGTGCACAAGACTTCATGCTAAAAGTCAGTGCTGGTGAACTAAAGTCAGTTTCAGAGCACATGAGGTCTTGACTCGATTTGATGTTGGTGTGGTGATACTAATTGCTGCAGATTTGTGAGCATGCTTGCCATTTTTAAGTCAAGGTTGTATGTCAGCTCACATTCAGAACATGCTGTACATCTTCCACTGGTTTGATGAAGGCCATCCAGCGGTGCTGATCTCACTCCTTCTGGTCACACTTTGATGAAGCTGATGCTGTTTCATGTTTCAGCAGCGCATGCAGCGATGGATGAGGAGGGGCGACTGCAGACATCATGCATTTAACTTTAAACATGTGCTGACTAAATTTAAAATACATGTTCAACTGTACATAAACTCGTGAAATATTAATCAGACTAAAACAGGAACAAAAATACACAAAACCAAAATCTGAATGTTTACACAGTCCAGTGCTGCTGCATGAAAAACACACCAGTGTGCGTGTGTGTGTATGTGTGTGTGTGTGTGCGAGAGAGAGAGAGAGAGAGAGAGAGAGAGAGAGAGAGTGTGTGAGTGAGTAAGTACAGTTATGTGAAAGTGGAGTCAAATATAGTGTGAACTGTTGGTCCACAAGATTGTGTGTTCATTTAGCTATTGCTATTACTTTGTGGACAAAATTGTTTCCTGAAATGAATTACATGTCAAAAGCATCCCTTTTGCATTTTCTCAAATGTAAACATATTTCAAATAAGTAAATGTTTTATAAAGTTTAGGGGTAGGTTTTGTATTATAACAAATAATAATAATAATAATAATAATAATAAATTTAAAATAATTTATAATAATAACAACAACAACATAACAACAACAAATAATAAACAAATAATGACAGTAACATGCTAAATCTGACAAGCTGATTTTGGAAATTTTTGGATAAAAAATAAAAGTTCTCTTTCAAAGTTTGTGTTTGTCAATTACTTTCATAAAAACAATAGTATATATATGAATGTATGTATAAATAAATAAAATGTTTTTTATAATTATAACATTTTTCTTTAAAGGTTTGTGTTTGTGTTATAGTCATCAAAATAACTAAATAAATAATTGAGTTTATTAATTCCAAAAGTTCTCTTTAAATATTTGTGTTTGTGTTATTAAAAACATCAGTCTATGGTGTGTTTAAGTGTGTGTGTGAGTGTGTACTTGTTTTGGCTATACTTGTGAGAACCAAATGTCCTCACTTATATTGTGAAATACTTTGACAACCCACTAGAGAGGACATTTGACTGGTCCTCACTAGTTAAAAAGGCTTATAAATCAGCCAAAAGTTTTTATTTAAATAATAATAATGTTTTGCACATGTTTCTGTGATGGGTAAGTTTAGGAGAAGGGGTTGGGTTATGTGATAGAAAATATCATTGACCTGATATAAAAATCAATGGAAGTCAATGCAATGTCCTCACTAAGACAGCAAAACAAACATGTGTATGTGTAAGGTTGCTATGTGAGTGTGTGTGTCTGAGTATATGTGGCTGAGAGCCATGGGAGGCCAGTGGCGCGTGTGCCAATGAGTGTCTCTAGGCCTCTGGTCTCACAGAAGAGCTCCGGAAGGATAAAGGAGTGACAACAGCGAAGAACAAGAGAGGACCAGGCCTGGACTTTATGTTGTTGTTTTATTATGTTTATATGCGGCAGTCATTCGTGAGGGGCTGCTGCTTTACTTTCGTTTTGTTATTTATTTTATTTTTTTATTTTTATATTACATTTTTGCGTTAAACGTTCGCCAGTTCCAGCCTCCTCCTTCCCTGAGCCTTTAACTTTGCTACAGTGTGTAAGTTTAATCTGTAGTCACTAGAGGACTGGTCTTCCTGAGGGAGAAGCAGGCGATTACCAAAGCACTGATGCCTAAAATGAGTGTTTAAGGAAGCCAGACGTAATTAAACAATGACATATTCCACTTCCTGTCTCCGGATATTACTGCAGCGTCCACCCACACAAATCTACTCAACATCTCAAAGAGCTGGAGCTGCTTTAAGAGTCAAAAACAATGCTGGAGCCGAACCCTGTCATCTCACACACTGTCTGTCTTCAGTCAGCCTGCCAAAAGTTATAAATCTGTCCAGCCTGTTCCTCTTAAATTCAACAAAACCACCAGAGGAAGAGGGAGTTTTTTTTTTTGCATGTTTAAAAATATCTAAATGATTCATTGTTAATCTAATTCAAATATAAACTTATTTATAAAGCACTTTAAAAGTGTAGCAAAGTACAGTATCAAAAAAGATTTGTATCTAAATGCCAATAGTGAATTGAATTGATTCGCAGTCAAACCCTGTAAAGGAAACACAAACCATCTCAGTAACATTGTGAGTGTACAGTAATGTGCAGAGCGACAAGACACACTCACACACACTCAGCTGTGGCATGTGGCAATGGTGTGCTGACAGCTGGGTGGTCGCCAGGCAACCAGGTGGGAAACAGATGCTGCAGCTGCGGTCTGGCCTGTTGCCACAGTAACACCAGGGGCATCGACCCCTGGACGCGGCGTGTGTGTTGAAACTGAATCCGGTGCACAGTGAGTGAACTCACAGCGAGACTGTTTAAAGGTTCATCAGAGCCGACCGCAAGCCAACGTCAGCGCCGCCAATTAAGAGTGAAGTGTGTATCGATCGGTTTGTGTCAACAGCCGTGTGTGTGTGTTTCTGTGTGTGTGTGTGTGAGTGAGTGTGTGTGTATGAAAGAGTGTGTGTGTGTCAGAGAGAGAGAGAGAGTAATTAATGGCGCTCTAGGGGCGTCTGGAAGGAAGTTCTTGGGGTCAAACAGGAAGTGAACAACATCTCAATGAAGGCAGAAAGGTTCCGTGTCTGTGTGTCTCTGTGTCTCATGGCTGCAATTGACCGTTCGCAAAGACCCGCCCCCTTTAGTTACTGTTGCTATGTCCGACAAGCCATGTTCTCACGCAGTGAAAAAAAACAACGTGGAGAGGAAGCTGACAACGCGTCGACAGACAAGGCAGAGCAGGTTACTTTTGATATGAAACAGTCTCAAATTTTGTCATTTTTAAAGAAATGTAAACAATAAATACAATAAAACAATAAATAAATATCAAACTCCCAGCGAAGGGTCAATTATCAAATTAAACATTGGCAGACTAATTAGATGATATAATTAGATGATGAATTAAATCTCAAGTCAAGTAAACAAACTTGGTTATTACAATCATTTTGACCATCTGACCATTTTCAAATCTTTAGAGACAATGTCAAAATCACATCTACAATTAATATGGTACCATGGTAATACCATGGAATTATTTGGAGTGCCTTTCAGCACCATGTAAATGTTGAAGTTGAGTAAATGAAGGCAATCAAGCCACTGATTATTAGTTAGATTTATGTATTAATGGATTTTGTGCAATGATTTTCTTCAAACAATGTGCAAACCGAATGTAAACAAAGTTTAATATACAATAAAATAAGAGAACAGACACAACAAAATAATAATGAAATTCATTTGAACTATTTTTATAATTGATTCTATGGATTATATTTCAAAGTGTTACCATGTGATAATCACCACAGCACATTTCTGTAAGGGAGGTGACGTAAATAAACTGTTCTGATCAAACAATAGAACTGAATCATGGGAACGTTATGTTCTGGGAAAAGGAGTGTCTGCCAGTGAAAACCGCTGGCACATAAAATGTCTTTAAGTCGTGGCAGAGATCTGATCAAAGGTTTCAGAGGCCAGGACAGCCAATCTCTCACACACACACACACACACACACACACACACACACACACACACACACACACACACACACACACACACACACACACACACAAACACACACACACACACACACACAAGGACAGAACGGAGACGGCACTGGCTCATAACATACAGGAAGATGTTAATTTACTTCCACAGGTGGTCGGCACATTTCCTCTCTCAGCATTCCTCAAATCTTTCCACTGTCACAAACTAACAAAAATACAGCAAATCATTTACAATCATGCTCTAAAATAAAAAAAAACAAAAAAACAAAACAAAATTAAAATATAATATAAAATATTAAATTAAATAAAATTTAAAATAAAAATAAATAAAATTTAAAATAAAATAAAATAATAAAATACAAGGTAACATTGGTTAAAGTGCTGTTATTAAAAGTAAAACTAAATAGGAACATTAATATTGGCAATAACCGGCAAATCATACCTATAGTGATGGAGCCATTTGCTCTGTTCTGAGACCTAATGAGCAGCATTTTAAGAAACATTTTTAATACATCATAGTTGTGATCCTGATGCAAATTAATAAGAATATTGAAAATCAGTAGTGTCAATTCTCACCACCGACTGCAGTTGCTCCACTATCACAGACTAACAAAAACACATGTTCCTTATCAATAAAATAAAAAAAATAAAATATAAAATAAAAAATGAAATGAGTAATATTTGTTAAAGTGCTGTTATTAAAAGTAAACTAAATATGAAAAATAAGACTAAATATTGGCAATATTTGGCAAATCATATAGCAATGGAGCCATTTGCTCTGTTTCAAAACCAAGAAACTCCCTATGTAGGCAGCATTTTAAGACATCAGAGATGTGCTCCTGATGCAAATCAATAGAGACATCAATAGTGCAAATCAATAGTGATTGAATTCTCTCATGTGCTTCATGTGTGAGTCATTTATGTTGTTCTATCTCAGTTAGGATGCTGTCTATGTAGGTAGCGTACAGTGATGAGCAGAGCTGATCTCTCTTATATCTCACTCCACTAACTGCAAATGATCAAGTAATGTGTGTGTTTGGGGACAGGTGTGCAGTATGTGTGTGTGTCTCTAATGCAACAGGTTGCTATGGTAACCCTTCCTGAAGCGTTAAGCGCTGATCGCTGCAGAACAGAGCCAATGAACAGATCAATCAAAATGATTAGCTGGAGTACAGCGCGAAGATCACAGCTAATACACACTGAGATTGATCCGCAACAATTACACAGCAGAACACGCAGATGAGTGACAGAGCAATTACTGATGAAAATACAGACACACACACACACACACACACAGTCTTGTGACCAAACACTGGTTAATCAGAAGATACTTGGTCATTTTGTGATTATCGCACTGATAACAAATGCAGGTATATAAATATGATACAAGAGAGACACAGTGTTATTTTGTGTCCTCTGGGAATTCATAGCACTTTCCTAATAAGACATCCGTCTCCTGGCAACAGTTTCTATTAGCTAATTAACAGCCTAAATGAGGACATGCTTATTTCTGGCATCAGCACACACATACAAAAGATTAAAAGGATACTAGTTCATCCAAAAATTAAATCCTGTCATCATTTCCTTACCCTCATGCCGTTCCAAACCTGTTTGATTTTCTTCTACAGAAAACAAAACGAGATGTTCAGACTGCTGTTTTTGCATTTACTGAAAGGATACAGTGACCAGCGACTGTTATGATCAAAATAACATCAGTAGCATAACAGTAGACCAGAAGTCTTCCTTCTGAGTCATATATGAGTGAATAATGACTTAAATTGTGTCTGGTTTCTCACACAAAGCATCATACGAGTCCAGAAGACTTATGAATAGAATGCATGAATCAGATTGATGACTGTTATGATGCTTTAATAGTGTTTTTTTGTCGGTTTTGAAGGTTGACAGCACAAAATTCTTATTTGTATTTCCACACAAACTCATCTCTGATGTTTGGGTCACTTATTACATGCATTTGAAAATGTAAATTCACAAACCATCTTAAACTGAGAAGCAGCTGTTATTGACAAAAGAGAAAATTTAAGATTTAATGTTTCAAAAAGAAATCCAAGACAGCTGTACGGTAAAATATAAATTTTTCTTGCATATTTTCACACACAGTATATTACAGTGAAATATTATAATATCACAATATATGGAATATTACAAAATATTACAATATAAAATTCTTTTGTTTAATATTTGTATTATTAATAATAACAAAAACAATAGTAGTAGTTGTAGTTTTTATTTTTGTATGAACAAGGTTTCCCAAACTGGAGTTCACAAACCCCTGGGGGGTTTGTGAAATTGAAAATCTAGCAATTAATTCATAAAAATTAAATATTACAATAAAGAAATAATTTTTAAATAAAAACACCCAGAATAAATCATGGGAACATTATTTGTTTAGCTGCAAGTCATGTGACCATTAAAAAACATCAGAGAAGAACTGTGAACATGTGAATGTGTTGATAAATTATTGAAATATTAACTTTAAATCTCAGGGGGCTTCAAATAAATATTTTAGCTCAAAGGGCTTCGGCTGACAAAAAAAAAAAAAAAAAGGAATCCCTGCGTCAAAACATTACAACATACATACAAAAGAGGGACGAAGTCCCACATGTCCCCTATAGCATGTGCAGTTGAACAGCAGATGGTTGCATGTATAACACTCCTCCATCTCACCCACACACTCCAGAAGAGCAGATGACCTGTCTCACTTCATTATACAGACACAATACAGACACAGAGACAGAGAGAGACATCTTCATTTACTTGCTGTGAAATGTCTGTTAGCATGTTTTAGCAGTCTATATCTCATGCCATTCCCAAAAGCACCACACATTCATTCTCCTTGTCCTCTGGGAGAGAGAGACACGTTCCCGCTCAGAAGGAGAAGGTCTCTCTCCTCAGGCTGTTTACAGGCCCTCTGAACTCAGTTTCTTTTTTTTTATATGAACACAGCACAAACGCTTCTTTTCCACTATCTCTCAGTAGTTTAGTTATTATGATCGATGTTTCTTCCTCTCCTGAGAAACATTAGGCATCAGGAAAGCACTGTTCCCAATGGACAGATAGGGAAACAAGAAAAGAAGAAGGGAAAAACCTCTACTGAAATTTGGGACACTAATTCAGCGTGAGCCCAACCAAACATATGCATTAGTAGAGCTGGATGATTAATCGAAATAAAACTGTAATTGCAATATGGCTCAGTGCGATCATCAAACCACAAAAGCTGCGATTTAATTAAATAAATATATGCAACACGTTTTAGAGTGAATCCAGTGTTCATTCATGATCCAGTGCTATTATATTATTTCTTATTTTTATTATATACTTTTTTCTTTTATTATTACAAAATATTACAAGAGTTTTGTTTCATATTTTATTTAGTAATGAAAATCCTCATAAAAAATATAATAATACTTATTATTTTAGTCATATTGATATATAAAAATCACAAAACAAAAATTGCCGCCCTACAAACAAACAAACGCAGCAAACTTGCATTAAAAAAATGCACTTTCAATTATTTTTTAAATTATTTTTAACAGAAAAATAGCAATTGGATTTTTCCCCAAATCATGCAGCTCAATACATTAGTTAAACAGATTCACTATTTAACACCATCAAATCTCATTCATGGTTCAGCACTTTCAAACTTGCAGTCGAGCTCAGGTCACATGACACACCAGAACCAATGGTGTTTGTCAATGTGGCATCAAGCATCTAAAACCACTAGCTGATTTCATTCAGCTTCATTTACATAGTTGTGCATCTTTTCATGTGGCCACGTCTCTCTGGATTTTATCCAT
This sequence comes from Ctenopharyngodon idella, assembly GCF_019924925.1. NCBI lineage: Eukaryota > Metazoa > Chordata > Actinopteri > Cypriniformes > Xenocyprididae > Ctenopharyngodon > Ctenopharyngodon idella. Next base: position 2,681,798 of record NC_067225.1, read on the forward strand.
CGGGAATTGACTGGAAGGTGAAAAGGTTTTTGCATGTTATTCTTTGGTATTAATGTGCACTGAAGAATCGAGCAGAAATGTGTATTAAAAAGCAAATAAGGTCAATTTTGAGTTCATATTGACTTTAAATATTCAGCGTGATGAGGTCATACGACTACTATTTGACACAATTATCATTATATTCATTGTGTTCTAGTGTACTTCATGTTTCACAGAGGCGGTCAGAACACACATCTCGTACGCTGGCGGCAGTGCCAGTGATTGTAATAATCACACACACGTGTTTGGCTGCGGCTCGCCGCCGCTGAGGGGTTTGACCTCGCCTGATGGAGGGCCACAAACTATTACAAGCCTTTTCTGCTAAGAGCAGAGCAATTGAAAATCCATTCATCCGACAGACACACACACACACTGCCTCCATCTGCAGTTATTGGCCCACTAAACAGCATGATACACACACGTTATCATAAGAGCGACACGCACGTTCGCAGAGCAATTATGACAGAAGTCAAGAGTGTGTTTGAGAGACCCGTCTTTACCACAGATATTCACACACACATACACACACACTGTTTGAACTGCCATTGGCTGCAATCCGAAAACTTAGGCAGCTGACTTGCTGTCTGCAAAGTCATTGTCTGATAAGGCAGTGAAGCAACGTTGGCACACAAAACTGATTTTGGACAGAATTCTGAGGCAGCATAACAATTTAATGACCTACAACAAACTAGAGAGCCAGTGTTGGGTGTAATGCATTACACCCAATGATTTCAATCACATCCAAAAAAAATAAATAAAAAATGTCAGTGTTTTTCCTCACACAACTGCAATAAAAATTACCAAGCAAATTATCTACTGTTCTACAACCCATAATCTCACCAGGATATGAATGACTGTGATCAAAGCATTTCATTTTTCTTCTCAACACTGCATTTAATGCTGGATCCACCGATCATTAAAAGAGGATTAAATCAATAAAGAATTGTGCAGAACAGACACTAATTTTATACATAACTTTGTCATCTTATCACATATGCAAGTCGTTTTTATCTCAATCGGTTTCATGCCCTTCTGCAAAGCTCATGCCCAGACTATATAGACATCTTAGTAAAATCTACAATGATCCCAATCTCATCTAAATCAGTATAAACAGGGCTGCATGATAAATCGAAATTATCAAATGTACATGTCGCAATGTGCATATCGCAATGGCTTGCAATAACTTCATGATTTTAATACTGAATACTTGATAAAGATTACAAAAAGTCCAAGTTTTAGGTCACCGCAGACAGCAAAGAGTAGATTGGGCACATGACTGTTAAATACATGTGACATGCTTAATTTTATTAAATGTGATAAGTATTCACACGCACAGAAAGCCACCTCTCAGACAGCAAGTGATCCTGAATTCCACAGCATATATGGCCAAACACACACAAAATTGTCAAAATGTCCGTCTTGGTGAGTATTCACAAAACAGTCAGTTATGTCTTAAGTGGACTAAACAATTAAGAAAGTGCACGTGTAACAATATATTTGATCTGTGCATTAGCTCTTAAAGTGACAGCAGCCTAATAAACCTGTCTGTGTGCTTAATGTTAATCAAACAAAAAAAGTGAAAATCGCTCACTGCTCTTGACTAAATAACTTTTGAAGCTTTAATAAGAATCAGTGTATATTTAATTCACACAGTGAAGACAGTGTTTTATTTTCACATTTGATTATTCAATTTCTGTTATTAAATAAACCTAATGTAGGCCTACCCGAAACCCTAAACTCCCCTGGTTTACACTGACGTTAAAATAACACTTACTTTTTATTAGGGCTGTCAATAGATTCAAATTTTTTAATCACGATTAATCGCGCACCCTTTTGTGCGATTAATCGCACGCTTACGTGAAATTAAGCATACACCATTTATCTTGTTTAACACGTCCATTTTGCCATCATTGCCTATATCCAGCAAAGTAAACCATCAGATTGAAGTGTGATTTTCACAAAACTGTATTTTTCAGCTTTTTTTAAGCTAAATTCAGGTGTCTTTCCAAAAAAGAACATTTGCAGACTCCAAAAGGACACCAAATAACCAAATGATATGAGTCCATATAATTCATACATTTATGTACACCAAAGCAACTATAAAAAAAAAGTTTCAGAATTCACAGTGTGCAGTATGTGCAACAGCAAAGAGCTTGTTTACATTTTAAACAAGTCAAGTTGAGATACTGAACAGGACCACATGGAGAATCCAAAAAAACCTAAACCAACCGCCTTGACCTGCATATATACTAAAGTACACAGCAACATACACAGGACAAATCAAAACATTATCCTGAATGTGTGTGAAGAAAACGTGAATGTACTGAAATGTGTCTGTGCATAAATACAATGTGCGATCAGTGCGTCGAGAGCACTCATACATGATTTGTTTGTTTGCGCATCAACGGACTCACGCATACTTAATGTCCAACTCCTGTACGTCACCGCAATTGTCTTTACTTTGATTGCAATCCTCATCCATCAAAACTTTACTAGCGAGACACTGGTTTGCTTTATCCAGCCGAGAAACATAGATTTCATATCATCTGGCCATACAGCGGTGGGATGTTTTGATGTTCCGTTCAGACAGGAACAGCGCGATGCGGGTGGGCTCACGCTCTTCAGATACAATGACAGAATATGACAGAGAGTTCGTGTTTTAAAGCGAAACAGACATTGGAATGAACAAGACTCTATTCTCTCTGCCATCTCTGATGTTGCCTAATCAGCATGGACTTTTAAGATCATCTAACTGCGTGACGTAAATTATGATAATGACGCAATTTCATATGCTTCAGTGATTTATTTGCATTAAATTATTTTAATGCGTTAAGGATTTTGAATTAATCGCATGCGTTAATGCGTTAACGTTGACAGCCCTACTTTTTATGTAATGCTACAATAAAACACTGCTGTTCACTTTCAGAAGTTGTAGGGATGCTTTCTTCTCACCAAAAGAATGTGAAACGTGCATGCTGGTTATATCATTTTCAGTTTTTAAATATATTTAAATATAATTTAAATGTATTTTACACACTTAAAGCATGATCATAGTGCATATCGCATTATCTAACAAATTATCGCATTTTTCTTCAATATCGTGCAGTATACACGTAAAATCACAGACATTCAGTGCTAAAAACTGTAATTCAAATGTCATTTAGAAAACGAATAGTTTGAATAGTGCAAATGACAGTATTTTCATTTTTGAGTGAACTATTCCTTTAATCATTTAGCTTTTTTCAGTTTCAGTTCTTCAAACAGAACAAGATAAAGAATCACCCCCAAACGACACACACACACACACACACACCCACCCACGCACACGCACACGCACACACACGCGCGCACACACACACACACACACACACACACACACACACACACACACACACACACACACACACACACACAGTAAATCCTCTTTTATCCCTCACTGAACTCATTCTCGGCTGGCCTTGACCGCTGCGCTCCGTCAGATGCTACTTTTGGCCCTGATGTACGGCTCCGTGGGTCTGCCAGCGCAGACGGCTGCTCTCCAATGAAACTATGGATTTAACATTCAGTCAGTGGCACCGAACTGCTCCTCCTGAACACTCAAAGCACATCCATCGCCGGCAGACCCTCGATAATCACGCCAGAAAAATGAGCCCAACGAACAATGTTTGAACATGCTGAGCGTGCTTATATAGTCCTTCACGTGATGTACTGCGCTCTCGAACAGAGAGAGTCACTCAGTCACTTGTCAATGGACTGGATGAGTGCGCTTCATCTGAAAGAGGAGCTTCACATCCTCAACGCTTTATAAAACAGATATTTCTGCCGCTAAAATATGATTGAATGAGCTGAATTCTATATTAATATTAATCATGGTAAAACCATTGTAATGCACAACCTCTGTACTGCACAGACATCATTCAGAAATAAAAAGGTTGCACTATAATCCGACTGTGGTTCCGGTTTCAGATCCAGATATTGATTGCGGTGAAGCTCAGTAACACGCACACTTATGCATTAATATTTAATTAAGGTTAATCCTGAAATATAAACCTCTCGCTGGGCAAGACACATTCATTATGATTAAAGTCAGTTCAGTGACCCGTTACACTGCTGAGACTGCAGGTAAAGTACAGCGCTCTGTTTTTACATTTATGGGATGTGAGAGAGTGTTTAGAAAGCTCAAATTCACATGCACTTGAAAAAGCACTCTTGTATCTGTAGATCTAGTGTTTGGCTCTCAGTCTAATAAGCGCTTGCGTTCAGACAGAATTGAGTGTGACTGCAGCCCCACGAGACACACACCGAGTCAAAAAACAAAGCCGGCGATGGTCTAATAAAGCAGGACACGCTTTGCTGCTGTGGCATTTTCCCACTAAACCCTAATTTCCACACACATGCAGCTAATTAACAGGCTGGTAAAGCTGCAGTCGCTGCACTTCTGTAGCGCTCACACACTTCAATAGCTTCATTCTGACACTGTTACAATAACACACACCTCAGAGAAACACCTGGACACATTCGCACTGATTAAAATGTCAGAACAGCTGGGGAAATCTTTACATGCAGTGTGTGTTATTAAACCCAAGGCGAGCGTGTTTCAGTGTGTGTGAGGTGGGATTTCATTTCACCTGAAGAGATTGAAGACAACTGAAGAATCCCTGAAGTTACCATAGAAACACAATGATGAAGAAACACACAGAGATGGACAGATGCGTCGCACTGCATTAAACAAGCCTATGAAGAGAGGTTTATTATCTGAACATCACAGATGGACCTCAATGCAAAGAATACAAAGAAATATGCTATTAAGTATTACAGAGAGCCATGTAAATATATTTTTGATAATTATTTATTGATACATTTATTTATTATAATTTATTATTTATTAAAGGCACACTATGTAAATTTTTCGCCGCTAGAGGTCACCGATTCAAAACAGTCGAGTGTGACACATGCCTCGGAAGGAGCGGAACTTTTATTATGCCACAGTCGCCGCTTCTGCTTCTTCCAGTCAAGCGTATGTGGGGTAAAGCACCGCTGTTTTATCATATAGATACATTTGAGTGAGTTGAAAATGATGTTATAACGTTACTCGGCTGCTATGAGGCACTGCAGTAAGCTAGATCGATATTAGAATATCATATTAATAAATTCTGGATGGCTTTTGTTGATAAATGGCATGCAATTCATTTTAAAACATTGTATGACAGAGAAAATGCTGTATTGCTGTTACTAAAAATAAAGCTGCATCTGATTATGCTATGTTAGCTACTTGACAAAATAGTGTTCTTCTCTGAGGCAAGGTGAAAAACCTTGCCTCAGATTCCAGATTTAAGCTTCCAGATTTAAACAATAAGACTAAACGTGTTGAGCTATATAAAAATGATTAGTTTTCTGTCTATAAATGTAACCAAACAGTTGTTCCGTTGTCTAATAAAACATGTAATATATTAAAGCATCTTTGGTGTTTCCATGGTTTTTACAAAATAAAACCGGAAAATCGAGGGTAACGCAGGCATGACGTCACTGATAGGCAACGCACAGACAGTCCGTGTCCAGGTTAAAATTGCTTATTTCTCTGGATTTAAACATTCTTGGAAACTTCTGGGATAATATAAGTACACAAGTCAACAAAATATATAAATCTTACATATTGTCCCTTTAATGTAGGGGGTTTGTGAGTTGATGAAAAGCTAATAATTAATTATATCACAAAAATGTTGGAAAATCAAGATAAAACACCTAATAAAAAAGATTAAATATTTCATTTGTTTACCTTTATGTCATGTGACCATTAACCAATCACGAACATGCAAAAGCATTGATAAATTACTGAAATATTAACTCAAAATCTTAGTGGGGACTTCAAGAAAATATTTCACATCAAAGGGAGGAAAACAAGGTTTGGGAATCCCTAAACTAGAGCATGAAATAATGTGACATCCTTTAGTACAAAAAATAAATAATAATAAAATAATAGAGAGAAAAAGAAATTAGATGCAATGAAAAAAATAAGGCGGTACTAAAAGTGTTTAACAACAAACAATATATCTTTATAAATGTCACTAACGAATCATTCACAAAAAGTGTGCCTTATTTTTTTCAAATAAAGTCTGTGTTTACTTTTTCATGCTGACCTTACAGCCCTCGAAAAAAATCTGTAAATAAGCCTTAATTTAAAATTAAAACATGTCTCATTGATGAAGATCATGTGATCTACTCAGACATTAAGTTATTTCTCACACCTACTGCACGAAAAGACCAACCTGAGCATCACAGAGACAACTGTGTGTGTGTGTGTGTGTGTGTGTGTGTGTGTGTGTGTGTGTGTGTGTGTGTGTGTGTGTGTGTGTGTTTGTGTTTTTGTGACATATCAGGACACAAATTTGTATAATGACATGGGTATGACATAGGCATTACAAGGAGAGGGTGACTTATGAGGACATTACCCCATTTTTCAAAAGGCTTATACATCATACAGAATGAGTTTTTTTGAGAAAGTAAAAATGTGCACAGTTTCCTGTGATGGGTAGGTTTAGGTGTAGGGTTGGTGTAGGGCAATAGAAAATACGGTTTGTACAGTATAAAAACCATTACGCCTATGGAATGTCCCCACAATTCACAAAAACAAACCTGTGTGTGTGTGTGCGTATGCATGTGTGTGTGTGAGAGAGAGATTTAAAAGCTCTCAGAGCAGCATGTCATGAATATTTCAGCACATCAGAAAAGATGACAAGCTTTCTCTCTTTATAACTCACCCGTCCTGTCTCACTCTCTCTGACCACAGACAGAAAAACTGAATATATTTAAAGGTCAAAGAGGAATGTGCATGTGTTTGTGTGGTTAGTCCTAACACAACACTCACACACACTCACAGACAGACAGATGTGTCTTTGTGCTTTGTGTGTGTGTGAGTTTGAGGTGATGAACACTGTGCTCTTTGTGAGATGGTCCCGAGGCATCCGTGTGTATGTTTAGGACATGACCGTGGGAATGATCTAACAGGAGCTTCCAGTGGCATATGATCACCATGTGACTGTCGTGCACACATTTACACACACAGACGGCAGTCTACGCATCCAATTCCATCCACTTACATTTTTAAGCATCTGAACACAAGACAGCCGCGAGGTCTGCTGCAAAGCCAACGAAACTGCACACCAAAGTTAAAGTGAACAGAGAAAAGATGTTTAACCAGCAGAGGATGTAAAGTTCACAGACTGACCACTGACCTCTTTAGACTGAATTCATAGACTTAAAACTGCATGATTGGCAGTGTGTTGCATGTCTCTGACGTAATTTTGCTTTGTGTGTGTGTGTGTGTGTGTGTGTGTGTGTGTGTGTGTGTGTGTGTGTGTGTGTGTGTGTCAATCAATGATCTGAACGTCAGTACTGGAGAAGAAACGCTATTGTAAATGAAAAGACGATCTGAGGAAACGGAGCATTAACAGAGATGATCTTCTCATTTATTCATTCTTAAAGCTCCTCTAGTTCATGGAGTCTGTAATTGATTTACATCCTACATCATGAAACATAATCGACGACACAATGAGCCTGACGGCTGTCAGAGATCCAGCGGGGGAAAATGCTGAAGTGATTGTACTTCATTACTACATTTAAGTATTGTTTTTGGCAATCTGCACTTATGATACACAATCAACACTGAAACCGAACACTCTTGAACAGTCAAGTTCATTACCAACAGAGGGGATAAAAACTATACTTTCTTTCTTTAAAGTTTCAATTAGAAATTCAAAGAACAAAGTGCCTCTATCAGAGGTCATCACTCTTTAAATCTTTCCACTTTTACCATATTATACAGCTAAAAAGCTAATCACATCTCACTGACATTTGAACTATTGACATTGACAATCACTTAAAAAAAAAATCACAGTAAAAAAAAAAAAAAAAAAATTTAATTCACTACAACGATGTCTATAAGTGAAAGCATAAATGTCACATAAAACTGTAATTGGTTCATGAAACAGTCTCTTCATGACACTGACAGCTGGTCAATATTCACTGGTTCCCAGGCATGTAAATCACATAGAAGTCAACACAGTTGTGCCAAAAGTCTGTTTGCAATGGGATTTCCTTTAGGGTCAGTAAGATTATTTTAATGCTTTGAAAGAAGTCTCTGTGCTCATCAAGGCTGCATTTATTTGATTAAAAACACAGTAAAAACAGTAATATTGTGAAATATTATTACAATTTGAAAAAAAAAAAAAAACTGTTTTCTATATGAATATATTGTAAACTGTAATTTCTAATCCTGTAATCAAAGCTAAATTTTCAGCATCATTACTCCAGTCTTCAGTGTCACATGATCCTTCAGAAATCATTCCATATGCTGATTTGCTGCTCAAGAAACATTTCTGATTATTATAAATGTTAAAAACAGTTGTGCTGCTTCAGATTTTTTTCAGTCCTCTTTAAATAGAAAGTTCAAAAGAACAGTATTTATTTGAATTAGAAAATTTTGTAACATCATGAATGCCTTTATTGTCAATTTAATGCATCCTTGCTGAATAAAAGTATTAATTATAAAAAAAAAATCTTACTGACCCCAAGCATTTGAACTGTAGTGTATAACGCCCAACACACACATCATCCACAAAAACAATGCAAAACAACAGATGAACAGACGCTGATTGTCACAATGCACCCAGTGCCATCTGTAATAATCAGTCAACACCTAATCTACACTGATGAATCTGAGTAATAATAAATCAATAATAATCATTAAATGGGAAACGTGTCAGAGTGAATTGGCATGTTCATGACTGAGTGTGTGTGTGTGTTCTCGGCCAGATCTCATGCTGAGACACTAATTACAGACATGTAGAGCTCAGCATAACACACGCAACAACCAGCAGAGCTGTGATGCGCACACGCGTGTGTGTAATTAACCTCCGCGGCTCAAATCACAGCCAACGCTTTGAACTGAATGTAAGAGGAGCGATAATACAGAATTCCTCTGTGTGTGAGTAAGTGTGTGTGAGTGAGTGAGTTGTGATTTATGAGGACACAAATTTGTATAATGACATGGGTATTACACTTGTATTACGCCGTAAACATGAAATATGAGGACATTTCATGAGTCCTCATATTTAAAATAGCTTTAAAAACATACTAAACAATGTTTTATTAAAAATGTAAAAATGCAGAATGTTTTCTGTTATGGGTAGGTTTAGGAGTAGGGTAGTGTAGGGGGATAGAATACAGTTTGTACAGTATAAAAACCATTACGCCTATGGAATGTCCCCACAAAGATAGCAAAACAAACCTGTGTGTACAACCCTGTGCATTCCCAGATATTCCCACAATGCATCATTTATCCATCTTTTATTATTATAATTACCAACTTTTATTGTTTTACTAAGTCAAGTAAGTAACATTTTACTAGTGCCGTCATTTAATTTTGATGCATTTCACAATTACAGATTTGGCAGATGCTTTTATCCAAAACGAGTAACATTGCATTCAAGATGCTCGTTACAGAAATACAGGAATACAGCTGAACTGTTGGATGATAAAGGTGTGTGAATTTAATATACATGTCACATGATTTGAGAAATCAATGTTTGGAGCATAAACTGAACTTAACTTCAATACTTAAGTATGAGGGATAGTAATAATAAAGGGCACTAATAATAACAGTGATTTAAAATGTATGCAAGCATTCAACCACTAGCACATTATTAGAAAGAGTGAGCGAGACAGAGAGAGAGAAAGATCAAGTGTCTCAATAAACTGTCATCTGTTGAGGGTCACAGAGGTCAACAGGTCAGTGGGTCAGTAGATCAAATCCAGAGCTTTCAGGATGTTTAACTTCTAAAAACAGCTAAGCTTAAATCAACCCTGAGGATTAGCGTCTGATGACACAATGTGCATCAACTCAAAATCAAAATTTATTTTAGTTTTGCTTTATATCGGACACTGAATTCAGGGTCTGTCATTAAAGAGGACAAACACACACCTGCTATTGACACTCAAGGCCAGGAAAAGCTCAACAGAGGAATCTGCTCACAGACGCAGCAGCAGTTTTGTATGGAGCCATAATTAACAACATTATTACTCTGAGAGAGGGAGGCTGGCGGACTTTACTGTGAGTTTAGACCGCAGTGTGTGTGTGTGTGTTTGTGTATGTGGCCCAGTTGGCTCGTCCATCTGTTGTTGATTTGACCAGACTGAATCGTCTAGCGCGGTAAACCCAGACGGGAGAGCTCAAGAAGGGTTACTCATGCCCAGACGTGCTGCGACGCTCCTGATCAGCAGGATTAATCCAGGTTCAACAACTCCAGACACACACGAACATCTAAAACAGCCTTAACCAGCGACACACTAAAGATGAAAAAGCTCAATCGCAACATTACACTTTCAAAAAGTTTAATATATACAGTTATGTGGCTCTAAAGAAATGGTCTCACCGTGAATTAAAACTGCATACAATTGCTTGTTGCTTGATGACATTGTGCCTGGTTAAGACTAGTGTAAGGGCCTGATCTGAATTGGCTTCAAATTTCAGCAACAAGGACCTAGATGATGTCTTAAACTTAATTTGTATGATGGGAAAATATCACATTTACAAAGCAAGATATCTTAAATTTAAACCATATTGTAAACACGTTTACTATTATAATCACTTCAAAATATTGCCTCCATTAAAAACAAAGTTTTAAAAACCTCTTACATTACAGAACAATTTTTAAATAAATTGTAACTTTTTAAGTATTGAACTATTTATTTTCCTTTGTATTCCCCCACTTGTTTTTGTTCTCTAATGTCTTGATTTTGTTGAAATCCCATCTGGCTAGCGCGCTTCCCATAACGTTTACGCATTCGGTCAGTAGGCGGAAAGTAGGTGGACTTTCTTGACTTTTCAAACACATTTGACCACATGAGCGCCTACACTACAAAATCAATCCAGTCAAATGTGTTTTCAACTACCTCTGGAAGTGGTTGAAAGTGGACAAGCTGAAAACTTTTTACACCGTTTACACCTGTATTATAGAGCCGTCCACTTCACAGTTTTATCCGATTTATGAAAACGCATCTTGATACCAGGTATAAAGAGGGCCTTAGTTATTATTTTTTTATTTTCCATTCTGGGTCCTAAACACTACAAAAAGATGAACCCGAAAGTAACAAAAGTGAAAGACACACAGTAGACGTTGTGTGATAAAAGCACTTCTGTGACTGACTGTCACACACATAACATAAAGCTGCTGGATATTTCATTCACATCTTCAGTCAGTCTCTCAGGGATGGACAGAGTCTGTCCTCCATTTCACATCTCAGTGAACCCATCATGTGATGCTCCAGTGAGTCCTTCCACTCCTGCGAGACTCTAACACACACACTCACACATGCACACACACACACAATCACACATGATGAATTCTGAGCTCATCATACACACAAACACCTGATGCATACTACACATTTCACACCTCAAAACTGCAAAAATAAGTCATGTTGCCAAACTACCATTTACTTTTGAACACTTCAGCCAATTTGCACAGTTTCTCAAGCATCTAAAACACCAACAAAAGACCTACAAATAAGAATAACACAAGCAGAAGTGATTAATCTAGTGGAGAATGCAATACAAATAATGCTCTATTGAAATAGTACTCTATTGACCGATGCCGATAATTCAAATATTGGCCGATATATCGGGAAACCATGCAAATTATACGTCAACATTAGTGGTTGACGTCCGAGGTCTGAAAACCACTTTCCACAGCGCAACAATGCAATGCCTAAATCATAACAATGAAAATTATCAGCTACAAACAATGAAAACCACAGCGTAACAATGCAATTACTAAATCATCTCTAAATGTCTGTTGAACACATATAGACTGTTTAAAACACTACTTGTAGTAAACGAACAGTCCCAAGCACAACACCTGAATCTAATCAGCAAACACTGAATAAAAACATGCTTCATTAAAACCAACATTAAAATAGCATTTGCAATTTTTAAGGTTAACCAACAATTTTCCCTCATCATAGCAGCTTTAAACAAATTTAGAACACAAAACACCAAGAGTTGCATCATAAACCTCTTCAAACTACCTTCTTCTGTTCAACAGCGAGTTAAGTGAACAAAAAGATGACAACTTCGAGAGTATCAAAAAAAAAAACAATAAAATCTAGAACTGCACGACTCTTACCTTCTTCATTCGGCCGTTGCGTGTTCCAGCAAAAACCACTGTGTTGCTGCGATAATCGTAAGCAGCTACCGAAGTCATTCCATCATCTTTGTCTATGAAGAGCGGAATGCCCTCGATAGTGCTGGTGCCCCCTAGAGGCTGGTTAAAATCCTGCCCGCAGAAATCATCGTCAATCTGGAGAGGCTGAAACAGACAAACAGAGAGAGTTTAAGAGAGGGACTCCACCAAAAAGTCAATGCCTGGGTAAGACAGGCTGTCAGGGTGGGTTTTTCCTTAAAACAGTATCAGTGGAAGTCTTACACACACACACACACACACACACACACACACACACACAGTAGTAAGGCCATTTATTACATGGATGCCAAAACGGAAAAGCAAGGTCACTGTATTGCAGGAAACCCTGGAAGGGTAATGTAAGGACATGAAAGTTAGTGAGTGGGAAAAGGGTAACACATATTTACAATACTTATAAAACCAATTTACTGTTCTTGTTATTTTCCAACAGAATGTCATCTTAAAGTATCTGTTAATCATGTGATATACACACTACCATTCAGTGTTGAAAACAGTTGTACTGCTTGATATTCTTTTGGAAACTGATGAATTTTAAATTCAGCATTCTTTAATGAATAGAAAGCTCAAAAGAACAGCATTTATTTGTAATAGAAATCTTTTATAACATTATAAATATTTTACTCTCACTTTTGATCAATTTAATGCATCTTTGCTGAATAAAAGTAATAATTTCTTTCAAAAAAATAAAAATCTTACTGATCCCAAACTTTTGAACAGTCTGGAAGTATTTTAAAGATTTAAAGAAATTCTTCAATAAAGTTCAAAATTTAATTTGTGAAAAGGTGGTATTAGTAGAGTATTGTTTGAAATGAATAAATTACTCATCCCACAAAGCGAGTCATGGAACTAAATCATTTAAGATGAAGATTAAAAGTTTCTAAAAGTTGAAATCATGTTGACTTTTTTGGGTTCTGACCACTCATTCTAAATGTTACGATTACAAATAGAGATTCTGAATGGAATGTTTACTTCCAGAATAAAATGTTGTGAAATTTTCTTTTAGGGTTAGAGTTTAGGTTAGTCTTCGCTGTATATATAAACAACAGTCTGTGGTATGTGTGCTCATTCAGAAAGCTAAGTAAATGTGTATGTGTACGTGTACGTGTGTGTGTGTGTGTGTGTGTGTGTGTGTGTGTGTGTGTGTGTGTGTGTGTGTGTGTGTGTGTTCTGAAGCTGCCCAGGCACACATCAATAACCTTTCTTTCTTTCTGTCTATCTGTCTTTTCTCTCTTCACCTCCCCTTTTCTCTTTGTTTTTCTTTCTGTCTTAATCCATCCAGAAGAGTCTCTACCTCACAGCAGGAAGAAAGGAAACAGAAGAAAAGGAGGAGGAAAGAGTCAGGCGGGCATCAATTCACTTAGCAAACTCACTTTTTCTCCTCTGAGCTAAAAACCTGATGTCAAGCAGTCAGACACTTCAGACACAATCTCACACACACTCTCACACAGACACACACACACAAAGCCTGGCTGGAGGATTTATAGCTTTAAAAACATCAAAAGTAATTTAATTCAACATCTTTATGCCATCATGAGCTAAGCTTATTTAAATATCAGTCTTATGTAGTCAGACTTTTAACTATTAGCATAAAAGCAATCCCTGTGAACGGCTGTACAGAAAACCCCAGAACACAAAAACTAGTAGAATTTGGTATTGGATATATTTTAATTTTGATGCAATGCATTATGCGACTGTCTTCTCTAAAGAGATACAAAAACAGTAATATTGTGAAATATTACAATTTATTCCTGTGATCAAAGCTGAATTTTCAGCATCATTACTCCAGTCTTCAGTGTCACATGATCTTTCAGAAACTATTCTAACATGCTGATTTGCTACTCAAAAAACATTTCTGATTATCAATGTTGAAAACAGTTGTGCTACTTGATGTACTTTTGTGGGAACTGTGATACATTTTTCCAGGATTCCTTGAAGAATAAAAAGTTCAAAAGAGCAGCATTTTTTTAAAATAGAAATCTTTTTGTATTATAAATGTCTTTACTGTCACTTGTTTTGATTAATTTCATGTGTCCCTGATGAATAAAAGTATTAATTTCTTTCAAAAATATCATACTGACCCCAAACTTTTGAATGGTAATGTATCTGTTACTGCCTAAAAAATTTGGCCCAAAGCAGGCATCTGAAGGGCTCATGACCTTACGCTGCCTTCTGTGACGCCTTTATGCATTTTGGAACAGAGCTCTAGTCCCACTGCTATTTCACACTTGATTGATGGCTGATTTGATGCAGTATTTTCTCAATACTCATGGGTCACACAAAGAAGATGAGCATTACATTCACTCAAAGTGTGTGTGCTAAAGTAATTACATTCTCTCACACACACAAACGCACATTCACACTTTACTAGTGAGGTGAAAACTAATGCAGGACTAAACTGGTTGCAGAAAGACATACCAAAACACACACACATGCATAACTCCACAACAATGGGTGTGTGTGTGTTTTCAGACTGTTGATTATGTATCTGCCCAGGGCAGAGGCGAAACCAAACACAACACACCACATTCCAGAGGGAGAGAGGGACATGACTCTATATAAATTACGTTTCAAAAAGTTGAATGCGTTAAACAAGTTACATTAAACAAACACACTGCCCTGATCTGATCAGTGTGAATCATTTGAGCAGCACCAGATTTTCAACATTCTATTCTGATGAGATTTAAACGGCTGATTTCTGTGTTCCTGTGAGTAAAAATACACAAGCACTGTGCTTCTGTCAGACATACAGCATTAAATAGGTTAATTAGCAGTGTACTTGATCTCTGACAAAAAAAAAAAAAAAAAAAAAAAATTTCAAAAACCAAAATTATTATAAGCAATTTTGAATCTGATAAAGATTATATAAAATGAAAAGAACATTTGTTTGAAAACAATATTTTTAAACATGACACCAATTTGTTCACCATGGACTGCACCAATTATAAGCATTCAATTTAGATGGCAATATATAGTTATTCTAAAGTAGCATAAACCCTGAAAAAAATGTAATGGGCTTTTCTGGCATTTAAATTGTTAGAGTCAAGAAAGGCTCCAAAAAAGCTGCACAACACCCTATACACACTTTGGATGCAGATTGAAGTGCTTCAAATGAAACTTTTGGACTCACAGGGCAATAATCATTTGTCATACGAGTCTCCATTTAAAAGCACAGAAAAAAAAATTATATCACTAATCAACATCACTAATTAATGGCTAGTTAGTTGTTGGATGACTAGTCAACCATCTTGGAACTTAAGCACTGAAATTTGGGGTCAGTTATGTAAAGGCCAGGTTTATTAATAATTAAAAATGGCCATAAGATTTTAAAAGACATTAATTCAGTGGTAAATGAAAAGTGAGAAGAGGAAAAAAAAAAAGAAAAAAAAAAATATCGAAGAGTTCTGAACAATTTTAAATGTTGAAGTATTTAGACGTGACGCGTTCAACCGCTCTGTATCGGTTTTGCTTCCAAAAAATGTCTTTCATTCTCTATTAATCCATCCGCTTAGAGCTCTACCGATAGACTTTGAATATAAAGAAAGGGAAAAAGATCAAACCGATTTGGAATGAGTCAGAAAAATAAAAATGGGAATCTTTATCTCTAAGTGCTTGGTTAAATGAAAGCCATTCTTTGCCACTGAAAGCCCCAAGAAAGACAGAGCGAGTGAGACGAACAGAGACGAATGAGGAGAGAGAGATTAAGAGTGAGCGAACGAGAGGACGAAAAGCAAGCCCTGGTCCCAGAGGACCGTGATGGCAGAGAAGATGGGATCAAGCCTCGCTAAACGAATTAGAAAGCATGAGCGAGAGAGCAACTCATGAAATTTACTCAACTCCCCTAATGATGTTCCTGTCTGACTGAATAATGGAAGCACTTGGGAGAAAGACAGTGAGAGAAAACGGACGCAAAAGGAAACAGGAGGTGGGTGACAGGAAGAGTGCTTGTGATATTTATATTCTACAACATTTAATGAAGTTAGACTATTAGGCACAGTTAGACACAAGCTAACAGTGTAGTCAAGTTTCTTGACAATAGTTGTACTATAGTCTTATCCAGTGTCATCCTTTAATTTGCATCCCAGCCCAATAAGTAGACTGCGAAACACTGGGAGCAGTGTTTCTCAACTCCAGTTCCACCAACCTCCCAGTTTTAGATGCCTCCTTATTCAACACACTAAGAAGGTGATGAGTTAAATCACGTAGTGAGACATCTAAAACATTCTAGTAGGTGGGTCTCCAGGACTGAAGTTGAGAAACACTGCTATAGAGGACTTTACTAGGCCACTCCTCAACATTCCCTGTTGTCCTACCCTGACGACCCTAGTCTGATCTACAATTTCTCCACTTATATCTAATCACAATCACCCTTTGCACCAAGATAATGGAAGCTGAACTCTAGCAGGGGACATTACTGAAGCACACCCATTCATCCAACCCAACAAATCAATCGTCGTAGCCATGCAGTGTGTCTTAATGGCCTGCCATCAGAGACTTACCGAGTTGATGCATGGTAGCTCCTTGTTGAGTAACCAGGGCAAAGACAGCTTGCCCTCTCCTCTATAGCACGACTGAATCCTTTCCTTGATCTTCTCCTTTATTCTGGTTAGCGTGAACAGGCAGAGTGCTGATTCTTTAGGGGGTTTGGCCCGGTTCTTCTGGCCTTGGGAGAAGACTGTAAACAATATGTCCTCTTGCTCAGACACTCCCAAAGAGTTAGCAAGTTGCTTTCCGGGTTTGCTCAAGTAGGCGTCCTGGATCAGTCGATACTCTACACCATCTTTGGTGCATCCAATTGGGAATTCCACATAGGAATAGAACCTGGGATCAGCAGAACAGAGTCGGACAATCTTAGAGGTAAAGAACTGTTCCCCGCTGGCATCAGGAGAAGTTAGTTGGGTATCCAGCTGCAAGGTCAAGTAGTAGACAAACTTTTCACTGCTAAAGCTGTATATGTAGTAAATGTCAAATGCTGGGAATTTGGACAGCGTATCCGAGGGGATCTTCAGCTGGGATGAGACAAACTCATCCTGGTGGACAAAGCTGAATATGTCAGCATCCTCCTCATTGGCCATCAACTTACGGCTGGAAAGTGTTGGGAAGTACTCAGATTTCCCATCGATGGGCGTTCCAATGAAAAGCTTGCTGATATGACCGTCAGGGATGATGACGCCGGACATGGTTCCTGACTCAGCGACGCTGGAGAGGTAGTGTTCCTTACGGTGGTGTGGCTCGCCAAGCTTAAAAAGGTCATCCAGGCGCAGAAACTGACAGACGCCTTGCCAGGTGCTTCCACAAGCAATGAGTCGGTTTTGGGGATAGTCTATTAGCAGCAGCTTATTCACATTACTATTTGGGTAAAGGTCATGGGGGCATAACTGTACACTTGGAGGTGGATAGCATTTCTCGTTGTCCACTACCGGACCAGTCTCATGACTCCTCAACTTGGTCAAGTTGCTAGAGAGCTTGTAGATCCAGTTTACCGCGCCAACGTACACATCTCCTGTCTTGTTATGGATGGCTAAATGTGTCAGACCCCAGTCAGGGGGCGAGAAGGACTTAAATGGCTCCAGTGCTCCTCCAGAAAGGTGAGGGGAAATGCAGATAGTCAGCAGCCCAAGGAGCATTACCGTCCTTGGGCTAATAATGCATTGCGGCCCCTGCTGAGGCCACATATCTGCGCTGGTCCTCGCAAGTGAAGGATGTGGTGGTCCACACTATTAGTCTTCAATCTGGGACTTTTAAAGGAACTCAACAAAGAAAGGGAGGCAGCACAAGCCTTATCGATTCAACGCTTCCTTGCCTTCTCACACAAAAGTCATCCACTCCAACATCCACCTCAATTCCTCGTCCGGGGCTCCTGCAGGGCAAAAAACACATTATGAGTGCAAATGGAACATATCTGATTCATTATGCATCATTTCTCAAAGTCAAACAGTGGGGAAAGAGATTCAAGACAATATCTTTCGGTTTGCAACAAATCATTTAGAACCGTGTGGCTGAATGAGGTGAACCGAGTCAACTTTTAATTACTAAGACTGATAGCTCTGGGGGTGAAGATGGATTAGAGATGCACTGTAAACAAACTCTTCACTAAACAACACCACAGCAGAGTTGGACCCGCTTCAGTACAGGCATAAGACATCCATCATCACAAAGTGTCTGACAGCAGCTTTGGGTACATCAAGTATGCAGGTACATAACGGTGTCCCTTTAAAAGGGTGATGAAAAACATTGTCTAAAATACGTTTTTGAGGTCTGAGATTCTTGAAGTTGTTCTTAACTTTACAAGGACAAGAAAATTACATTGTCCTGTTTCAAGTCAACTTGAAATGATCTATTCCTTTTCTAATTCACAGCTCTGAGAACACAAATTGCAGTATAAAACCAATAGGTGCTCTACAATGCATTATGATGATTCATATGTGCATTATAATTGTTTTCTCTGTACACCATGATTATATGATCCAAAATTCTGTTGAAATAGTGACAAACCATTGAGTAAAATGTGGTAAACTGTACTAAAATATGCTATACAACAATTATTTGTAATAACTGGGCCCTAAGTTTAGACCAGGGGGCAAATTCCAAACGGATGGATTCCAAAAACGGATTGCAAACTATGCCCTACTCCCTTCAAAGGGCAGAGCCCTTGAAGTGGGGACTTTGGAGTGCCATAATGCGTGCCATAATGTAGCTGTTTGGAATGCACTTGGCGAAGGGAGCAATGAAAGACAACGCAATTTCCCATCTTCCCATTACAATGCAGCACGGTGTCCATCAGCTGATTAGCTGTTCTTACGACACAAATTTCTTCTTATTGCTGTTAACATAACTGTTGCAAATAAAGATACATTTTATATAGTTAAAAAAAAGTGTTATATATGTGTGTGTGAGTGTATTTCTCTGTTCTCAACTTTAAAACTTGCCATCTCATCTTTGGACAATGCAAGAAAACACATTTCTTATATATAAAACTTATTTAAACATAACATGACAAAAACGTGTGAAATATATCACACACAAAAAAAAAAAAAAAAACACCATCTAGCTTTAAAATGAATCACAAGTATTCGCTGAGTCACGTGACCATAATTTATAAATGATAAAATTACTTCCTTAAAGTGATCATAGCATGTACCCTTCGCAAACGGCCTTGTGGAAAGGCCCTTCGTGAAGGGACTCAGTTGTTCACTTTCGTTTCGAACACCCCTAAAAATGGTGCCCCCGTCTTGAAGTACCCTTCAAGGGCGCAAAAATGCCTTTGGAATTCGCCCCAGGGTTCCTCAAATCCAGCCCTGGAGGGACACTGCCCTAATCAAAGATACCTGAACAAGCTAATTAAGGTCTTCAGAGTTACTAGAAAATTACAGGAAGGTGTGTTTGATCAGGGTTTGAGCTAAACTCTGCAGGCAGTGGCTTCAAATCCAGCCCTGTTTAGATGTTGCCATTTAAATCAACAGATTAACAAATCCTGGACTGACATCTCAGTGAATAAAGATCTGGACTGGTAACTCAAAAGGGCAACCATGAAACCATGAAACCACAGGTTACTCCAGAGGAACTACCTGTAGCTGTTTTGAATAAAAGCACTTGATAAAAATTACTACCCAATTAATTGTTAGGGAAACAAATTGCAATTGTGCTGATGACAGAAAATACATCCAAACAAAACAAATGAGTTCACCACCATTTCCACTGGAAAAAATTATGAGACGGAACTACAAAAACAGGAAAATCTCAGCAACAGGAGAAAGCCGGAGGCAAGCGAAAACTGTGAAAGATAAAGGAAATAAAAAGAGGAGATAGAGCAGAGGGAAAATAGGAGGAATGTTTTCCTTTCTCTATCTTTTCTTTGCCCATTTCTTATCTCCATTGCTTTTTTCCTGTTCGGGTGACTGAGGACCTTCTTATCTGTCCATCATTCCCCAAGGACGAGATGATGGGAAGTGGCGTCATTCCACAGATCTCCAGAAACATGCGCAAAAAATGGACCACAGAAGGGAAAGTATTCCTCTGTCTATCAGCAGAGGACCAACCAACTAAAATCAACTTAATACCAGAGATGAGCTATCCTATTTTATACAGAAAAGTTGAATTACTTTGTTATTATTCCATACAAAAAAGTACAAGCATTACCAGTGTAACCCAAAATGGTTCCTACAATCATTGTTACTACTGTAAAACCAATAATATAGCTCTGCTTCAAACAGCATAAAGAAGCTTTCAGAATCTGTTAGTTTTTATTTTGATGATAGTAGTAGTGGCTAATAGCTAGTGTTTATTTTATTACTGTATTCATACATTTTATAGCAAGCTATAAAACAGAGCCAGTTGGCTCTTTAACAACAACAAAAAATGTACCACAGTATCCTACTTCCACGTTTTTGGACATGTGTCATTGTACCATTGTGTATTCTTCAAAGTACGACAAAAGTACATGAATATGGTAACCATTCAGTACCATGCTATTACCATCACTTTACTATAGTACCACCACTGTACTGTAAGGGAAGTCATAAGATGCCTCTGAGTTACTATGTGTGCATGTGCGTGCAAAACAGAGCAAAAGAAAAAAAAGAGAGGCAGAAACCTGTACTAGATTCCCAGTCTCATTTCTCTTCATTTGAGTGGATCGGTCGTGACAGAGTCGACCGTAAATATCAAACCAAATTGCATCTGTCTGTCCTCATATTGTTATCCGGCAATGTCATATTGTTATCCGGCAATGGAATGGTTAAAACAGTCTACACCTAAGTAGTGAGCTTAGAGATAAGGTATAAGAATAAAAGCGAATGAACATGAAAATATAAATGACAAAATGTACGCCAGAATGCCTCAGAAAGGACTGACAACTTAAGAGAATTATCAATCTCATCAAGAGATAAAAGAAATTCTTGCCTAACATCCCTGAACGCTTTCTTTCATCTTGTATTCTCATCTTCCACTTTTCGCCAATTTCCCATGAGTACCTGCACTTCAGACGATCAGTAAGTGCTTAAATGATGCCAATCAATGAATCTGCAAGTGCCTGAATCAGCCTCTGAATATTTATCTGTCTGTGCATGCTGCCATTATCATAGATATTCTTGTTTATATCACAGATCTCAGCCTAGCTCGATATTATCAGTGGCATCAGTTTCTGCTTGTGTCAGTCAAATGAGCCGCTCACACTTATCCTGCCTGAAAACCGCAGACTATTGTGCAAACACATTACAGTGCTAGAACCTGTATTTACTGGCACATCTACCACAAGCTTTATTTACGTACAAGCATCCAAAAACAATATGCAGAAACGTTTTAAATTTTTTATTTAATTAAATAACAAATGTAAAAATTAAAAACTACACCACCATGGAAATGCAATGTAATGCAAAAACATCTTTGCAAAAAAATGGTTCATTCTTAAGCAAAATATAATTTTTTTTCTTTCTTTTTTTTTTGTTGCTTTGGGCAAAAAATTTTCCCGGTGAGATTCACCCTTAGAAACCGCCACACTCAAACGTAACAAGTGCTGGAGTCCATTTCAGCATAAGGAACATGAGACAGAGTTAATATGGAAGTCAATTCATTCTCCATTTTTCCCACAGCTGCCCGAGGACACGTTATTCAGCGAGTCATCTCACAACCCCTCTGCTTTAGAAAACAGAGCATAAATTCACATACACACACTGTGGACAGACCTCTAAACCCGTCTCCTCAGATAATGGCGAGCGGTGGCAGGCGGCCGGCTGATTTATTACTTGTGGCATATCAATTACAGAACTCGCCTCTCAGATGGAGCGAGAATACACACAGAATACACTCTGAAAAAGACGAAATGTGTATAAAACACACAAAAGCAATATACTCATATAAAAAAGTAGTCTCAAATGGAAAAAAACAACACACAAACTATATGCCATACTCTTTAAAAAATAAAGTACTATACAATTTGCATTCTGTGCACAATATGCATACCCGAATTATGTTCTGTATTTGCCAAGATGTGCAGAACAGAGCACACCATGGATATTGAATCCCACAATGCAATGTGCTTGATATTGCTTTTCATTTGCAATGCGACTAACTAGACGGCACTTGTGGTTTTAAACATTAAGTTTAATGTTTAAAAACTACACTTTATTACTGCATAGAGAACAGAACACCATTTAGGATTACATTTTTTTAGTATATAATATTTGGGTGACTCTTCACTTTAGTTTCGACTGCTTGAATAATGACATTTCTGATATGTTAAACTCTGAACGATGGAGGATGGGAAGGAAAACACGAGTTCACAGGAAGTGGCCAGTCAGCAATGACACGGTCATTTCACAGCTTATTATCCCACTAATTAAACACAGTAAATAAGCCTCAGACAAACGAACTGCATGCAAAAGTCAACATGCGTGTTTATCCAGCAGTACACAGATGATACAGCGTTGGCCTATGCATGGAGGGGTGTGAATATTACAATGTACATGATAATCCAACACTTATGAATTGTATGCATAACATTTAACCATATTTCCCCCCAAAATACCTCTACTACTCTACAATCATAATAAATGAAAATAATCTTCTTCAAACATTGTAAGTTATTTTAGAATCTAAAACCATGCGAGCACAATTTTACTGTAGTAATACCTGAAGTAAGGCGGGGGAATAAACAGATGTTGTTTACACTTGTCCCTTTAATGTCTGACCCTGTCCAGCCCTCTTACCCCCCATGGAGTAAAATCCCCCTCACACACCCTCATCTTCAGCTCTGCCCCCGTATCCAGCTCTAAATTCTAAGAAACAGGTTTTTGAACCTCCCGCATGTCAAGATTACTGCACTCATGTAGCAAAGCAAACAGACATCTACCACAATACGTTTATAATAAAATATCTATACCTATAAAAGTATCATATGATCCCATTATCTGATCTGAACATATTTGAATAAGAAGGAAACCACCCAGCAACCACTCAGAACACCCTAGCAACCAAACAAAACACTACAGCAACAAAATAGCAACATTCTGTATTAAAATGAAAATAATTGCTGAAAGAAAAGTTTGGCAGAGGTAATATATTCTGTCATCTAAAGTCTCATTTTATCAGATCTTCTTACATTAACACTGATTTTAGTCATGAAAGCATGTTATCATCTATACACCAAACCGCTACGAGGTGAATCACAACAGTACAAACTTTGGTTTGAAGAAAAAAGTATTTAAAAATCAGACAAAAAGACAAAAAGGTACGAATCTTTTGTTTCGAATCAGTGATTTGGATCACGTATCAAAATGCCAAACTGCTGAAATCACGTGACTTTGCCGCTCCGAAACACTGATTCGAAACAAAAGATTCGAAGCAGTGTTTTGAAATCGGCCATCACTAGATATCATTGAAAAGTCGTTATTTTGTGTTTTTGGCACACAAAAAGTTCTCGTCGATTTATAATATTAAGATTGAACCGCTGAACTCACATGCACTGTTTTAAATATGTTTTGAGTATCTTTCCGGATCTTGAGAAGTTCAATGGCATTGCTGTCTATAGAGGCCTCACTGAGATCGGATTTCATCAAAAATAAGTTAATTTGTGTTCCGAAGATGAACGAAGGCCTTACGGGTGTAGAACGGCATTTAGGGTGAGTAAAAAAATGACATTTTCATTTTTGGGTAAACTAACCCTTTAATGATGGAAAGAACCTCAATCGAATTATATTTGAATTAAAAAAATTATTGAAAAAAAAAAATACACAATATTTTTTAGTAGTTTGGGAGTGTATGAAAATTTAATCAGAATTCAGAATCGTGGGTAATGTAGTTTTCTCCAGGAATTCTGCAGTTAAACACATTTAAAAAATAAGTTGAAATAATTATTTGTAACTGTCGAGACACGCAAACACTATACGAATGTAGCCGTCATTCCCGCTGTTAAATTATATACTACATACATATTAATACTACAGGTAAATTCAAACACGCCCTCTCTTGATCTTCCAGCGTTGTCTAGGCTAACTGTGTCGAGACCATATGTGAATGGTGAATTACTGTTATAACGCAGATAGAGCAGGAATCAAGGCTTCGTCGGGACATTCTTGCACAGAGAAGCGCAATTACACAACATTTTAAGATGAAGAGGCGCTCTTTGGTTTTCAACTATGGTAACTAATGTGCTCACTCACAGAATCAGACACTAATGCTTTTTATATAACATTTCCCATTATGAATTATCGTTTGGTTCGTTGGGTCGGATTGCTTTCACATCTCAAGTGAACTGCTCCAGAGTTCGTTTGAAAGCGTACCGAGACAACCTCTTCAAGGAGGTCTCGGTACGCTTGTTTGGTCCGCTTTTGTTGCGCACCTGAGTGCGATTGCTGCATTCACACCTGCCCAAATGAACAGCACCAAAGGGGACAACGAACTCTAATGCGATTCAACCAAACTAAATGAGGCAGGTGTGAAGTTATCATAAAAAAATCAATTACCTTTTGAAAAAAAGAATGGCATTTTGGCTTCCAGAACCGGACTGTTGCGCTCTATAGCCACATTTCCACTGTCGGGCCAAAAGCTAGCGTGCCAGTGCATGCCAGGGCATGTTTTCACTGTCACTTTCAGGGCTTGATCAGGCCTCCTCAGGTCTTTGGCCCGTCGAATACCTTGGTCCAAAGTGGGCCAACTAGAGCTTAAGGAGCGGTCATGAACAAAGGCGGAGTTTATCTGATTCAGGATAGTGTCAACACTGCTGCTCATTTCCTATGTTTTCATTTCAGGCTACCAACTAACCTCCACATTTAAAACCATTATATTCATATATGTGATGCTAAAGGCTACTTATGTTAACCATTTCGATAAATACACATATGATTATGGAAAAGACCGCTTGAAGAACATAGACAAATCATATACAATTATAATCGTGTATTTATTTGGTTTCATGTTCCACCCGTCTCTTCCCTGTGCCTTTGTTGATACCGGACTAACGCAGCCGTATATGTCATAAACGACATATACTCCGGTTAACTCATATAACTTATAACTCCAGTTTTCTGCTTGTGAGCTCCCTCTGTTGCTCTGGCAGAAAGGATAACAGCATAGTGAGATGGGAGATATCACTCAAACATCCTTCCTCAGATCACAATTTCATGGAAAATTAATAGAAATGCTCATTCTTTATAAAGAAATGTGATGTAAACATGATATTTTATCAATATTTTTCTAAATGTGTAAGCCTTTGGACTTAAAAGCCTTAATGGAGTTGAAGATCCCAATTAAATGGAAGCAGGCGCGACTGAATAAGTATGTGTGTTCTCTTTTTATGTGAGCTAATGATCAATACCTTCGTTCATCTTCAGAACACAAATTAAGATATTGTTGATGAAATCGGATGGCTCAGTGAGGCCTCTATTGAGAGCAAAGCCATTGAAACTCTCAAGGTCCATAAAGGTACTAAAATCATATTTGAAACAGTTCATGTGAGTTCAGTGGTTCTATCTTAATATTATAAAGCAACAAGAATACTTTTTGTGTGCCAAAAAAAAAAAAAAAAAAAAAACGACTAACAATATCTAGTGATGGGCCGATTTCAAAACAATGCTTCAGAGCTTTACAAATCGAATCAGTGGATCGGAGCGCCACAGTCATGTGATTTCAGCAGTTCAGCCGTTTGATAGGAGATCCGAATCACTAATTCAAAACAAAAGATTCATAAAGCTCAGAAGCTTCATGAAGCAGTGTTTTGAAATCAGCCTATCATTAGATATTGTTGAAAAGTCATTATTTTGTTTTTTTGGCGCACAAAAAGTATTCTTGTTGCTTTATAATATTAAGATAGAACCACTGAACTCACATGAGCTGTTTCAAATATGTTTTTAGTACCTTTATGGATCTTGAGAGTTCCAATGGCTTTGCTCTCAATAGAGGCCTCACTGAGCCATCGAATTTCATCAACAATATCTTAATTTGTGTTCCGAAGATGAACGAAGGTCTTACAGGTGTAGAACGACATGAGGGTGAGTAATTAATGTCATTATTTTAATTTTGGGGTGAACTAACCCTTTAAGTCTTTAAGTAAAGACCAAATGTTCGCTTCTGTCAAATGTTCGCTCATTTTGCAATCTAGCTAGTTTTCAGTCAGCTAGCCCCATGCTGGTCAAATGGAGGCATGTTAAGGGTGGGTTTTAGGGTAGTGCTGCGAGGCAACTGGCACGACAGTGGAAAAGCGGCTTATGACCTTAAAACTTTAACTGTTTTGGTAAACAGACATGACACTATGAAAGTAAGTGTTTGTTGAACATCCTTCAGCATTTATTTAATGTTGGACTTCATGCAAGTCCTTCACAGCAGAGTGGTTCATCTAGGACTGTGAATCGAAAGAATTTACGGACGTTCTCTCATTAAAACCATCAAACTACAGACCATGAAAGAGAAAACCAGTTGTCTCAAATTATTTCAAAACAGACCAAGATGACCAAAAACCTTCCATTACATCACCTCGCTAGTGGGATTACGAGACTGTTACCCAGAATCCCCTGCGTCGATGACTCGTGCTGCTGTTTGCTGTGATGATTCAGCCTGTTAACACTCCAAAGGAAAAGAGAGGAAACGAAGAACACAAGTGAAGCAGCAGCATGTGAACTCTGTCTGTCCTTCTCTCTTTCCTGCCGTCTTTCCCGTTTCCTGCTTTTCACATGGTCAGTGAAGCAAAAGATACAGTACGGCTACGGCATGTGTGTGTTTGAGAGATAAAACACAAGATAGAAAAATTACAGAAAAATTGCGCAAGTTCTTTAAATCAAACAGGTTCAGCGGAGAGGAATGAGAGAGGCATGCAATCTGAGAGGAGACAGAAATGAAAACACATCTGAGCAGTCAAACTCTGAATCACACGATGATGTGCATAATATACACGTGTGCATATTAGCATACATGCATAAGCATGACACACAGAGAGAGAATGAATGATTAACTAGTAAAACAGGCTAAATGTTGCCATGCAGCTACACAGACCTGTCGCAATTATTACATCATATCCATTGCGCTTTTTGCCAATGACTGATTAAGTTGCACTTTAAATTCCAGTCATATGCTGTTATGCAAATAAGGAAATGAAGTAAATTTTGAAACACATGAATTGTTTTTGGTGCAGCAGTGCATTATGTGAGTGCTTCAAATTAACTCCGATGCATGAAGAACAGGTGACCACCTCCTGAACAACTATCAAAAAAGCTAACTAACTATACTATAAAAACTAGTGCTTTAGTTTACACTTTACTGAAATATTAGCTTACAAAGCCTTAAATCATTGTGTGATAGTCATACTGTAGTCTTACTTTATTTTATCTTTTGAATTTTAAAAATATAAACTCATAGAAAACGAATAATTTCCACTGGTTTCCGGTCTCTCTCTCTCTCGGTTGTGTTCTGTAAGCTGTCTGTCTCTCAACACAAGAGAACAGTTTTAGAACGGTGACATTTTCCATTCGATTTGTTTTCTTGCCGTCTCAACTCTCATTTTGTGACCTTTACAGACAGATAATTCTATTCTGTCTTGCGTCTCATTTGCTGTGGATTCGTGTATGAGTGTGTGTGTGTTGACACGATTCCTGTGAGCTAATGAATGAGTGTGCGAGCACTCTGGACTCCCTCCTCTCTGTTTAGCATTCTCATTATCAGAAAGGATACATTTGCATCTTAAACACAAATTAAACCGTTGCAAATTGAATTGCAGATTTGTGCCACTGCACAAAGAGAGATAGACGGAGAGAGAGAGAGTCGTGTATAAAACAGGTGCTGATTGCGACATCAGGGAAAGGTGATGATGTCACACAATTAGACGCTTAAAAACGTTAACAGTGGAAAATGAAGATTGAGAAGTCAAAAAAATTGGTGTTATTACGAACACACTTGAATTCACATGCAGCTGTCTTAAAGGATTAGTTCACTTTCAAATGAAAATTAGCCCAAGCTTTGCTCACCCTCAAGCCATCCTAGGCGTATGACTTTATTCTTTCTGATGAACACAATCGGAGAAATATTAATAAATATTCTGACGCATCCGAGCTTTATAATGGCAGTGAGTGGGATCAACAAGAGCTGAAGAAAGTGCTTCCATTCACATCCATCCATTATAAATGCGTACTCCACGTGGCTCCGGGGGGTTAATAAAGGCCTTCTGAAGTAAAGCGATGCGTTTGTGTAAAAAAAAAAAAAATCCATATTTAACAAGTTATGAAGTAAAATATCTAGGTTCCGCCAGACCACCTTCCGTATTCAGGTTACGAAGACAGTGTAAACTGGCGTCGCGTCAGTTACACTTTTTCCGTGAGTTGAATAGGGAAGGCGTAGGATATAGCGTAAGCTTTTTGAACTGCAAGAGTTTTACACTTTCTTCGTACAATGAATACAGAAGGCGGTCTGGCGGAAGCTAGATATTTTACTTCATAACTTTTTTTTTTTTTTTTTTTTTACACAAACGCATCGCTTCACTTCAGAAGGGCTTTATTAACCCCCCCAGAGCTGTGTGGAGTACACATTTATGATGGATGGATGTGGATGGATGCATTTTTTTCCGCTCGTACTCATTGGTCCCGTTTACTGACATTATAAAGCTCAGATGCATCAGGATATTTATTAATATTTCTCCGATTGTGTTCATTAGAAAGAACAAAGTCATGTACACCTAGGATGGCTTGAGGGTGAGTAAAGCTTGGGCTAATTTTCATTTGAAAGTGAACTAATCCTTTAAAGAACACTTAAAAAGTACAAGAAAAAGTACACTCTTAAAAGGTTCCAAAAAGGAAGGTTTTGCAATGATGCCATAGTACTAGAACCATCTTGGATCCCTGCAGAACCTTAGTGAACAGTTCTTAAAAGAACCATTCTTTTCTTAGTGTGAAGAACATTTAAAACAATCTAAAGAACCTTTTTTTACTATAAAGAACATTTTGTGCAATATAAAGGTTGATGAACCATCAATGACCATAAAGAACCTTTATTTTTAAAAGTGTACTATTGTATTAACATGACTAAAAAAAGTAAATTTCTGGAAAAGTTTGGTAATTTGCATTTTGGATAATTGTTTGTAGGATGACACACACATACTGAAGCTTTTATAATTGGTGTTAAGTTTAATCACATCATGAGCACTAGTAAAGACAACTGACTTTACAAGCAATGCTGATAGTACAGATTACAAGAGTGACCGGCTGCAAAACCATAAGAGTGTCCGTATAATATATCCCGCAGATCTGTGTGGTTTATGGTCATCAAACTTCAACCTGCAGCTCAGCAAGAGACAAAACCACCTGTGACAAACCAACTGGTTCATTAAACCTCCAAACAGTGACTCAACCAGACAGACCAGCTCGACTGCTTTACCGCTGACACACACACACACACACACACAGTTTGAGTGTTTTGTTTTTTTTTGTGTGTGTGTGTGTGTGTGTTTTTTATTTACATGAATGACATCAGTGTGTGGTTTTCTCCTCTCAAACCTCAACATTTAAATAGGTAACGTGTAAACATACAGAGCTGGGAGATATACTAAAGATCTGAGATATAGCTTGTTTGCTACTTTAAACTGTATTTTCTCAAACTACAAGCCACTCGATTTAAACAACAGTCAAGCTACTCTTTAAACAAAAAAAGATATCCATGCTACAAACTACTAACAAAAAGTGGCTAACTAACCCAAAGCAACTCAGGCAACAATATGTTTTCAAATTTTTGGCACAAGACAATGGATATATAGTATTACTGTTTTTATTATATTTTTGACCAAATAAACACAGCCTTGGAGAGCAGAAGAGACTTCTTTCAAAAACATTAAACATTAAAAATCTTACCACAAACTTTTTTTTATGTAGTGTGATAAAAAAAGCCTATGTTTTAGCCAAGATCTACTACCTGACTGATTTGATCAGACTGCCAAGAGTTAAGATACACAGGATTGAAATAATGTAGAACGAGGCTTTATTTTATTATAGTAGATATAATATTTTTGCTTAATTCTCCACCCACGTCGCTTTAGTTTCACACACAAAAAACACATTTCTGATCGATTTTGTTTTTCGATAACCCTTCTTTGCCCTCTCATCATCTCTGTCTGCTGCTTTCATTCAATCAGACGCATTTATGATCAGAGTTTTCAGCATATCTTGTTCTTCCATAAGCGTCCCAGCGTGACACGCGTGTGCATAGGACGCTCTAGGCGTCTCCAGCAATCAGTTGTCTGATGCCAGCGCAATCAAGACGCTGATTTCTCATCGAAACCTCCAGCAGTGAAATCAAGCCGGCTGCAATGTGATTGGCTGACACTCTGCGATCAGAAAAACTCATGCAACTAATATAAAGAAAATGTACACGCACAATCTGGAGATAAAGAGGGATGCAGCTGAATGAGCACTGCATAAACCTAAAAAGCATACTTTGTCATATTTGATAGGCCTGTAAATGATCAACATATTCAAAACTTTGATGAAAAACCTATTGCACATAATCTACTACATGTCTTCTGTTGTCTGATTGCCTTTTAGTATAATTGTACAAATGTCCACCTTCAGCTTGTGGTTCACGTAAAATCTTTACTCATTTTGATAAAGTAAACGAAGGAATAACTTATATATTGTTAGTAATATTTCAAGGGGAACACTTACTGGACTGAAGCAACTTCGGTTTACTTGATTATCCAAAAATTTTATCAAATATGTTTGTTCATCGCTCAGTCATCACTAGACAACTACATTGGCTCTAAGGAAGAACTAACTATAAACTAGTTCTGCACATTCTGTATCTCACAATCCCTCATCCCTGTCTTATCACTGCTGGTGGTGAGAAACACCAGGGTTTTGTTCAGTTAAATTCCCTGTAATCTTTTCTCCGAGCCGATCACTGTTGCTCTGATACGAGCAGAGCCAAACTCTCAAATCACTCTGCTGAAAAAAACCCGCAGCTCCTGCCAATGTCCACACCTCTGAGTGCTGGCGGCAGGTGTAAGCGCTCACCGCCGCAGGCCGCAGACGCACACAGACCCCTGAGCTCAACACACTCACACCTCACACACCAGCAGGGTTGACACTGTGTTTGCTGTCATGGGTGTGAAGGGTTTCGGGATTACAGTTTGAAACGTGTGTTGTGATAATGCTCAAATTGTTAGACAATGTTTGATGTTAACTACTACACAAGCCATTATAATTAATGGACGCTAAATGATACATTTGAAAGGAAATGTTTCTGAAGCGGCAAATCAGTATATTAGAATGATTTCGGAAGGATCATGCGACACTGAAGACTGGAGTAATGTTGCTGAAAATTCAGCTTTGATCACAGGAATATATTCATACAGAAAACAGCAATATTTCACAATTTTAACTGTATTTTTGATCAAATAAACGCAGCCTTGGTGAGCAGAAGAGACTTTTAAAACATTAAAAAAATCTTTGAACAGAAAAGTTATTTACTTTATTTTTTTTTTTTTTTAGAAAATATTAGCATTTCTGTAGCTTAAACAGCAGAATATAGCGCTAACAACAACAACAACATCACCATCATGGGTTTGATTCTCAGAGAATGCATGAACATGATAAAATGCTCATTTAAATGCAATGCAAGTTGCTTTTTTATAAATGCATAAATGTTTGTTTGTTTAAGATTTAATGCCACGCGAGCTACCTTGCTATATTCACGGCGAGGACGAGATTTTTTTTTTTTTTTTTTCAAGATCAACAGAAAAAGAAAAGAGTTCTAACAGATTTCAAACTATCACAATCCATCAAAATATGCTTCAGTGATAATGGATTCTTAAATGCATAAATGTAAATACATCAACAAAAAAATTATTTTATCTAAATATAGCAAACTGGAGGCCACAAAACTCTCATTTTAATCTGTGCATCTTAATCATTTATAATAAATACTGCAATATTCCATAGAAAACAACAAGAACTTTCCATTTTGATTTAATGGTGACTTTAGCTACTACAGCTAAACATTATTCTGTCTGAATAGAACAAAACTGCAGCCAAAGTCAGTTTATTCAGAATCAATAATAAGCTCATCTCACTATATGTAAACACCCACAGGAGTGTTGACCGAGACGGCAGCTAGACTAGTTTCCCAGCTCTCCACATGGACCGTGTTTCTGTGGGTGTGTTAGTGTGTTTGTAGAGCAGCCACAAATGACAGACAGATTTGGCCTGGTTCTTCGTTTCCGTCTGGCACGGCCCTTTTATCCAATCTCCTGTACGGCAACCGAACGCCTACCCAGAAAACCGTCAGATGAGAGCTGAAGGGCGCGAGAGGGAGCGACCAGGTCACGGAGAGAGAAATATGTACCGTTGTAAACTGGGACAATCCCACATCAGATCATCCGACCAGATGTACGACATTCCCCTGCCGTGAGAAACACTCAGAACAGAGAGGAACAGAGTTGAGAGAAAACAACAGGGTGGAAGAGCTTCCTGTTAACACTCATTCATTCACATATTCTTTATTTGTAATATGCAGAATGAAATTTGATTACTCATCAAGGATTTGGAATAACAGAATTGGAGAGAACACAACACAACTGAGACCAATCAAATTCCATCATAATCCATGTCATCATTATTTCCACAACACCCACTTTCTAAAGCAGAAAGTTTAAAAA
Organism: Ctenopharyngodon idella; assembly: GCF_019924925.1. NCBI lineage: Eukaryota > Metazoa > Chordata > Actinopteri > Cypriniformes > Xenocyprididae > Ctenopharyngodon > Ctenopharyngodon idella. The sequence continues at coordinate 2,714,717 of NC_067225.1, forward strand.
GGGTTTTAAAAAGTTTTTACATTTCAGTGTAACAAAACTTACATTTAAATACAATGATTACATTTAAAACAATTTACTATATTTAATAATTCTACAAACATTAAACTATGACAATTAAATTATTTAATACAAAGTAATTTAAATTAAATATTAAAATAAATGTATTATTAAATTAAGAATAAACAAATTAAAAAAATAAAAAAATAAATAAAAAAAATATGATTTTAATTAAATATCATCCCAGAAAAACATTAGGATGTAATAATCCACTAATGCTTTTTTAATAAATGTTTCTGGTCTCATTGTGAGTGATTCAGTCAGTGTATGTTACTCTAAAGAAAGAAAAGTATTTTTATACTTTATATCTTATATATATATATATATATATGTATTGTATATATTTATTGTATATATTTTTTCATTTTATTTTTTATATTTTATTTAATATTTTATATTTTTTCATTTTATTTTATTTTACTTAACCAGGAAGGAAAAAATCCTTTTTCCCCCATCTGAATGAACTTTTCTGCTGACATAACCAAGGCCATGTGGGTGGGAAATATATTAACCAATAATATCACATCCTTTTCATGATTCAATCAAATCAGAATAAGGGCGGGATGTAAAATCTAACATACATACACAAGCAGCCTCTACGTCTACATCATATGGGTGTCGCAATTAAAACATTTAAAATAAAACTTTTCCCATTTGTTTTGCCCAAAACTGTGCATCCATAAGCGGATTTGCACCCGATGATGTGCAACTATCCACCAACATCCCATTTCCTACAAAAATCACAATAACGAACAAATTTCCATGAACCTCTTTGATGAGATGAACAGCCTCTCACATACAGCTAAACGGGTTAAGCCCAAATTAACACCGTTGTCGTAGTTCGACCTCTGCGTTCATTTGCATCAGCCGCTTGTGTGGGATAAATATTTTCCCTTCAGCGTATGTCACGATCCAACCCCAAGAGTACAACGCCACTACATTTCACTCGCAGCAAACAATGCACCGATGCCTCATCACTGCTGACTCTCTAGACCTTTGACAAACACAAAAGCAGCGAAGACAAAGAGTGAGAGAGAGAGAATGAGAGGCAGATAGATGGATGAATGCGGGGCTTTTGAAGGGGTCGGGCGGATGGAGGGGTGGCGTGTTCGTGTGGGTGACGCCGCATTCCTGATGGACACTGAACCGTTTCACGCATCGCTGACCAGTGCTATGGAAACACACTAGCATTGGGCGGTATGATGGTACATGTGATGGTACATGAGACTCTGCAATATAGTTTATACCACAAATTTGGCAAAAATCCAATACCAAGAAGAAAAATACACCCTATTAGAAGAAAAGCTTCTGGCTTCTGTTTTGTGACATTAAAAAGTGCACTTTGTAGTTGAATTTCCAGCAAAAATAGCTATATTATTACATATGCCGTAACCATATATATATATATATATATATATATATATATATATATATATATATATATATATATATATATATATAAGGTCAAACACACACGCTGGCCTGTTTCAGCATCACATGCTGCTGGAATGTTAGTAATGTGAAATCAGGCTCCTTAAAAGGTGCAATGAGGTGTGAAATAACAACATTAGCACAGTACAGAAATTACACTATCAAAACACACAAAAGCCTCTCTGATATCTGATATACTCATTGAAGGATTATAGGAAAAAAGCAGGAATGTCATACTGCAATCTACGTTTGGCCATCACATACATGCTCTGTTCTAAAACCCAGTGAGCTGCCGAGGCAGAATTTAAAATCTTTATAGGTGCGTCAGATGCCAATGAGGTAGAAAGAATGTTTAAGGAACCGTCTAAGACACGGCTTTCTAAGCGGCTTCACATGCATTCTTCACAGAGAAGGCAATCCTTAAAAACACTGTGCCAAGATCAGTGGGGAAAAACATCCATCCATAATGGTGGACAAAGTAGGAATTCATTCAATGCCAATAAGTTAATTGTAACTGAAAAGGAACTATTTTACCAAATATTTGTGTGTGATGTATTTTTATGCTGGCTAGAGAAACACATTCCCTGTGTCCGAATATGCCCATTCCATACTCTATAGTAGGCAAAAAGCAGTATGTGAGCCAAGTAGTAATGTCCGAATTCATTGTATTCATTAACCGAAGTGTGCATCACAGACACTTCCCCGTGTCCGAATATGCCTACTTCCATACTTAATAGTAGGCGAAAAGCAATATGTGAGCCAAGTAGTATGTCCGAATTTATAGTATTCATTAACTGAAGTGTGCATCACATAGACACTTTACTATTCCATGAAGCCACAGGAGAGGATTTGTGAATGAAGCAACTGACACCATTGGTTACATGACAGTGACATAATGGTGGATGTAGTATGTCCAAATTTCAATCATGGTATACAGAACGTACATTTAAGACCAAACGTAGTAATATACAGTATGCGATTTCGGATGTAGCAATTGTTTGTTTAGCATCTTATGAACAAAATCATATGAAAGTCAAGTCTCCACATACATTTCCCATGAGGAACATAATTTCTATGATGGACAGAGTAAAAATGTATCTTAAAAACAACTGCCAAGGCTGTAGACGGCTCACTAGGTTGTGGAACATAGCTGAGTAAATAAATAAATGAGAGAAAGCAGCTCACACACAATTGACAGCCAAAATGCAAACAGCATTAATGCACTCATTTGCATGCATTTATAGTCCTCAGTGCTCCTTTCATGTCTCAACTTGTGTAACTTGCTCGCAAGTCAGCAAAAGAAAAGTGTTAAAGTTTTTGATACGTTTAGATTTTAGGCAAAGACTTGGAATATTGTATAGTATATTGACTAATTATGGTGTTTTTGTAATTTTTGGAGCTTGGCATTAACATTCCTTGTATGGAAAACAGAAGCTCGTACATTCTAAAATCTCCTATTGGCAAAAAAAATAATAATATGGGGAACAGCATGATGACAGATGACAGAATTTACATTTTTGGGTGAATTATTGCAAAGTGGTTGGGGCTAAATTAATTGCAGTAAACAAAAAAAGGAATTTGGATACAGTGCTGCCTCGCAAGCCCTGTAATAAAGCACCACTAGATATACAACCACTTAGTGCAATCAAACAAGACAAACATAGTGTGGAGAGCACGAACGCATAGGCTCATGGGAAGAAAACTGTTTGAGCAATGCCATAACTCAGCGAAGGAAATAAATCTCATTAGCTCTCACTGGAGCACGTTATAATTAAAACTATGTGTTGCAGTGTGTGTACATATGTCATTTATAATTGAAACATTCGCATTAGAGATTTGTTTCATGGTTTTTTTGCAATTATAAATGCACTGAGTAGAATTAAATTAAACAGTTTGCTGCAGTGCAATATGTGGGGCTCGCATTATTTACAAGCTGAGCTTAAGATGCTGAATTATTTAAACGTCTGTGCAGTTAAAACTGCAGGAGGAGAGCAGCCACAATACTGAGGAAAAAAAAATGTGTTTGAGTGAACGCATGTGTGTGTGTGTGTGTGTGTGTGTGTGTGTGTGTGTGTGTGTGTGTGTGTGTGTGTATATATATGTGTGTGCGCAACATGCAGAAAAAGCAATGCCGCAGCGCTGTGTGAAATCACAGGGGAGAACAGTGCTGCGATTGTGATTCTAGTGCAACGGTTCTCAACTGGTTCTGCTTCAGGACCCTGATTTTGCATTGAACATCAAAAGGTAAACATCTTTGAAGAAGTGAAATGCATCCATTTTACCATGAACTGCAGAGGCCTGACAATACAAAACTTTTAAACATGAAATAGGCTCAATAGTTTCATCATGCTGTCCATAACCAAAACTTGTATACACTTCTAAAAAGAAAGGTTCTTTATGGGCATTTATGATTCCATCAGTGGAACAAAAGATTCTTTAAAGTGGAAAATGTTTCTTTAGATTAGACAAGACAAAAATGGTTATTTTAGGAACTGTTCACTGAAAGGTTCTTTATAGGGAACCATAAATAGTTCTTCTATGGCAACGCTATGAAAATCCCCTTTTGAAAGCTTTATTTATAAGAGTGTACAGGTCACAACACACTAGTTGAGAACCACTGATCTTGTGATGAGTCGCAGATTGAAATTCACTCAATTCAGTCAACAACCTGCACCAAGAAGCATTACACTGCAAAAACAAGCAGAAAATACTGAGTAAAAAAGAAAAAATATTGGAGAGGTCAGACCTCCTGATTGCTGCTTTAGCCACTGACTGCATTTAAAGGAAAAACATTGCAGATTGGGGCTGGACCCCGGCCATTTACCAGGAACACATCCAAACACTGACATACATACAGCAGATGAGCAATGCGAGGAGAAAGAAAACAAGGGGGAGAAAAAGCAGAGCAAGTGGGAGTGGTGAGAGAAGTCAAGTTGACAAAGAGAGAGAGAAACATCATCCATATCATGTATGACCATTTCCTATCCTATCTGAATCACACATTATTTGTGTGACCCAAAAATGACTCGCACAGCAGTAAACATTTGTTTGATTTCCGTCCAAACAACACAAAAAGTATCACCACGTCACATGCTGCAAAACACACAAACACAAGTCCATGCTGCAGTCCAGATTCAGAGCATGAAGATTCATTCATTAATTCAGATTTTGCTCTCTTTTCATTCTGTGTGCTGTTCAAACACACTTGAGAGCATAAATGACAAGTTTAAAGGAATAGTTCACCCAAAAATGAAAATTATCCCATGATTTACTCACAATCCATCCTAGGTGTATATGACTATCTTCTTTCAGACGAACACAATCCGAGATTTAAAAATATCCTTAGTCCTCCAAGGCTTATAATGGTTGTGAATGGTAGGCCAAATTCTGAAGACAGAAAAAATGCATCCATCCATAAAAAAAAATTAACCCATACGACTCAGGAGGGTTAATAAAGGCCTGCTGAAGCGAAGGGATGCATTTTTGTAAGAAAAAATATCCATATTTAAAACTTTACAAATTCAAATAACGAGCTTCCGGCGGACGACCGTACGCATATTGCACACGTCAATTTGGGTGGATAAGCAACCTTTGACCTGAGGCGATGACGCAATGACGCACGTGGAGGCGCAGAGGAGAGAGCAAAACAAAACACTAGTCACGAATTATAAGTTTAAAATGAGAAATTTTAAAGAGATGTCGGAGGATTTCAATACAAGAGAAGAAGAGCTTGAGTTTGTTGCCCAGCCGTATTTGTTTGAACCGTGAGAGGCGTCTAAGCTTATGATACTCCTACATCCTGCGTCATACATCGCGTCAGAGGATTACTCATTTGCCGCAAGTCGGCTTGCACATTCTGTGTGTGGTCTTTCGCCGGAAGCTAGTTGTTTAAATATATAAAGTTTTAAATATGGATATTTTTCTTACAAAAACGCATCCCTTCGCATCAAAAGGCCTTTATTAACCCTCAGGAGTCGTATGGATTCATTTTTTTTTTATGGATGGATGCATTTTTTCTGTCTTCAGAATTTGGCCTACCATTCACAACCATTGGAGGGCTTAAATATATCTCGGATTGTGTTCATCTGAAAGAAGATAGTCATATACACCTAGGATGGCTTGAGGGTGAGTAAATCATTTTTGGGTGAACTATCCCTTTAAGTCTTAACTCCATATGACATTTTAAAGCTGAAGTGTGTAACATTTTAAGTGTTAAGGTACTTCAATTCCAGCTTAATATACAGAGACAACTTAAAGTAAACCATTTGATTTGATTTCCCTGAAAAAGTGTAAACATAGTGGCGCCATCAAATCATCACTCTGAAATGCCGCCCATCCAGCCTGACACAGCAACACTGACTCAACCAATGGCGTGAGTATCTGTTTGAAAACATTCATTATTTTGTGATTCCGTTTAGTGGAGCAGAAGTCACACACTTTAGCTTTAAGTTTACAACTACTCTAAACCAAATAGCAGGCAACTCACTGCATGTGCCAAAGATCACAGATGCTACAAAACAAATCTCTCAGATGTGCACACTATCAACAACAGGAAAGAAAGCAGCAATGAGCAACTGCCAATAAAATTGCGAGAAAGAGTGTGAGGGTGAAGCTGGAGCCAAAATACAAACAAACAAATTAACAAGCCAAAGTGGCAGTGAGCTGCTTCCCACGTCTTTTCAACCACTGTCTCATCTGTAATTTTGTTGGCTCTTTTTCCATACTGTGCAAAACCGACTACATGCCCTTCCTCTAAGTTGTTTGTTGACATGCAGTTATGAATCAACTCTCGAATAGCATAAGATTATGCAAGAATGGAATTACAGTCGGAGAGGAGGATAATCTCATCACTGATGCACCTACTCTACGATTAACTGTGTAAGCTTGTGCACTAAGTCAACAACATTACAAATACGAAACTGAGTCTTTAAATGTGCACAAGGCAACAAGCTTTTGTCTTAAGAGGATAGATGAACCTGTTCGCATAAATTATATGCATTCAAGTACAGTATAATCAGGAAAGTTTGCTTGCAGGGTGTAACCGCAAGCAATTGTCCGGCATTCCTGAAAAACAGCTCATCCTAAATAACAGATGTCACACAGAAGAGACAGAGAGAGACGGAGAGGGACAGAGAGAGAGAGAGAAAGAAAACGAAGGCCCTTTGAAGAACATTAAAAGTGTAGAAGATGAAAATAAAACTGGGAAAAGATAGATATTAATAATTTATAACTCAAAATGTTCACATGCCATCCAAAGAAAAACCACATTCCGCTGAAAGCTAGTTTCTGTTGCAGAGTTTTATTAAAGGTGATACAATTTTCTAAAACTAATGAAACTTTGAAATGCCTGTTTTTCTTGTTCTGGATCAGATTTTCTTGTGACATTCTTGATTCAAAGCACTTTAAAAAGTAACATAAATGCACTTCAAACCGAGGGCCACATATCAACAGAATTCAAATGGTATGAGTAATTCACAAAAACAGACTGAATGCTAGACTGCAAAGGTCACAATGAATGTTTGTTGTGACTACCATGAGTCTTGACTGAAGCTTGCAGAACATTTGTCTGCATTCTAAAGCATGATATCAGTGATCTGAGAGTCTCCAGTATAGTATGCTGACCAATATTGGAAGATAACTAGAGAATGAGGCAGCCACTGTCAACAATAAAGATGCAGCAATTCACTCAATATTCACTAATAATATTTGAAAACAGAAATTGGCCATAATCCATCAACAAGTCTAGTGGGTAAAGCCAAGTGGGTAAAGTTTTCAGCCAATGTTGATGATCTCAAAATGGGCAAATATCATCCAATTTATCAGTCTATCACTAGTATGGATGCAAGTGAACGCGTCATTTAATGGGAGGTTAAACTGTGCGGTGACTGCCTGAAGGTTGGACAGAGTTAGCAGTGTCTGTGTGTGAAGAAGACCTCTCACTGTTTGCTCTTTAACAAACAGAGTAACAGCCAGACCTCTTAAATGCTTTTTAATATCACCACTGGCCTTAGGACAAGAAAGAAACACACACATATACACACACAGAGAGAGAGAGAGAGAGAGAGAGATGAATAAAGAAAAAGGAAAAACATGTATGCTTGTACTTTTTCTTTTAAAAATAAATAAAACAAATTTTACAGTTTTAACTTAAGGAAGCCCTGTATTTTACCTTTTCCGAGTGGGTTTTACCATGTAAACAGCTCAAACTGAACATGCTAATTAAAGAAATGCAGCTAAAAACAGCAAAACTAATATATATAAAAAAACTTAACATCTAAAGTTTCCTTTAATTTGCTTGGGAGCCTTGATATGTCTCTGGAGTCACATGCTCTGATCAGAGATAATATTTTTACAGCGCACTAACATTATGTGTTATACCTTTTGTATTATAGAGCATAAGAGACTAATAGATCATAATGAGACATAGGCCGCATTTACATTACATGGTTCAAGAGACCCAATTCCGATTTTTTCCTTCCATGTGGCACAGATCGGATATGACCCATGAATGTGTAAGCAGGAAAAAAAACACATGGATTCTGATATTCTCAGATCGGTTTCAGACCTCCTTCATGTGTGGAAATAAATCTGATGCCATGTAAGCAGACAGATCGAATATTCCCATCAATGCGAGTCATACGTCAATGATAAAGTGATGGTGGCGAATGACGTCAACTCAGGTGGACACCAACCGCAATCACGTGACTCTTTTCAATGCCCAGGCTGCAACAAGGGCCGTCCTCTTTTTTTCTCTGCCTTAAGAGATCAATGTTTTGCTAACCTTTAAAGATGGTACGGAAACCAAAAGCTTGTATTATCAGTTTTTACTTCCTTTTCGGCTTAAGCTTTTCCGGGTCAGTACGTCTACCTTGGGTTGATTCACCAAGTGTATAGTGTAAATGCAGATATTGGATATGGGTCACTTTTAAAAGATGTAAGCTGGTTGTCAAAAGAAAAAAAGTCAACAAATCGGAATTGGGCATCAAGACCCACAGTGTAAATGAGGTACAGAGACTTCTTTCAGTCAGATTTTGGGGCTTGAAACCTTTGAGTGATAGAATGGCAAGGCGGCACACAAACATTTACCCAGTACCATGTGAGAGACTAGCAGAGAGAGAGAGATTATAAATAGAAGTCAAACAGAGGGTGAGCTATGGGCCAGAGAATACCACAATTATGAGCTCTCATGCTGCAGCCTGGGATGTTGACAACGCAAGAGGAGCACAAAATATACAAAGAAGAGTCTCTTGTAGTTGAACACCAGCCACTAACAAACAAATAATGCATGGTACTGCCATTGGTTTTGGGGCCTCTGAATGTATTATCCATGTAAATAACATGGATAATTGTTCAGTACCATGGTATATTCCATTACCATTTGAAACCATCACAGTACCATGGTAGTGTAAATTGTAATATGTAATAGCAGCAATCTTGCCAAGAAGATCTTATCTCTCTCCCCCACACATTTATTAATCTTCTCCATTTGGCCAAATTTATTTCACAACTCCACTCATATCATAATAATCTATAACAAAAACAATAGCCTGATTCTCTCCCTTTGTGCCCAATTTACTGCAGCGCTTGTATCTTTCTCTTCATAATTATGTCCCTGCTCATGCGATTTATTTCCAATCATTTTTGTCTTGCTGAGATCAATTATTTTGGTAAAGGAGCTAATCTTGGCCATTATTTTTGCTGTGGGTCTGAGCAAAACCAGTCACGCTAGTGAGGAGGAGAAGCCTACGCGCATGCGCACATCTGCCGTTTTACAGCAGCACGCGGGCCAGTTCGCATTCCAAACTCCATACATCACAATTGTTCCCGGCGTGAATCTGTGTGTAACGGATTTTTCACGGTAAAAAAACAGACACGTAGCAGTATTACAGGTCTTAATTCTTAGGTAAAGTTCATATAAGTTCATATAGATCAAGTCAGGTTCATATTCTAGACTGTGTGTGGTCTAAGAGACCTCAAACTAAGCTAATTTTATGGGAATTTCTTACTTGACTTACACGTTTCAAAGTCCTCCATTAAACATTTGACGTTTTGAAATAATTTTACACGCGTACAACATTGAGGATCTGGGGCTACAATAGTTGGATAATAGTAAACTCAACCTCAGCATGACGATGTGAATTTTATTCATAATTCATGCCCAAAAGGAGGGAGATGGCTTTAACTCGCTGACCCACAGGGCCTTAAGTCGTTTTTTTCATAGGTAAACCGTAAGATTATTCCCGTTAGGGTTGTGTTGGGAGTCGTGCCTCTTTCTAAACAAACGATTCCCTCACGCCTGAGGAAACACATTCCCAATTTCCATCTGAATGTCCGTCACGCTCCTAACCGTCACGTCGTGATAACAATGGAAAAGACAGGGACCATGAATAGTCGTCTGAGATGTCGAGACCAATCGTTTTTCTAAGGTCTATGTCTTAAACCCTGAAGAACCATCAGTAACCAAAATCCCACCAGTCCATGATCATTAAAAAGCCTGCGCGAGCTCAATGGTCATGTAGGGGCAGCTGATGCGGTCACGTCTGTCAACTTCTAAAAATCCTCGCAAATGGTTTACATATGGTTTTCATGCAGCGAACATAATCACATACATGCAGACCTACTGAAGAATGACCAAGAAAATGAATAGCATGTAGGCGCGTATAGGCTACACACACCCACGGACAGGCAGAACCTTAAGATGCACCGCAGCAGCAGCTTCCATAACCAGTTCTGCTGTTAACGCCCTTTTAACGCAACACACCGAGACTAATCATTTATAAATCAATTAGAGCCTATCGATTTTTACCAAAAGCAACATGTGGTCCTCTGAGATGAGGGAGCCTCTTAGAGCTGGATGGAGAAACAGGAGGGGTAGTTTAAAAATAGCCCGTTTAACAACATATGGTTCCGAGACAATTTCAAATCGGAATGTTCATAAACAACATTCTTGCAACGTCCGCGTCATTATTTATGAGCGAATTTCTCAAAACGATTTTGGAATGTCAGTTTCTTATCGGTTTCAGTAACTTTGACCTAACCCTACCAGCACAATCCGTCACCATGCCGCTTGCTGTTGTTCTTCTCGGGGATCTAAACGCTTTGACTCAAAGCACTTACAACCAAGACCTGAGTTTGTTCAACTCTACAACGTGTTTGGAAAGTATACAAAACGGATCAGGTAAACAAAACCGATACATTTGATACAAAACACTTTCATTCATCCGGAGCGTTCGAGGAAATGTAATCGGTAATAAATTCCCAGCCTTACATTCCATGATACGCGCTTGTAAAATAGATTATGTGAATATACACTTATACGCCAACAAACCATAGATCTAAATGTTCACAAAGTCTCTAAATATGATCAATACTCGAAACTCGAGTCTCGGAGAACAAGTGGAACGGCGGGTTCTTAAAGTTTTATACGTGGTGTTTGGATATTGTAAAAGCCAAATGCTGGTTTCCACACTTGAAACACCACAGCAGTTCTTAAATTACACACTACACGAGTCTAGTCTCAACGCAGCGCTATGCTCCAAGATCCTTCTTTCCAAAACTACTGCCGCGAAGATATCTACTCACATTTCTAACCATTTTAACGTAGACAGTTTAGATAATTCCTTTATGGTACTTACACGTTCGTGTGATCTTTGGATGGCATGTCGTAGTCATAGTTAAATTCCCAAACTCGTTGAAATATCCCGTTCCGTGGCGCGACAGGAAAGCGGCTCGGCGTTCAAAACGCGAGCAGTCTCGATCTGAGCAGCGCGAGGACTGACTGCACTGGAAACAATCAATCACGCGCGGAGTGCGCGCCCAGGCACTACTCTAGCGCGCCACCTTGCGGCGTGTATAAAGGCACGACACTGTAAACTTTCTTGTGAAGTTTATTCGCCAAACTTGATCCCAAAATTAAGCATAACACACTATACAGTGTAGTACACTATTAAATGCAGTATACAATAGAGTAAAATGCAATATACAAAAATGTTTTATTGTTTCACATAATATAAACAATACAAAAGCACAATACAGCACAACAAAATTACAATTACTTTAAATTTACATTTCTCGAAAAAGTCAGAACTTTAACAGTTTTTGTTTCACTTTACAGAAATCTTTACAGGACAGCAATCATACTGATCCTTCTATTATCAGTGACATTAAACCATAGGAAACTCAACTCGTGCTGAAAGCATTAACATAAAACATATTTACCATTAATGTTATGGAGTTAAGTACAGAATGGTGTGTTTGTGTGAGCATCTGATTACTTGAATAGAGAACAAAAGCTCTCTCAGGCCACAGAGTCGATTGATCCACTGGTGGTGACATCTCTTCACTCCACGGACTCACAAACATTGTGTGAATACAAGCAAGCATGCAAATATAAGCATTTGTCAATATAAATAGTTCATACAAAACAAATACAACATCATACAAATGCTACAAAAGGCTGAAGCTGCAACATAGCCAGATCTTGATCAATTTCACCTTTCATTAATTAATCACCCATTTAAAATCACCTTTGATTAATGTCTTCCTGACAGTCTTTTATTCTTTCATAAAAAAAAAAAATTAAAAAAACTCTCGGCAAACCACATCAAAGCCTCTGTGTTCATGTCACTTAATGACATGTCTTAGTATACAGGTCATACTGGCCAGCATCTGGTTCTCAGTCAGTGGTGCTCACATTAGATAATCACTTAAAGGGTTAGTTCACCCAAAAATGAAAATTATGTCATTAATTACTCACCCTCATGTCGTTCTACACCCGTAAGACCTTCGCTCATGCCTAGTGAGGCCTCCATTGTCAGCAAGATAATTAACATTTTCAGATGCCCAGAAAGGACCTAAAAACATATTTAAAACAGTTCATGTGACTACAGTGGTTCAACCTTAATATTATAAAGTGACGAGAATACTTTTTGAGCGCCAAAAAAACAAAATGACATTTCAACAATATCTAGTGATGGCCTATTTCAAAACACTGCTTCGAAGCTTTGCGAATCTTTTGTTTCAAGTCAGTGGTTCGGATCGTGTATCAAAGTCACGTGAACTATTGAAATTTTTGAAATCCTGTGACTTTGGTGCTCCGAACCACTGATTCGAAACACAGGATCACTAGATATTGTTGAAAAGTCGTTATTTTGTTTTTTTGGCGCACAAAAAGTATTCTCGTCGCTTTATAATATTAAGGTTGAACCACTGTACTCACATGGACTGTTTTAAATATGTTTTTAGTAGCTTTCTGGGCATTGAAAGTGTTAATTATCTTGCTGGCAATCCGAAAATGAAAGAAGGTCTTACGGGTGTGGAACAACATGAGGGTGAGTAATAAATGACATAATTTTCATTTTTGGGTGAACTAACCCTTTAATAAAACAACATTAATATGCTGAATGCATTTATTTAATTAAGTCACTTGATAAACGACAGCACAACAACAGTTTTTTTTTATTTTGTAATATATATTTTACCTCAGAACATACACTCACTGACTGGTCATCACTAAATAAAGTGTTCACCTTCTGTTCTTCTGAATCCTGTTAGAGGCGAAGCCACATGGCAAGGATTGGCAACCCTGCTGGGATGAGATTAGACAAGCTATTAAAACACACACACACACCCACACCAGACCATGTTAGTACAACCATGCACCACATTCCACTACTTAAAGACTGCAGCCATAAGGAGATTAACAACTCTGTTTTCTGCACAGGTGTCATATGGACATCCACACACCACCAGAGGCACAAGCGGCATTTATTTGCCATGGCCGATCCTGTCCCCACCACTCTATGAAATAGCTCAGGGCAGGGATGAATCTAATACAGAAGAAGATCTTCAGTTCTTCTAGTGTGTTACAGTGAGTGGTCACCCAGCACTGGAATTACTTTTAATGTTTAGCTGAGTGGTCATTGCAGACAGCAACAGCAGCATACATCCATTCTGTCTGTTCAAAAAACAAAATGCAAATTCCAGATATACATCCGCTGGCATAGTGCTGCAATTTTGGTTTATTAAAATTATTAGGCTTATAGACTTGACTGCAACCTGAAACCCTCATATTCAAAGCAACAAAAACATTCCCACTCGTCCAACCTGTCATACTGGACCATTAACTGGTGATCCATGTATTTATGCACTGATCTACAAATTCCTGGGATTGGCAGATGTTGTAAAGAAGGTATCAAGTTAAGACACTTTCCCCTGGTTTCACAGACAAGGCTTAAACTAGTCCTAAATGCATGTTTGAGCTGCAAAGCAACTTGCACAGACATATCTTAAAATATGTCAGTGCCATTGTTTTGTCTCAAGATGCACACCAGTAATGTTTTTTTTTTTTTTTTCCTAAGGCATGTTTATAAAAGCTACTTAAATGTCCTAATTAAACTAAGGCCTAATCCTGGCTTGATCTAAGACCTGTCTGTGAAACCAGGCCTTAGTTTACTACTTGACAATAATGATTGTTTCCTAAATTTGCTTTGAGAATTTTAATGTAAAAATGGTTTAAATGATTTTTTGGATATTTCTAAGCCAATTCTTATTGTTTATTTTTCAGCCTTTTCTCTATCTATTTGTCTACTTGTTTATCAGAACAGTACACGATCATGTTAAATTATTTGTGCAAAACCTAATTCATGGCCTGGTTTCACAGACAGGATTTAGTTCATTTAGGGTATTTAAGTAGCTTTTATAAACGTACCCTAGAAGAAAAAGAAAAAAAAAACATTACTGGTGTGCATCTTGAGACAAAACAATGGCACTGACATATTTTAGGATATGTCAGTACAAGTTGCTTTCAGTTAAAACAGCTCAAACATGCTTTTTAGTCTGGGACTAGCTTAAGCCAATTGTCTGTGAAACCAGGAGCATATGTGCTAAATCTTTTCTATTTCAGCAACTAGCACGTTTGTGCACCAAACTTTCTCCACCATTTTTAAAGCAAAGTGATGCTCATCTCACCTGTTTATTGTGATTTCACCTGTTAAATACTTTGCATGTCTCTCTTATGCACCGTGAAGTCATGTATGGAAACACTGCAATATGAAGCCTTCTTTTTCTGCTTTGAGGGTCGTTGTGCTTGCGTTCTTGGTTTCAGATTACATTCTGCCTCTTGTCTCTCTGGAATTTGAATTGACTATTTTGGCTTTGACCTCGGACACTTTAATGTTTACGGTCTTTGCATTATGGCTGGAGTTGAGCTTGTTAAAGAGTCCAAGGCACTTGTTTAACCGTGTAATTGTCTTTATAGCTTATAAAAAAGTTTGCCACATTCATATACACACACACAGTTCCTACTGAATTGCTGTTATATTGGCTGAGACATTTAAACCTCAGTCACTGAATGTAAATCTGTGATGGCTTCCTATACAATCACATCTAATTCCATCAGCTCAGCTGAAGAGACAACATACTCGACTCGAGTTACAGAGCTTTTGATCACAGCTACAGCTGCCCATATTAAGTTCATCATGATTCTATTTTGGAGTCTCATACATTGTAAAGTTTTGTTTTGAAGTCTTGTATTCTTGAGTAACATATTTGAATCATATTATTTAGGATTATTATTTTGATTTTGGAGTCTTATATTTTTTGTAACTATATATCTGGAAGGAGAAAGATTTTTGCTCAACCTATGTTGCTTTTCCTTTAAACAGCTGCTTTTCTGAGAATGACTTCTGTTGTGTCTCATGACAATTTTTTCAAGCAGATGATGGGTTTTCCAATTGAGCTTTGGTTTTTCCCACCACTAACTGCTAACTAAGACTGCTTGTTCATTGGATGTCTTTACTTGCATAAACCCAAAGTGAAACAATTACTATCATTTGAGAAACATTATGAATTAATCTTAATTTAATAAATCAGCCCTCATTATCAAATGACAGCAGAACAGAAGACGGCTGATGCTTTGAAACAAATTAATATTTCTGAGCTTTTCTCCTTGGATGTCTTCTCATTATCACTGATTAAAAGATCTCGGATATTAAACCCAATTAAAACCAGCTCGTGTGAAAAATCGTGTGAAAGACATGTTCAGTAGTTCTGATATTCAAACCACAACTGATGATTCACTGAGATATTTTTGTATGGTCTGGTGCTTATACTACTATAATTTGATGTGCAATCAAGTGCTGTTCAGACTAGGCGATTGACAATTAATGGCAAACTCCTATTGAAAGCTGAAAGAAGAACATACATGTTGTTTTTCATTTGTTAAAGCAGATCTGAAAGCAGGAATAGCCGAGCAATGAAAACTGTTTCTTAACTTCTCATAAGTCTCATAAAATGCCTACTTGCATAATTAGATACTGAAACTGCACCGAACAAAGCGGAAGTTTGTGACTACAGTGATGACCGCAGATGTTTATAACGTGATCTGTGGAATGTACAGAGTGAAAAAGTGAAAGCTACAGTCAAATCCTGCATATACAGAGACTGATCTCAGAAATTTTTCATATTTTAGAATAAAACTAAAGTCATCAAATGGATGGAACAGTTTGTAAATTATGCAACAAAACCAGATCTTATCTTACCTTAGATTTTTTTCAAAGTTGCCACTCTGCCTAGATTACAGCTTTGTAAAATCTGCTGTGCTGTAGTTGTTTGTTTGTTTGTGTGAACTCGATGTCACTTCAGCACAAAAATCCACAGATGTTTAGCACCATGAGAATGAGCACACGGCGGGGACTTGAAAACAGCTGAGGGAATGTCATCAGTCTGAGGACATTGGTTGGCTTCTATTCACTGGATTTGGCAAAGATTATGACATGTTTCTGAACATCCAGCACTGTTGTGCTAATATTTGATGCAGAGTATTTTCCTTGTCCATCTGTTATTGTACCATTTTCATTTTCAGATTTACTGAGCCCTAAATGACACATAAAAACAATGCCAGCATGGACAGGTTGCATGATGTCCTCATCCTCAAAAACAGTATGAATACATTTCAATGTTTGATTTTTGTTACTTTTGCACAATCAATGATTTTGGTCAACGCTTGATGTTCATTGTAAAAATTGTGTCCTAATGCAAAACTTGTCAAGAACAACTTTACTAGATCATTCTGAGAATTAAGGGTTAGTTCACCCAAAAATGAAAATTCTGTCATCAATTACTCACCCTCATGTCGTTCCAAACCCGTACGACTTTCATTCATCTTCGGAACACAAATTAAGATATTTTTGATGAAATCCGTGAGCCTTCTGGCCTCCGATATACTGCAACGCGATTACCACTTTCAAGGCCCAGAAAGGTAGTAAAGACATCGTTAAAATAGTCCATGACATCATTAAAATAGTCGTTAAAATATAACAATGTCAACAATTTTTCCTACATTGATCACGTAGTCAATACAGTGCAGCGCTACTGGGTTCTGCGTCAGAACGTCAGTATTGGCCGATGCCGTTCACATGAGCAGCACAACACGTGTGTGATGCTGACGTAGGAGCCGGCCAATGCTGGGTTGGCGTTCTGGCGTAGAACCCGGAAGCGCTGCAATGTGTGTACTACGTGATCAGCGTAAGAGACTGACATGGAAGAGAAGAAACTGTTGAATAAAGTTGCTATTTTTGTTCGTTTTTTGCACACAAAAAATTATTCTCATTGCTTCTTAACATTAAGGTTGAACCATTGTAGTCACATGGATTATTTTAACGATGTACCACCTTTCTGGGCCTTGAAAGTGGTAATTGTGTTGCAGTCTATCAGAAGGACTAAAAATTTCATCAAAAATATCTTAATTTGTGTTCTGAAGATGAACGAAGGTCTTACGGGTTTGGAACGACATGAGGGTGAGTAATTAATGACAGAATTTTCATTTTAGGGTGAACTAACCCTATAAGTGTTCATCTACCATGAAGTGGTGTAATGTAACGAAGTAATACTTTGTTACAGTACTTAAGTATTTTTTGGGAGAATCTGTACTTGAGTTTATATATTTCTGTCAACTTTTACTTTTACTCCACTACATTTCCTAAATAAAATGTATACTTTTACTCCGATACATTTTCCCAAAGCATTTTCGTTACTTACTACAAAATAAAGTAGGAAGAACACAGACTACAAGCAAGCATGTCCAAACAATGTGACAAAAACACCAACTGTTTAATTGTCACGATTGTTACCATTCATTTGCATTAGTTTATATCCATTTGTTCGCTTTTATGCATTCGTTATTCAGCGAAGTTCCATATTTAAACTGTATCCTCATCATGCAGCGACAGAAACATAAATTAGAAATGTATCCGATTTCAGTTCTTTTTTTATCGGCACTGTAGCCTAACACATATTTTAATTAGATAATCATCAAGTTTTCTAAAATAGAGGCAAATAATGTGTGAAAGTATACATATAATGTACCTTTGCTATGCCTTTGTGTGTAAAGATGGTAAAAATTTTTAAGCATGACTGTTTGGATTTATATAAAATGGTAACACTTTACAATAAGAGTCCATTTGTAACATTAAATAAGGTTAATAAAAGTATTGTTCATTGTTAATTACAACATTTACATTTTAACATTTTAAAGTTGTCTCTTACATTAGTTATAATGCACTATGAATTAACATGAACGATCAATGTATAATTAATATATTAGTATTTTTATATTTAAAAATTACAATAAAAATTTAGCCATTTTTTTAATTCAAAGAAACAAAATGTAAGAAAGAGTTGAAACTAAACACAATCTTGCTGCTCAAACTGTGTATAGAACAATTTTTAATATTTTTTTTGCTCCTTCTGTATTTTACATTTACTTGTACTTTTACTTTCAATACTTAAGTACGTTTAATGTCAAAAAAATACTTTCCGTACTTAAGTACAAAAAATATCACATACTTTAAAACTTTTACTCAAGTAAGATTCTAAACAGTGACTTTAACTTCTACCAAAGTAATTTTCTGGTAAGATATCTATACTTTTACTCAAGTATGGTTTTCGAGTACTTTATACACCACTGCTACCATGTATGATCCATAAAATAAAGCTTATTTAGCAAATTTAACAATATATATTGTTTAAATACATATGCATTTCAAACATTTGAGGTACCTCAATTCATTTTCTGTTTTGAATGACACATAAGCTTTGGTTGCTCATTAACACTTATCTCCTGCTTGCCATGCCATCACATCCGGTGACACATGAGATCACTTCAACCTTCTCTAAACACACACACACACTCCTCCACAAACAAACCATCAGAGCCATTCATCTCTGTCATATAACAGTGACAGAAATACAATATAGAGAAGAGCACAGAGAAACATCACACACAAACGCGTTTAACACCAACAGACACTGTCCATGTGCTTCTAAACAGGACCTATTATGCTTTATTATGTTCAATTTTTTTTTTAGTGTTTAAAGTGTTTGAGCATGAAAAAGGTCTGCAAAGTTCCAAAGCACAAAGTCCCTCCAAAGGGAGTTATTCTCTAAATCAGTGCGCACTGTTTCTGAACTACCTGAAACGCCTCCGTTGTAGTCTTGAGTTTTCTGCCGGGAATAAACACAACACAAATTCCCGCCCAAGGCATACACAGAATAAAGGGCGGGGCCTGGTAGGCAGGACATACACTGTGCGATTTTTGTCTGATTTTGAGCCGAATACTGACTCGTTTTCAGCTTTGTTGTGCGTGATTTGTCGTGCAGTGTACAGGGGGAACCGAGATAAACCTCTCCTGGCCGGCAATTGGATGTTCGGATGTCAGAAATTTTGGTCACCCCTCGTGAGGGTATAGCACAGTTGAAACAGAGCTACAAACCGATTGCCCTAAACTCAGTGATTCACTGCACCTGCGCAAAAACATTAGTTAAACTATTTCGTCTTTAATGCAGCAAGAAAGAAAATGAAAATAAGGAGATCTTTATGTTCTGTAGCTGTCAAACTAGCTGCAATTTAGGGAAATGAGAACTGTTGTCCATCATTTGGCAATTTGGTAATAAAGAAAAATGTCACTTCACAATATTGGAAATTTTTCCATTTAATGAAGGCGAGTCAGTAGATATTACACAAGCAATGTGTTTTATTTGAAAATGGACATCAGGAAGAATTAGCGCTGCAAGCTGTTTTCTCAGTGATCTGTTCTGAAAAACCCCTGAAAAAGGAAAAAACAAAGAATATGGGTGAAAGAATGGATCAGCACACACAGGCACCAGGGATTGTCTGTGCTAGAGAGAGTTGAAGGTGAGTAAAACATGTTTATATGTTGCTGCTGCCGTTTTTCTTCTGGTGACCTCAACCCATGCCTTGCTCTCTCATTGGCTGTAGTTCGTCGTGACACTTGACATCACAGGATGTCAAGTCGGCCGACAGCTCCAGATATTTATCATGCTAGTTATTTGTCAGGTGTCGGTGAGGCATTGGCGAGGCATCAGCAAGCCAATTTGATGCGTCGTTGAGTAGTTCACACATAAAGATTGGCGAGTGCTGATCACCCGCTGATTTGCCCCCGATCACCGCCGACCTGTCGGTGAGTTCGTTGACTTGCAAATCGGCTTAAAATCCTGTAGTGTGAACTTGGCATGAGTTGGTAACCCTACTGAAATTGCAGAGTGTATGCCCGCCTTGACTTAGAAGTGTGTTGAAACTCGCTGTTATGGTAAGGGGTGGGAAATTTCCCAAACATGCTCGAAGCGCTTGACCAATCACAGCACACTGGTCCAGCCGACCAATCAGAGCACACTGTGTTTTTCAGAAGGAGAGGCTTAATAGAGACGGAAACTAAACAGTGTTACTGACAGACTGGGAAGAGAGGAGCTGCAACAATGTCAAATATGCAAAATAATAATGAACATTCAAGCATGAAAACCTGTTCTAGTAGACCCCAAAAATCAAGACTTTGAAAAAGGCATAATATGGCCTCTTTAATAATCCTTCATAGCTCATAGTAGCTCTTCTAAGGCTCTTACCCAAGCAAGATGAGCCCTACCTGGGGTTCAGCTCTGAGAACGGCATCTGTTTACACCTGGAGGCGTGGAGATGATCCTCAAATAACTTTCTAAAGCGATAGAAGTGCAGTGGAGATCTGGTTTCTGTGTTTAACAGTCCTGAGGCAGTTTATTCAGGACCACAAAAGAGTCAGATAAATGCAAACACACGCCTGAGGTGAAATGATCAGTTATTACTGAAATAATCAAATATTGTGTGAATGAAGAAAACTCACAAATGCAAACATATTCTATAGCATGTTTTTGTGTTCTGTTACCTTACACCACACACTGCTGGGAGTCTCAGGTAAACCTGTTTTCCACGCTTCTCATCTCCCCAGAGCTCTTCATGTGAAATGACACTCAATCTCAAATGGTACCCTCAGGCCACCGTACAGCTACAGGAAGTGTTTTCACATATGTGTGCAATTTCACAAGTTTCTTTTCCTCAGCTATAATTGATGTATTTCTGTTTACTTGTATGTTTTGCAGCTTTGTCAAGCCAACAAACTTTTATGACATAGCAATCCCAAAAAAAATTCCACATTGATTGTTCTGGGTTCATTTTCCTAGGAAGGACTGGAGTTCAAGACCTTCATTGATTAGTGACATCACAGTAACCTATCGTTGACCTTTGACCTTATTACCTGCAGCCTTTGAACAATTACCAGCATTTGTAATAAGCATTTAACCTCATTTGTATTTGTGGTGAGAGAAGGACACACACACGCACACAAACACATTGTGTTACTGAATAGTTATGATTGGTTATAATAGGTGATGCCAGATGCTTTATAAAAATAAATAAAAATTGACAATTCACTTTCTGTCACCTTTATACATGCAGCATGTAGCAGATGCTTTTATCCAAAGCAACTTAAAAAAGAAGATCAAAAGCTCATGCATTCTGCTTATCTATTCACAAGATATGGATTAAGACATTTAACCAAAGTCTTATGGGTTTGGAATGATGTGTGTGAGTAAATGATGACAGAATTCTCATTTTAGGGTGATCTGTCCCTTTAACAATGTTTCTGTGATCTTTTGCCATTGATTGTGTGCTGAATTTAACAACTGCTAAAACACATACAGTGCTCAGCGTAAATGAGTACACTCCCTTTGAAAAGTAACATTTTAAACAATATCTCAATGAACACAAAAACAATTTCCAAAATGTTGATGAGACTAAGTTTAATATAACATCTGTTTAACTTATAACATGAAATTAAGGTTAATAATATAACTTAGATTACACATTTTTCAGTTTTACTCAAATTAGGGTGATGCAAAAATGAGTACGCCCCACAACAAAAACTACTATATCGAGTACTTTGTATGGCCTCCATGATTTTTAATGACAGCACCAAGTCTTCTAGGCATGGAATGAACAAGTTGGCGACATTTTGCAACATCTGTCTTTTTCCATTCTTCAAGAATGACCTCTTTTAGAGACTGGATGCTGGATGGAGAATGATGCTCAACTTCAGTATTCCCCATAGGTGTTCGTTTGGGTTCAGATCAGGAGACATACTTGGCCACTGAATCACTTTCACCATGTTCTTCTTCAGAAGTCCAACAGTGGCCTTAGATGTGTGTTTAGGATCATTGTCATGTTGGAAAAGTGTATGACGACCAAGGGCATGGAGTGATGGTAGCATCTTCTCTTTCAGTATAGAGCAGTACATCTGTGAATTCATGATGCCATCAATGAAATGCAGCTCCCCGACACCAGCAGCTCTCATGCAGCCCCACATAAGGACACTGCCACCACCATGTTTCACTGTAGGCACCATGCATTTTTCTTTGTATTCCTCACCTTTGCGACACCATACAGTTTTGAAGCCATCAGTTCCAAAAACATTTATCTTGGTCTCATCACTCCAAAGTATAGAGTCCCAGTAGTCTTCATCTTTGTCAGCATGGGCCCTGGCAAACTCTAGGCGGGCTTTTTTGTGCCTGGGCCTTAGGAGAGGCTTCTTGGACGACACCCATGCATGCCATTCTTCTGCAGTGTACGCCGTATTGTGTCACGGGAAATAGTCACCCCAGTTTGGCTTTCTACTTCTTTAGATAACTGCAGTGAACTTGCATGCTGATTTTCTTCAACCCTTCTCATTAGAAGACGCTCCTGTCGAAGTGTTAACTTCCGTGGACGACCTGGACGTCTCTATGTTTTGTGCAGTTCCATCTTTTTTACATTTTTGTACCGCTTTTGCTACTGTATTCTGACTGCTAAGTAAAGCTTTGCTGATCTTATTGTAGCCCTCACCTTTCTGGCGTAAAGAAATTATTTTCTTTCTCAGGTCTTGTGACATTTCTCTTCCATGTGGTGCCATTGCTGACAGCATGAAATGGGAAGGGGTTTTAACACCCTTTTATAGTCAACTGTCTGCTGGACACATGTGTAATGAATAATTAGACTCACCTGTGGTTGAATTCTTGTTAAATTAGACATTTGGAGTCTAAAGTTTAGCTTTGCTCCAGAGACTTTCAGTGGGGTGTACTCATTTTTGCATCACCCTAATTTGAGTAAAACTGAAAATTTTGTTCTCTAAGTTATATTATTAACCTTACTTTCATGTTATAAGTTAAACAGATGTTATATAAAACTTAGTCTTGTCAACATTTTGGACATTGTTTTTGTGTTCATTGAGATATTGTTTAAAATGTTACTTTTCAAAGGGGGTGTACACATTTACGCTAAGCACTGTATATGTATTTCTAAATTTTGATTTAATAGCATTTTACTTCTGAAATCGTCTCACTCATTCTTGAACCTGTTATTTGTATATATCTTGAGCAGAAACATTTCAAACTACATTTTAATGTTCCATTTTGCATCTTTATTTGAGCAGTGCTTCATAATTTATATAAAGTAAACTGTTAGTAAAATAAGATAATGACAGACCGACTATAATTTCCTAATCATAATGTTTGTTGGCATGAGAGTATGTTGCGGTTTGGCATCTGCATTATTATCTGGCAAACTGTGATTAAGGATGAAATTTACTGCAGATTACAGTTCAACGAGTCTCAAACTGTTTTCCTTCAGTCGTGCAACAGCCCGAACTATTCACCATCAAATACTCATTATTGCAAAGAGTTGGATTCAATTATTTGACATTATACTAAAGCAAGTAAACAGCATCATAATGAGAGCAGAACACGGAGCTCGATGGAAATTACGACAGAGAGGCTTTATTTTCATGAATATGCTTCCGCGAGTGTTAAATGAGCTGTGAAATGAGATTCCATCGCATACACACAGTGTTTAAAAAAGTGTTAAAGTGTTTAAAAGGAACACTGAAAGAAAGTAAAAAGCCAATCTCGTTTTTCAGGAGGAAATCTGGGATCATTACATTGACTTTTGGAAGACATCAGAGGAATTTGATTTTCTAATGGCATAATGAACACTGAGTGTGGATAAACATGCTTATATGCAAATGCAAGACACATACACTCGCACACACATACACACACTCGAGCACACACACCTTGCAGTGCCGCTGTCAACTCACACCAGAACTTCTAACAGAAGCTTATTGAGAGATTTACAGATTCACAGACACTCTGTCGCTGTGTGTGTGTGTGTGTGTGTGTGTGTGTGTAGTTCTGCAACAGCTCAATTTTTGCATTTTCTCATGGTTTGAAGGCATTTTGCACCTGTTGTGCAGAAACTTTCACTGAACTCATTTGCATTTATTCACTTTGCGTCTGTTTCTGAGCTTCAGGCTGTGAATGAAGTTCATTCTCTATTCAGTAACACAACACAAGTGTGCGAGGCATAAGAGCAAAACATTTTAATCAAAATCCCATATTAAATTAAATTAAAACCAGTTGAAATGACAATTTCCCTGATAATACTGAGAATAATAAACTTTTATTGCTCAAATGGTATTTTGGATGAGATAAACGGGGCATCCATCTATGATATATGAACATCTCCAGCAGAACATCTGTCTGTCTCAAATGACAGATATTACATCAACATGTTTAATCCAAATGACATTTAAATGCAGATACAGTCTATAAGATCAAGTGACATCAGTTACCTCTGAAGAAACTGATGCTGTGAATCAGTAATATATTCTCATATATAACTCATATGTTCATTGACTTCCATAATGAATAGCCTATGTAACAACAAACATGCTGCACTTGGTGATAACATGAATTTTATGACAACATAATGATGGTGAAAATCAATGAGTCTCTGATACTTTAGTTTCGTGTAGTCAGACCTTTGATGGCAGAAGGTCTGGACTCTATCGCAGCTTTCATTGGCCAAGGACCGCCCAAGAGGACGTTTGACAGGCATGTAACGCAACCAATCACATTTCGTCTTGTTCTGTGTCATGTTTAGGGGCATGAAAAAGTCGATGTCCCTACAATAGAGTGGTGTAGATATGACGTCACTTTGTAGGCCAACCCGGAAGTTAGTGGCGCACGGGTTCCCTCTATCGAAAGCCTATGCATTTTTTCCCACTTTTGGAAAATCGCAAAAAATAAGCTCTGTGTTTAACAAAGGGTTATGATACTTACACGTTTTGTCCATCAAGATAATTTTCACAGATGAACATAACTTTTATCAAGTTTGAAGCCTAAATGCAGTCGCCAGAAGTAAAAAGCTAAAGGTAGGCTATAAACGAACTACACCACGGTCGCTCGACTTCAACGTCACCATCACTAAGCTTCCGACAACTCTTTCAGTTTTTATCTAAAAACATTTTCCCAGCGCGTTTGAGTTAGAATAGTTTATAAGAGCACAATTATGAACATAATGAGGCTGTAAAAGCAGACTAAGCTTACCTTTTTGCCGTGATGACATTTAATGTCCCTGACTGCCTGTGTAGTCCCATTTAGCCACTTGCTAGCCGCCTTTTTCAAGACACATAACAGCTTAAAAAAATCACAAGTGGAGTAATACTGATGCATTTTATGTCGTAGAATAAAACGTGAAACTGTCTTGAGCTTGCGTTCACCACAGACCTTATTTCAGCCATTTAACCAAAATCCCATTCAAAAAACCCATTGACTTCAGGGCGATGGAACCGGAAGTGCTAAAATGCTAATTCACATCCGAATTTTGGCCTACAACGTGATGTCATACCTGCACCACTCTATAACAGACCGGCTTGCATCTAATAAATTATTCATTCAAGAACGTTGTGCAAGTTTACTGCAACAATGGAGCTGCTAACTTCACATACTTTTGAAAATCCAGCGTTTAGTTGATCCTGGTAAGCGCTTGTCACAGTTGCGAACATGGCGGCATTCTTCTTCCGCGAGGGGGTTTGGCGTCACGGCATTTGTTTCTAGGCCGTTAAAGAACGCGACACACGCGTCTCCTGGACATCCTGTAGAATGATGACAACTTCGAAACTCCTGAAGTGTTTCCAGATAAGTGTGCCATATGCATCATATGTTCAGCCAATGGTCTGTGGGCGTGACGTCTGACGCTGAGACTACTGATACTGTATATTTATATTCTCAGTGTTAATGTATATTATTCACATTAGTGGTCGCCAATCGCCATGACAGGTTTTTCAACACCTGATTTTTACCTCCATTTGTAAGTATAAGGTGTGGTATAATAACAGGGTTGAAATATTTAGTGTTAACAACTATGATTTTGTGCATCCATGATTTTCATCAGGCGTGAAACAAATG
Organism: Ctenopharyngodon idella; assembly: GCF_019924925.1. NCBI lineage: Eukaryota > Metazoa > Chordata > Actinopteri > Cypriniformes > Xenocyprididae > Ctenopharyngodon > Ctenopharyngodon idella. The sequence goes on from NC_067225.1 coordinate 2,740,811, forward strand.
GCAGCATTTCCTGAGAAAGAGCCTGATCTGTTTTACTTGAGCTCAGTGTTTTTGACCCTTTATATCATATATTCTACTTCAAACAAGACATCAGTTTTATACTCTGGTATTATTTTAATATGGACTCAGCAAACATAATAAACCGCTGTGTTATTCAGTGTCAGAGATGCAGACGGCACACGTGTGAACTATATTTCTGTGGCCCGTCGTGTTTGAATCGATGTTTAACACTTTCTCTCTGATTCCCACATGGATGTTTAGTGATGGGAGATCAATACGGCACATCGAGAACACGAGATTCCATTTTCTGACCTGTTATCTTCATCCGTCTCCACCAGAGTTGCCATGACTACAACCAACAGGCCACCTTCCTCTCCTGAGCATCCGCTCCTCATAAAAACAAGTGTGAGTTTGAGATGAGCAATGCATGAAAATCCAGTCACATGCACTTGAATGGCATCTTGATAGAGATTTTATTGATCCCTGAGGGATCATTTACTCTGAAACAGACGCTGATTTCACCTCTCGCAGGATATGCATCTATTTCTGAACTTCATGAAACACTCAATTATCAAAGCACATGGATGTGTCACACTTCACTGGAGCTCTTAGATGCTTTTCTCAACTTACTGATGGAGAATCTCCAAAAATCAAACCTGTGTTTGTGCAGGTCAGAAAATTTCAAAGTATAAAAAGCAACCAAAGGAGGGAAAAACATTGCCAACTGCTCCATTTGTGCAAATCTAAATTGAAATGATGCAAAGATGGTTAAATGTTCTTTATGCCAATTATCGTAGATTAATATCACACTAATCTCACATAGCTGGACTTTCAAAGAGAGCTAGTCATTGGCTATGTTTCAATCCACCTATTTTTATGCAAATATTGGGATATCGCATTAAAAGCACTGGATGAAAACACCAAGATATGCATAAAAACCGATACGCTTAATTGAGGTGGATAATTTTTTTTTATCCTATAAAAAGACATGCACATAATCTATGATGAAACACATTTACTGAATAAATTACTTGATTTGCAACAATAAACTCAGATGACTTTGCCTCAGCAGTGGATGTGATTGGATAACTGGACTAATCAGCGGACCAATCGCATCACAGCATCTCAAATGTTGGTTTAGTGGTTCTGAAATGCCTGAGTCAAAGTCTGTCATCAGAATGGTTTGGTTTAATTCCCTCCCTCACACGATTGTCTTCCCAAACACCAGCATCCGAACGCAAGAGAACGTGATAAGTGTTTATTGCGTTTCATCTGCCGCTCTGAGACGCAAGTCATTTATGATGGAGGAAAAAAGAGTCACACTTTCTTCCCCGATTGGAGCAACTTAATTTTTATTAGATATTTTGCACCAATTTCCAAGGAAGTGACGATTTTGTTCTCTTGAACACATGGGATGGAAACGGTGCTATTCGCAATTTTTTATGCCATATTCCAATTTTGCGCACAAGTTCGCAAAATTCACAACTTTGGATGGAAACATAACTAATGACAGTGGAGAAAAGCACACAATTTCAAATCATGCACTGATGAAACATCTACTATAGTGAAATATTAGTGATTTATATGTTCCTTGCAAAAATGCATTTCCTCAGATTTCACAACAGCGAAGAAACATGCTTTTTGCCTCCATAATGTAGTTACATCATATTCATGTGCACAGACCTTCAGAAAATACAGTTTCAGACTGATCAACACTCTTCAAATTTACTGTTTGGAAAGCTAACAGAGCAATGAGAGACTGAAGAGATAAACAGAGTGCTGAAGAGACTTTATTTGCTCACAGTAAATGAAGATCAGCTCAACAAACCAACACAATCCTGATACCACAGACACACACACGCATTCACACACACAAATGAATCTGGATGGACGTCTTCTCACGCTGCATCAACCATCCTCTTCATCCGTGATTCACCAACATGTTCTGCAGAGAATGAACAAACCGACATGTCAACAAGTGCTTATTTCCATAATAAACGTCCTTCATCAATTCAAGCGTTCATGTGTCCCTCACCGCTTCTAGCTTTAGTTTGTTACCCTATAACCAGCACATGCTCAAGTCAAACTCTCCCACGCATGCACACACACACACACACACACACACACACACACACACACACACACAGAGACACACACAGAGACACACACTCACACATGCACTCACACGTTTTCACAATATTAGTGAGGTCCTCACATAGACGCAGTGGTTTCTATATGATGATGATATTTGCACACAGACCTGCTGAAATCAGATTTAAAACAAAACTCGATTCGGTTTATTATTTTTATTAAATTATTTTTGAGTCTTTCAAACAGTGAAGAGCTCTTTAAAAGTCACTTTTCAATATGTTTCACTATATTTGTGAGGACATTTTAAAAAAAAATTCACCAAAGACTATAGATATAGAAACACAGTTTGCTCCTATTACCTGTGAATGGGAGAAACTGCAACGCGCAATATGGTGGAATACGTCCCGCCTTCTAAGTAAAAGAGCCAATCGCTGATTGATAAAGTCATTGCCTCACTGCGGCTGCCGTTAGAAGCTCCGGTTCCCATAGAAACCTGAGACACGCGCTTAGGACTGCACATGCGCATTGGCTGGTCTACCCTGAAAAATAAGCTTTTTTAAAGCTATTTGAGTAGAAGAAACAACATTTATGGGGCAGTTCATTTCAGATTTTGTTGCTGATTTGAAATATGTTATTTAATTGTAAGTTCACCAAGCAGTTCATGAGATTTCAGGATTCCCCCATTCAAATAGATAGGACTTGGTCTTGAATGCCGGAAATAGCTGCCCGGAGGCGTTCAGACATTCCTTGAAAGTAGGGAGACCAGACGTCCCGTTTTTCCCGGGACAGTCCCGTATTTCAGCTCTATTTTTAGTGTCCTGACTTATTAAGAAAAAATCATGTTTTGTCCCATATTTCATCTTTCCTAAAATTTCATTATGAATATGTGATCATAGAACTAGTAGTAGTAAGTGTTCTGTCACAAGAACAGTCCAATCAATTTGTCGTAGAACAAAATTACCATCCAATCACAATTAGTTATTGATCAACTTGCCGTTAGTGAAGGCGGGATAGGCGGAATCGTGCCCCCAGTTCTCTCAGACCGCGCGCGATCAGTTCTCCTTGCCCTGAATGGTCAAATGCACACATAGTTGTCAAAATATCCATCATGTGGAGTATCTCCACGTAAATACAGTCTGTTATGGCTTAAGTGGACGTAAACAGGTGGGTGAAAATCGGATATGTGTATATTATGCAGTATATTATGCTGCCTTCACGTGCTCTTGGAATTATCGTAAATATGACTTTCCTAGGTAAAAATTCCACATGAATGCCCTCCCATTTCGAAATTTGAATGCGATGAGCTTGTAATCACAACTTCAGAAGTGGGAATTATCAAATTACCGATAGCACGTGAAAGCAGCATTACATCCATGATTTCGGTCTTAAAGGGACAGTAGCCTAATTAAATATTTGTCTGTCATTAATGTTAATCAAACAACAAAAGGTGTTAAATAGATGTATACATGTTAAATAAACCTACTGTATCTGTATCTCTATCTTATTTGTCGTGTTGTTTGTAATTTGTTTGTAAATTTCTTATATAGGCTATATGTGTGTGTGTGTGTATATATATATATATATATATATATATATTATGAAATAAAATTGCTCATATCATGGTCATGTTGCCCAACTCTTGCTCACCCGTCCCGTATTCCACCATGAGAAATCTGGTCACCCTGCTTGAAAGGGACTTTGATTTAACCCTTGCAAGTATGTAAACAAACTGTCTTAGTGTATTTAGAACACTATTGATTCTAAATAAACATTAATATAAGTATTTATAATGAAAAAATCTACTACTCAAAAGACTAAATTCAGTTGTTAATGTCTCTTATACTGGGACCATGGTTTAGTTTAGTCAGCAGTTTTTTGCATTTAAGTTTTTGTTTTTTCTGGTTTCACACCAAAGTAGCATTTGTTATTTTACTGTATTACTTAAATGAATTTAATGCTATTACATTACTTTATCATGAAAATAATGTCAAATGTTCATGATAAAGTAATACTATAGATTTACATTTCACTATATATATTTTACCATTCAGAGAACAGACAATATTCACAATACAGCAGCATATGATACGTGTCCTTTTTTTGTCAGTAGACGTTGTAACAAAGCTGCACATCTTCAATCCTCAACGCAGATGACACGCGGCCTTCAGCCCGACAACACCGAGCCAAAAAGGCCACAGCTGGAACGAGGCGTCCCAATCAAGCCAAAGGAGCGTAAAATGAAGATGCCAGCCTGAGCTGAGGAGCGCCGCGGGCATCACAAACCACTAAGCAGCTTCCTCCTGTCCCTGACGTGCAGATTGTGCTGAAGATTAATGAGTCGGCCGGCGGCTTCATCAGTGAGCAGCTTCACCTTCTGACTCTCTGAACAAGCACACGAGTCAAAGCTCACGCTGAAGACCTGCTGCCTCACTTTATTATGACACACAGCACCCTGCAGCCATCTGAATGGCCGACCGTCATTACAGTCCTGGACAGATGATGGGTCTCACTTAAAGACACACGACAAGGCTCAAAAAATAATAGACACTTTATACAGTATGACGACGGAAATGATTCAACTGATTATCGTTTTATAACAGATATATCTGATCAGATATCAGTAGACAAGTCTGCTATATGTTATTCTGCCTTCACGTGCTATCGGAAATTTGATAATTCCCACTTCTGAAGTCGTGATTACAAGCTCATTGCATTCAAGTTTCGAAATGGGAGGGCATTCATGTGCAATTTTTACCTAGAAAACTCGTATTTATGATAATTCCGAGAGCATGTGAAGGCAGCATTATTTACAAATGAGAGTGACTTATGAATGTATGTCTGTGTGTGTGTGTGTGTGTGTGTGTGTGTATGTATATATATATATATATATATATATATATATATACTGTATTTATACAACAGTTCTTTCTGGTTCTGATTGGCTGAGAGGTCTTTCCAGCCATGCGATATTCTACCAGTATCGCCACGGGAACCGTTTCACCGTTTGAATCACTCACAGCGAGTGTCATGGCGGACGAGCAAACCCACCATATTTTTGTAGATTTTTTTTTTTATATATTTATGAGTTTTATGATATATTTTTGAGTTTTTTAGGCAAGAATATAGTTGCTTAGACCTCAGATATGTGATTTATATGTAAACATAGCGCCTATTTGAAAATTTGTTTAGACGATTTCGGAGATGCGAGCTCCAGGCCGTCAGCAACCGTTCAGCGCTCATGTACCGGCAGAGAACAGCTTCATCTCGGCCAGTCCTTCAGGAATTTGCCGCTGGCTCTTATGTAGATAGTGTTTAAACATGAGGTATAATTCATTTTGGGTATATCAAACAGGCAATCTTTGGTCTTATTAATTTATTACTTGTTCCAGAGCTAATACATTTGCTTTAATGGCTATATTAAGTTTCATAACTTTATATTTACATTGAAATTAAATCCTGTAATGTTACTAACTAGAGCGCTGCTTTTGTACGTTTCTGAACTGTTTGCTTGTATTTATTTCCTATTTTACTTCTTATACTGTTATAATGACTCTTGTTGTTTCCGTTGTTTTAACTTTAAACATCTTACGAGACGCAACTGACAAATGCATTGACTACAGCTGTCATGGGAATGTCTTAAATGTTAAAAGGACAAAGACAAAAGATATCGCTTTCCTCAGCAGACATTCAAACTGATTTTTTGAATATAAGATTGACCTGAAGAATATCAGCTAGATGCAGGTAATACACTCGCTATCTGTCTCTCGTAATACTCTACATATTACAGTGAGTTTCAATGAAGTGATTCAACATTCCTTCATCACTAGTTCTAATGTGACGTTTTAGAATTAGTAACGGAGGCTTGGGCTCAACTGTTAAACTGTCAATTTGAGATTTGAATCCGTGGCGGAAGAAAGTAGTTCCTCACAAAAGAGGGTTTTTAAAGACACTCCGTTGTTGTTCTTATTTATTTACACACTTGTGCCGTCGAACTGCTGTATAAAAGCAACATCAGACGAGTAAGCCGTGCGATATGGCTGTATATCAGCTGATATACAGCCATATCACACGGCTACTTGTGTGATATTGCTCATATATATATATATATATATATACACACACACACACACATCAGCATATTAGAATGATTTCTGAAGGATCATGTGACACTGAAGACTGGAGTAATGATGCTGAAAATTCAGTTAAAATGACATTTTAACATTCACATAGAAAACATTTATTTTATAGTATTTTATAAATAGTAATTTATTATATATATATATATATCTCATAAAATTTTGTACAAAAGCACTAAATATATATATATAAAGGTATATATTTAATATATAATATATAATGTATTGTTCATGTTAAGAATCGAATCTTCTTTTAGTTTGTGTCCATCAAGTTCCAAATTAACACAATAATCTAACACGATTTCATTTTAAATCAAATCAAATGTGATTCTTTCATTTGTAAATTACTGAAATAATATTTTTTAGAAATAAACTATTTACTGTATTTATGGCATTAATTTATTGCATTTCCAACTATGCTATGATATATACCATTAGTATCACATAAAATTACTGATATATTCAACTTGTTTTTCAAAGCAAAGCATTTGACAAAAAATTTGTTGGGTCTGAAAACTGTCTGAGACACACAGTTACAGATTCAGATATTTAAAAAGAAGTAAGAGTAAGAAAGACTCATATACAGGACTTGGTAGACAGGAAGAGGTGAAACAGAATGACAATACAAAGATACTTGATTCATGTGGCACTTCTCATCCAGTACAGTTTGTGAAATCATCCAATATGAAATCCTGGAATATCCAGAATGAGGTTTAGTGTGAAAGCCTTACGAATATGACAGTCAGGGGACATCTACTGTCTGCTAGAGATATAAACACGATACCACAATCATCATGGTCAGAAGGAAACAATGTCTGTCAGCTTCATTATCTGCATCAATCACACAGACAGTCTTATAACTGCAGGACGGCACATGAGAAATGTCAGAAGCATTCATGATCTCAGGATCGTCTTGACATGCGTTTCTTTCATTATCAGCGCTCTTTCAATCAGCCAGCGGAGCGAGTTCTCGAACGTGGCATTAAACTTGGCTGATCTGCTCCAAAACACCTGGACAGGAAGATCCTGAAGTCGTTCACTATACTGTGATACATAGATGTTCTCAGTTGGAGATATCAGGATATGAAAGTGACCTCTTGTTTGAGGCAGAATATCATATGATTCGTAAGGGACAATGGGTGACGGGACGCAAGAATCGTTTTATGTCGTATAGTGTGCAATAGTGGATGATTAATTTCACATCTGTGATGTTGACTAATAGGAGCACAGAAGCTCTTCCGTATACAGCTTTCAAACATGGCAAAATGAAAGAGAGACGATAGTATTGGTGCTTCTAGGTGGAATTATGTGATGGAGGAAAAGGTTCATAGAGCTATGGCAACAATACTCCTGCCTTTATGATGTTTCCTCAAGGGACGACCACAACAGAGTGAAAAAAGATAAAGTAGTTTCTTTAGCCATTGTTTGTTTACAGTCTTGTTTCCGGAAGTCAGTCACTAGTTCTTCCTTCTCGATGACATCTCACACATGGTTAAAGAAGGCAAGCGATGATTGGTCGGGAAGCAACGTGTAGTCTTACATGTTTCTTGTCCATCAAAAATCATTAGGATATTAAGTAAAATCATGTTCCATGAAGACATTTGATAAATTTCCTACTGTAAATATAATTAAAAAATTATTTTTGTAAGTAGATACGCATTGCTAAGGACTTCATTTGGACAACTTTAAAGGCGATTTTCTCAATATTTTGATTTTTTTGCACCCTCAGATTCCATATTTTCAAATAGTTCTATCTCGACCAAATATTGTCCTATCCTAACAAACCATACCATCAATGGATTTGATATTCAGCTTTCTGATGATAAATCTCGATTTCAAAAAATTGACCCTTATGACTGGTTTTGTGGTCCAAGGTCACAAATGTCAAAATTATGAGATACTAAGTTATAATTATGAGATAAAGTGAAAAACATGTTTAAAAGAAAATCTTAATTATGACAATTATGAGATGCTTAGTCATAATTATGAGATAAAACACCAAAATAATAATACAAAAATCTTAATTATGACAGTCATAATTATGTGATAAAAAATAATCTAATCATTATGACAAAGTCAAAATTATGAGATAAAAAATAATTATGACAAGCTGAAATTATGAGATAGAGTCATAATTATGACAATTATGAGATGCTAAGTCATAATGAGGTAAATGTCAAAATGATGAGATAAGTCATAATAATGAGATAAAAGATTAAATCATGAGATAAAAAGTCAAAATTACTAGATAAGTTGAAATGAATGACAAAAAGTTTAAATTAAGAAAAAGTTGACATAAAAATTTGAATTTTGTCAAAGACTTTCATAATTATTTTTATGTCATAATTATTTTTTATGTCATGATTCGACCTTTTATGTCATAGTTTAGATTCTCTTCAAATAAAGGCAAAACTGGCCAAAAACCTGGCCAAAAACTAAATGTCATGCTACAGCAGATTATGAGAGTTATATGGAGAGGGTCTGCTTGTATGAATCTAGTGTTCATCAGTGAGTCAGACTGCTTAGACTCACTTGCTCTTCATTTATTTGCAGATGATTCTTTTGAATGTAAATGTCTTTCATTAGCGCTGTGTTTCACTTCAGTAGCAGTGTGGCATCGTGCCCGCTCTAGTTGGCATATGGCCACTGTGCCAGCTTCACACACACACACACACACACACACACACACACACACAGAAATCATCTTTAATAAAGACTGTTGTTATCTGTGTATGTGTGTATGAATGATCCAGTATTAAAATGAGCTGCTCACACACACACACACACACACACACACAGATCTGAGATGAGACACACAGCAGTGGTCGCCACTTCTTATTTCCTGCAGAGAAAATGACTCTGGCATGTTTTAATATGAACCAGCTCTCCATTACACAATGGAAGGGAAAAAATGAATAAAAATATCAGTATCGGCCAGTATTAACATATTGTTTTATTATCAGCATGGGTCTGATTAGACTAAAATTGGCAATATCATCAAGGCTGATTTCTTACATTTCAAACTGGTTCAATGACTGGTTGACTGTGCATTGTCTCTTTTATGTTATATACAGTAAGTATAACATTAATAATAATAATATTCCTGATAAAACACACAAACCCCACACGTACCTTCTTGGAGGTGTTGATGCAGTTCATGTAGTCTCTGGCCAGCTGTGAGCAGTGCAGCGTCTGCTGTCTGTTCAGTCTGTAGCAGTTCAACACCTGCGACTGCAGCTCAGGGCAGATGGGACTCACATGACGAGGCCTGATGACCAATAAACACTCTTACAAATACATATACACAGGCTTTATGGAACATACTGGTGGATGAGTAATATAATAATCACTACAACAAAAACTTTGATACCATTAATGATCACACCACTGTAAAATCAAAATAAACAAACATGGAATCACCTTAGTGCCAATATTATATTTTTCAGATATGACCTTTCAGATAAAGCGATTCTGAACTGCCTGAAACAAGTCATCAGTAATTTCAGTCTTACTTCCTGCTGAACCTACATAGGTTTGTAAATAATTTGCATAATGCCAGACTATGGTCTTCACTGGCTGTCGGTGAACAGTGTCTACTTTGCCCAGCCCTCAAACACTGTAGCTGTAGCAGAGACTGGAAGAGTTCGGTTCATGTTGTTCATGTTGAGAAGACGCTGTTTTTTGCTGCCAAAGCAGATCCACTTTGAGGATCTGCTTTGAGATTGATACGGTAAAACCGACGCCATCGTTACTGTTCGTATCACTGTGTATTACAGTTTTTTACAATTGCTAACATTGTTTACCAAGTACCTTTTCCAAACTCTTAACACAGCAACACACCTACATCACACAATTAGCCAAATAGTTAATTTTCTGCCCAAAACCCTACTTTGTTAAATAAATACAAACTCTACATTTCAAAATGCTAAAAAAAAAAAAAAAATTCCTACATATACTAACTCTATCAAAACACAGCAAACCTGATTCAAAATTGAATTGTTCTGTTAAAACACTAGCACTAGTTTTCTATCCAACATGAACATATAGTCAATCATAGCGCAATGACTGTCAAAATACTAACAGCTGATGGCATTATGAAAACTGCATTACTTGTCATGTTTTAGTTCTACCTGCAGACAATATGAATATCCATTGTTTTTATAATTCAGTTTCATTTTACTGCAGTAACAGTAGAATGCTTACATGTAAGCCATTTTACATTTTTGGTTGAGTGTTGAATGTGTGCATTCTTGGCAACATACTATGTAAAAGTGAATGAGTCATTACTTTATTGAATGTTCAGTAGAAAAAAAGAAGAAAGTAACAGAATTACTCAAATGGTCAAATGAGTCCTTTTCTTTTTCTGCTCCTCTGTGTTGTTCTGCATCCCAATGAACAAAACCAATTCAAAGAGTTTTACTGTATGTCCATGTAATGAAAAGAACATCAACACCTGACTATGCCTCCAACTGAGATTGGAATCTGCTATTTCTCAATATTTCAGTGATCTGCTATGATTATCAATTGTTTCAGTATTTGTTTTATATATATATATATATATATATATATATATATATTTTAACCCTTTTGAGCTGATATTGTTTTAGAAGTAGAGGTTTTGTACTATATTTAAAGATTGGAACATTAGATCTTAATTTCTGACATGCTGTGTTTAAGCATTTGTAAATAAGATGAAAAAGATCCATGATTTTGGTATGGGGTAAGCTTGTATGAAAAGAAAATAAGCATTTTAGAAATGTGTTAATTGACTGCACTTTGTGTGAAAACAACATTAATTGTGTTAATTTTATGGTCACAACAGACGGATGTTGTGCTAATTGTGTTTAGAGTTTTGAAAATGTGACTACAGACTGGACAAAAGGATGTTAGCAATTGAAAAAAATCTGTAAGTGCTGAGGAAGAGAAGAAATTCAGACATGATAATGAGTGTTTGGTTTCCGGCCAATCACAACAGACTGGGCCATCTGACCAATCAGAGCAGAGCAGCTTTCAGAAAGGAGGGGATTAGAGACAATGAATCCTTTATCGAACTGTTTCAGACAGAAATAAGGTGATGTGCAATGTACAGTGGGTACGGAAAGTATTCAGACCCCCTTAAATTTTTCACTCTTTGTTATATTGCAGCCATTTGCTAAAATCATTTAAGTTCATTTTTTTCCCTCATTAATGTACACACAGCACCCCATATTGACAGAAAAACACAGAATTGTTGACATTTTTGCAGATTTATTAAAAAAGAAAAACTGAAATATCACATGGTCCTAAGTATTCACACCCTTTGCTGTGACACTCATATATTTAACTCAGGTGCTGTCCATTTCTTCTGATCATCCTTGAGATGGTTCTACACCTTCATTTGAGTCCAGCTGTGTTTGATTATACTGATTGGACTTGATTAGGAAAGCCACACACCTGTCTATATAAGACCTTACAGCTCACAGTGCATGTCAGAGCAAATGAGAATCATGAGGTCAAAGGAACTGCCTGAAGAGCTCAGGGACAGAATTGTGGCAAGGCACAAATCTGGCCAAGGTTACAAAAAAATTTCTGCTGCACCTAAGGTTCCTAAGAGCACAGTGGCCTCCATAATCCTTAAATGGAAGATGTTTGGGACGACCAGAACCCTTCCTAGAGCTGGCCGTCCGGCCAAACTGAGCTATCGGGGGAGAAGAGCCTTGGTGAGAGAGGTAAAGAAGAACCCAAAGATCACTGTGGCTGAGCTCCAGAGATGCAGTTGGGAGATGGGAGAAAGTTGTAGAAAGTCAACCATCACTGCAGCCCTCCACCAGTCGGGGTTTTATGGCAGAGTGGTCCGACGGAAGCCTCTCCTCAGTGCAAGACACATGAAAGCCCGCATGGAAGGACTCCAAGATGTTGAGAAATAAGATTCTCTGGTCTGATGAGACCAAGATAGAACTTTTTGGCCTTAATTCTAAGCGGTATGTGTGGAGAAAACCAGGCACTGCTCATCACCTGTCCAATACAGTCCCAACAGTGAAGCATGGTGGTGGCAGCATCATGCTGTGGGGGTGTTTTTCAGCTGCAGGGACAGGACGACTGGTTGCAATCGAGGGAAAGATGAATGCGGCCAAGTACAGGGATATCCTGGACGAAAACCTTCTCCAGAGTGCTCAGGACCTCAGACTGGGCCGAAGGTTTACCTTCCAACAAGACAATGACCCTAAGCACACAGCTAAAATAACGAAGGAGTGGCTTCACAACAACTCTGTGACTGTTCTTGAATGGCCCAGCCAGAGCCCTGACTTAAACCCAATTGAGCATCTCTGGAGAGACCTAAAAATGGCTGTCCACCAACGTTTACCATCCAACCTGACAGAACTGGAGAGGATCTGTAAGGAGGAATGGCAGAGGATCCCCAAATCTAGGTGTGAAAAACTTGTTGCATCTCTCCCAAAAAGACTCAAGGCTGTATTAGATCAAAAGGGTGCTTCTACTAAATACTGAGCAAAGGGTCTGAATACTTAGGACCATGTGATATTTCAGTTTTTCTTTTTTAATAAATCTGCAAAAATGTCAACAATTCTGTGTTTTTCTGTCAATATGGTGTGCTGTGTGTACATTAATGAGGGAAAAAAATGAACTTAAATGATTTTAGCAAATGGCTGCAATATAACAAAGAGTGAAAAATGTAAGGGGGTCTGAATACTTTCCGTACCCACTGTATATTATGAGAAAATTAAAGTGTTTTTTGACCTTGGATGCCTATTGTAGGATACTCCAAAACAGAATTAGGATCCTTTAAAATAGCATCATAGCAGCACTTTAAACTGTGTTAAATATCAACTCAAGAACACAACAACACACATGGTCACTGGTCAAAGACTGACGAACACAAAACAGTAGTAGTAGTGCTGCCACCTAGTGGCCTGCTGAAATATTGTGGTGGAATTTGCTGATTTTTGTCTTTCTCACAAACAGACAGACATTGTACGGAGCCCCGGACATGACATGCAGGAAAAAAATAATAGGCTAAATCGTGCGCACAAATTAGTAAATCGAGGGTAAATTTTTCTTGCATGTCAGGTGCGGGGCTCCGTAACATTGAGAGCATTATGGTCCTTAAAAGATGAAGTCATTGATATTGAGCAACAAAAACAGATTTTTGCCCTTTCACAGAACAAAATGAGTCATTAAAGGCTAAAATGTTCTCTTAGTAAATTACGTTGTTCTGACATCTCAAAAAAAGTGTTATTATAGCAAACTAAAACTAAAATCATTAAAAAATGTGTTACTTAAACGTAACTAAAAAATAAAAAAAAACATTTCAGCTAAAAATTCTATTTCAGCTAGTTTCTCATTTTCATTTTGTTTAGCTGGATGTAGTAAACACTAATAAAAATGACAAAAACACAACAACATTACTAAAACTTAAATAAAAAATATTAATAAAATATTAATAAAAACGAATATTAAGATACTAAACCAGGGTTATTACAGCTAACTAAAACTAAAATCATAAAATATGATAAAAAAAAAAAACTTTATTTCAACTAAAACTTCAATGTCAGCTTTTCATTTAGTTTAGCTTAATGTACTAAAATAACTAAAACGGAAATAATAATTAATAAAAACTATTTAAAAAAACACTAATAAAAATGACAGAAACAGACAACAAAATTACTAAAACTTTAACTCAAATTAAAATGAAAACAGAAAATATGAAAATAAAATCTGGCTCAAAATATGAAGAGAAACTACTGTTTCTAATGAATAGAAGATACTAAAACAGCACTGTCACATACACACAGTGATATTTGTACTTACTTCACCGCAGCCTCTGCTTTAACCGCCTCTTGCGTGTACATGTGTAGAGTATGTTGATAGTAGTCAGTATTCTACACAAACACACAGAAAGAGCTGGAGTTTAGTCATGTGAAGCAGCATTCATTCATATAATACACAAGACAGTTCAAATCTTTGTGAAATATTGTATTTGTTTTCCTCCATTTACAATGAGCAAATGTTGATTTACAGTCCCAAACAGAAGCATTCATACCCTTTCTGCCATATTTATCATGCAAATTCATATGGGGAAATGAAAATAAATAAATAAATAAATAAAAATCAAGAAATCCCAGAATGACAGATCTCATGTTTCTGTTACCTTTTCTAAACCAATCCCACAATGCAATAAACACTCAAAAAACATTTCTTTTTATATGTGTATGGAGTAACTCAGCATTGTGAGGTTAACTGTGCCTCACAGGTTCAATTAAAGCCGCGTCATTATTTTTCTGACTCCGTCAGCACATCTCTTAGCCAGTGAATGCCAAGTGAGACGTCGTAACGTTTTATTTAGTGAGTTTTATGGGCATTTACACGGCAATTACCACAATAACAAAACACAGCAGTGCTGAACGTTTGGCCACATTCGCACGGCTAACTCAGATTGTTTTGGTGTAAGAAACCTTGACTGGCATTATATGGCATGTTGAGTTTTATCATTGCAATATCTGCTCCTTACTTCAGCTCTGAGCTGTTAAATTCAGTACGACGCAAAAAACAATACACTGTAAGTGATTATAATCTATCAATGTAATTACAATCTCACAGTCTCAGCTGGAGTAATTAGACTCTCTTGTCTTATTAAATCTACAATTCCTGAAGAAAAAAGAGGTAGAAAGAAACAGGAGGGACAGAAAAAGCATTAAAAATCATCTGTGTGTAATTAATAACAGAATTGTCATTTTAGGTGAATAATGGTTGCCTTATCAAACACCTCTAATAAGAGAAGTGAAGTTTCACAAATTCCATAATTTCTTCCTCAGAGCTATTAAGAGTCTAATGGGATAAACAGCAAATAACTAAAGCTCACTCATGTTCTACAGATGTCATTTTCCTCCACGGTTTCGCAGCCGCTTTCTCTCTCAATCGCTCCATCTTTTGATTCTCAGCTCGTTTTCTCGTTTCTCGCTTCATTAATACCTGATTCGCAGCTCTGTTGAAGCGTATCTGTGTATTTTCATCTGTCTTTCTGCTCTGGAATGTTTTTCCAAGTCAAATTTAGTTGTATAGTGCTTTTCACAATACACAATACAATTTCGAATCAGCTTTACAGAAAATCATGATGCTAATGTTTATAATATCTTCATGCCTTATACTGTAGTCACTTTTAGCAGATTACAGCTGGGCGATAATATAGTTTATTACACAGTCTGTTTTGTCAATCGCGAAATCCAGTGGTATGTTATTCCCTGTTATTACATGGCTCTGTGGAATACTTGATTCTGATTGGCCAATTGCGAAATCCAACGGTATGTTATTCCTCAATAACAACCGCTAAAAACAGATAACACAGGCTCATCTGCTATATGCTTGCTAGGAATGGTTTGCGTTTTGTGTTTGATGAGGTAATAAAATATTAAAAATCAGTCAAATCAATATTTTGTGTACAGTTACTTAATTGTGTCATCTGGTATCGCGGACTCGCTCTCTCTTGTTTCATACAAACGCAGCTGCTGCCATTTTGTGACTATTGTTTTGTTCACTGTGATGGATTATAAGATTACAAACAGGTACGATTTTAAATCAGTTTCATATCAGATCAATATCTCTCATCCAAATAATTATTTATGTGGCGAAATGCCATGTAATATGTGGTATGACTGTACCGTATCTCTTAAATGTCTGTCTAGTTTGAACTTGCTGCTTGCTAGCAAATAAATAGCTAATAAAATATTTCGACTCAGATCAATATTTCTGATTTTCTAATTTTCATGTCTAATTATTTACTTATGTGGCAAGTAGCCATGTAATAAGCTGGACAATGTACATCCAGCCGGTTGTTATCGCAAAAAATAAACCCCTTCAGGCTCATGCAAGATCACCTGCAAGTCCTGATCACCCTACAATCCAAAAAGAACTACAATTAAAATAATGGATAATCATTCATGTTTATTGCAAAATATGCATATATACAAACATTTATAGTAGTAGCATAGAAGACTCTCGATTATGGCATTTCCAGTGTTTCATGGGAGTAAAAGGGTGCAAAATAGTTTATTTGGTGCGATTTACTCATTTTGGAACCCTGATTGGTGGAGATTTTGTTTGCAGAATCATGGGTAATGTAGTTTTTCGCCTGGAATTCACAACTGTTTAAAAAATAAGTGAACTAATGTGCAATGATGGCTTCAACAGAAGTATATACCATCGATTAAAGGAACCCTGGGTATTAAGACTTGTATAGCTTAATATAACATAAATGATGTCTCTTACTGTAATATGTAGTAGAAAACCCATTAAAGATTTACGTTATTGAAAAAATCCATGACATATTTGGACAATGGGGGGCGCCATTTTGTTTAGGTGCACAGTGCATTCTACGTCGATGACGTCAAATGGTTGCACTCGGTGAGCTACTGACACTGCCCTGTTGCTATTTTTACCGCAATACAACTCAGAATATAATATACAATGCCAATTTTCAGTCGATGGGCTACAGAAGAAGCGATGCAAGTCTTCACTGCTTTACTATCGATAAGAGGAGAAAAGATTAGGAAGTTGTGATGAATGTGGACAAATAAAACTTCCTAAAGACCCGTGTCTTTGTTCTCTCCATTTTAGCCCTGATGCTTTTGATTCCATTTCATCTGTAAGTTTTGGTGCAACGGTATCTAGTAACTTCCCATTCTTTTCTCCTCTTATAGATCTTATAGATTCTCCTCAACATTGTATTTGGTCCTGGACCAAAGCATGTGAACTAGTGGACTTTCCTGGTGTGAATACACCCTCAGACTACAGTGAAGGACCGCGTACTCACCTGTCAATCAAGAGTCTTTGGGCAAGATTTGCTAAACGGAGCAAATTAGCGCGAGAGCGCAATTCCACAAATGCGCCGATGAGTTTTGCGTGTGATCTACTGCTGATGCGCAAATTAAAGAACACAGATGCAGTCAAATCATTTACATAATGACCAACACAATCTACCAAGAGCAGTGCAAATTAGCGTTGGGTCGCAAATAAGCAGAGCTGATGCTCATCAGATGCGGGTCGACACAGGCACAACTTGTTAAATGTAATATACAGATAACGTCTTCCTCTGGCATTCCAAAGAAATTAATACGAGTGGAAAATATTTTCTCCCTTCGACCACACGCTCTGTTCTCTGCGGTGTCTCCTGCTAGCAGCAACAATTGCAGCCATGGTTCAAAATGGGTTAAGACATGCTTTTTTGGGCGTTAAATAATGGCGCAAATACCAGTAAATTGACTAGCGCAAACATTAGTAAATCATGTTGCGTGATTCATTTAAATATTCTCCTCCAAAAATTTTGTGTCTGAAAGGGAAACTCCTACAAATGCATAGTATATGCAATAAGGTCAGCCGCAAAAACAACTCAGTCCACGCCTTTTCAATGCTAATTTTGCACTGCGTGTCTTTAGTAAATCCCGACAGTAGTTTTTTAACATCAAAAGAGGGTTTGCGTTGGCGCAAGCTGTTAGTAAATCTGGCCTTTTGATTGTTACATGTAGAATTAGAGGAAAGTAAGTGAATAACTGCTATATGTTTTTCTTAGTATAAAGAACATTTAAAAAAATCTAGAACCTTTTTTCACTATAAAAAACCTTTTGTCCAGTGGAAAGGTTCCATGAATGTTAAAGGTTCTTCATGGAATCATAGAAGCCAATAAAGAACCACTATTTTTTAGAGTGTAGGAAAAAGCTAAAACTGAAAGAGAGACAGATTGAAAGTAGCGTAGATTTGTGTATTCAGACTGTATGAATAATAATGAGAGAAATTACACCTGCTGTCCAGGTAAATCCTCTCAGATTGGAGCAGATATCAGTCTGATTATCGCGTCAGACCTGATATTTCTGATAACACGAGTAGCTGAGTCGGTTTTATTCTTGCAAATGCTTGACAGAGTGAAAAGCACAAACCTTTTTTGAGATGAAGGACATGAATATTACATGACAGTGTGAAGAGTGCAGATAGAAATGCAGAAGAGAAAGCCAGTGGGATCAGGATCTTTGTTCCTCTCTGTCTGTGTGTGTGTATGTGCGTGTGTGTGTGTGTGTGTGTGTGTGATGCGTTTGCGTCACGCTCAGGATTTCTCTTTGAGAGCTTAACCAAAGCGTTTCAGATTAGTGTGTGTAGGCTGAATCTTAAAAATGTGAGCTGTCATTTAAAGCATCACACACACAGACTGCAGCAGTATAACGCACACATGACAGACGAGAGCCGATTAAAGGTCTCACCTCAATAGAGCAGGAGAGAGAGTTACAAAGAAAAAAGATTTCAGGAATGGAGGAGTGTGTATCTGTGTGTGCAGAGCATCACATCCACTGTGTGTGCATCACCAAATGAAATTGCACAAATAATGAGACAGGTTTCCTTGTACACTTCCTCATCTTCCATGGGTTGGATGAACAGACAGACCCACTTAAACACTTATATTTTAATGAATCTAAAACAGACTTTTTCTTGATACAAAGTATAATTATTTTCATGAAAATTAAGCACAATTCAAAACCCCCCAAAATGAGGATTTTTAAACAACATTAATGAAAGTGTTGGTGGGAAATGTGTTTGTTATGAAAATAATGTCACAAAACATATTAACTTGATGCAAAGCATAATTATTTTTATGACAATTAAGCACATTTAAAACCCACCAAAAATGAGAATGGTATTTTTTTAATGACATTAATGAAAATGTAGTTGGGTTTAATTGTCATGAAAATAATGTAACAAAACATCTTATCTTAATGGTCCTAAAAAAATAGTCTATAAGCCTTCAAAAGTTTGGGGTCAGTAAGATTTTTTTTTAAAGAGAAATATATTAACACTTTTAGCCTGCAAGGATGATCAAAAGTGAAAGTAAAGACATTTATAATGTTACAAAAGATTTCTATTTCAAATAAATGCTGTTCTTTCAATTTTCTATTCATCAAAACATCCTGAAATAAATGTATCACAGTTTGCACAAAAATATGAGGCTGCTGAAAATTCAGCTTTGATCACAAGAATAAATAAAATTTAAAATACATTCAAATAAACAGTTATTTTAAATTGTAATGATATTTCACAATATTAGTGTATTTTTGATCAAATAAATACAGCCTTGGTTAGCAGAGTAGACTTCTTTTAAAAACATTAACAAAAATCTTACAGATCCCAAACATCTGAATGGAAGTTTACATTATTTATTTTCTTTTTAGTGAATATCTTGTGCATATTTCACTGTATATAGTTGTGTATATTATATTTGTGTGCAATTGTTTAGACACACACACACACACACACACACACACACACAGCTAAAGCGTAACTAAGCCTGTTAAGTCTCAGAGCAAGAGATGCTGAAAAGACAT
Source organism: Ctenopharyngodon idella (assembly GCF_019924925.1). Lineage (NCBI taxonomy): Eukaryota > Metazoa > Chordata > Actinopteri > Cypriniformes > Xenocyprididae > Ctenopharyngodon > Ctenopharyngodon idella. The sequence goes on from NC_067225.1 coordinate 2,760,396, forward strand.
TGTGCCATAAACGCCGCAGGAATGATCCATCTATAACCTCAGTTCAACTTCATAGCTGATATGAAACACATTGATGTCCTTACTGTAATGTGTCATATACTGCATTAAAGGGTTAGTTCACTTTAAAATGAAAATTAGCCAATTATTTACTCACCCTCAAGCCATCCTAGGTGTATATGACTTTCTTCTTTCAGACGAATACAATCGGAGTTATATTAATAATCACGGTGTTTCATATCAAATTACTTCTATAGAGGTTAAAAAGCCCCCTGTTCTGGTTCTTCTCTTTGTTCCTGCTGATACTATGGTTTGCTGTTCAGGTAAAACCTCGGCCACCCGGGCCGGCGCAGCCGGACGGGCAGGCCTCATTCACTTCAAGCCATGCACAACTTCCTCAACAACAGGGTCAAATTAACCGTGCAAGTTTGACGTCATTTTCTTCATTCAACGCAGAAGATATTGATTACAACTTCAGCGCCACTGGACCGAACCATCAAAAATTTCTCCTCTGCCTGCAGATCCGGATGCTACTATACGTTTGTGTAAGAAAAATATACATTTTTAGCACGTTATAAAGTAAAAAAAACTAGCTTACGCCAGACCGCCTTCCGTATTCAACTTACGAAGAAAGTGTAACGCCTCTCGCAGTACAAAACGCTTATGCTACGTCCTATGCCTTCTCTATTCAACTTACACAACAAGCAAGTAACTGACGCATTGTCAGTTCTTTTTCCGTAAGTTGAATACGGAAGGCGGTCTGGCGGAAGCTAGTTATTTTACCTTATAACGTGTTAAATATGGATATTTTTCTTTCACAAACACATTTTGATTAAAAATAGTGTAAAACTTCCCAGCTTCCAGTTACAGCAATTGACTAAACACTTTCCGTTATACAGTCATATTTAACTTCAAATCTTCATGTTAATTTAAAAAACAGTTCATGAACATGTTATGTTAGGTTCATATTTAAATCCATATCTGTTAACCATCAGCTCTGGTCTTATAACATAGCAGGTTTGATAATTTTACAGTTTGTTTTATTTTTAAATCTTATACAACTTTATTGGGGTTTTGTAGGCGTTAAAGAAGCTGAAGGTTCAAAGGTTGACTTTCTCTTGAACATTTGCAACCTTTGAACCTACAACCTCTTTAACAACTACAAAACCCCAGGTCTTTAAATTTAAATATGTAAATATGGTTAACTCGAATAAGGTAAACAGACCTCCTGTGCACAACACCACAAGCCTGTAACACATTTAAAAACATTTCCGATCAATCAGCGTCCTTCACAGACGCTTCAGGCCACCTGATGCTTTTAATTGTTTCATTTTTTACAGCACTAAATAAATGAGTTTTTCCACAGCTATTGGCTTCCTATTTATAGTTTACGAGTTCATGGATTTCTTTTGAAATAAAGTAAATATATTATTTTGTTATATTTCAGTTCTTATAAAATTCATTTATTTTTTCTTCTGTTGCTGTGATTTTCTCTGTGTGAAACACATCAAATAAACACAAGTTCAAACTCTCTCTCTTTCCTTCCTCAGGCAGTTAATATTAATAAATGATCTAAAACAACTTTCAGAAGCATAAAATCACACATTTGGATTCTACCCACAGTTCAACTCTCCACATCGGTCACACACACACACACACACACACATTAAAGTGGCGTATCGCTAATCAGAAGAAGCAGATGAAGCCGCATAATCACCACCTCTGTTATCGAGTTTATGCAAACAGTTGTATTTATAAATGCTACATTTCATATGACCATGAAGACATCAGAGAGAACAAATCATCTTCAGCCTGAAGCACGTACAGTAACATCAAAGAGATGAGAGAAATGTGTAGAAATGTTTTAGATTTAGAGTGTTTAGTGGATTCTTCACCATCCGTCTGTGATGTGAGCATGTGTCTGTGTTTGTACTTCTGAAGGCCACATTTTGTAAATATCATCACAAATAAGCTAAAATCTGATGTGTGATGAAACAAAGGTTCATACAACCAAACCGAGTCTTAAGATCTAAAAATGGCACAGTTTGTGAGGAAGCGAGTTTGTGATGTACACACCTTCTCCTCCATCAGTTGTAGTTGCTCCTTGTAAAACTGTTCGAGATGTTTCAGTTCATTTTCTTTCGTCTTCAGCTGTCGGGCCTGATAGAGACACAGAATAAACCTCTCAACATCATGGGGTCATTTGCAATTCAACCAAACTCATGATGGCTTTTAAACACGGAAGATGTTCCACAGACACTAAAGCAGCGAGGATGAGCAGCACACACGATAAAGAGATCGATGATGTACCCGACACATGACGGAAACTGGCAGTTTAAGAAGTGTAGCAGCATGCAAGAGGACACAGACACAGGAATATCATCACAAACTCTCTGAATAATGATTCAATGATTCAAACTCCAGTACTAACATGAAGTAAAATAACACACACACACACAAAAAAAAAAAAAACAAAGTATGATGGGACAGAATGAAATGACACACTTCAGCTGCATGTATAAGATGATACACATTCAATGTGTATGTGTGTGTGTGTGTGTTTATTCACACTGACTACACAAATATGATCTGATGATCTGAAGACAAATACATATGATGACATACGGTAAACTTACAGTAGCAATAGCACGCACACACACACAGACACACAGATGCTCACAGACACAGACACACACACACACACACACACACACACACACACACACACATTTGCATGACACATGATTATCTGGACAACAGCTTTAAAGTCAACATGAAAAAAGGCTTGTCTTTATAATCTTCATCACAATATAATAACTTGCTCCGCCTCTGAAACAACAAAAAAATAATTTAAATTTAATACAAATTTAATAAAAATCATAACTGAGAATAAGAATTACAAAAAGTAAAACTTCTAAACATATTACAGTATTGAGAATTTGGGTAGAAATATGCATAATTGACACAAACAATACAAATTAATCATTAATTTTTTTATTGTTAACTAAAACTAAAACTATTAAAAATTGTTTTTGGTGAGTGAAATAAAATAAAATAAATATTAGATGAAAAACTTAAACATTAAAAATTTAAATGGACGTTGAAGTAGTAAAATTACTAAAACTGAAATAAAAATAAAATAAAACAAAATAGAAATATTGGGGGAAAAACTAATACAAATGAGAAAAACACTTAACAAAATCACTAAAATGAAAATATGAAAATCAAAGCAAATTAAAAATATTAATAAATTCTATAATATTCTATAAATAATATTTAATCAATCCCTACTATTTTAATAACCTTCCATTATAGACACTTTCATGACATAAAATCATCCTAGATTTCTCGTCAAATGTTGTGTTTCACTCCAGTAGCACTGGTTGTGAACACAGTTGCGTGTTGACTTTAAAATGACTCTGATGAAGAAACTGTGTGTGTGTGGTCTAATTTACATGCAGTTACAATGACACATAACAGCTAAAATAAAACTGAGATTTACAGCTAACGGCTGCCGCTGCTTACCCGAAAATGCAACTCATCCGACTGAGAGAGAGAAGAGAAATAATGAAAAAATTTTTACAGCTGACGACCCTCAATCATAGCATTCATTATAATTACATTTAAAGAAAGAAAGAAAGAAAGAAAGAAAGTTGGTTGTACTGAATATTATTTCTGCAAATTTTAATTTAACAAAAGCACTTGGACAGGATTCATAATAATGAATGAGCTGAAGATTATCACTCATCAGAGTGTGTAAATGAGCCTGAATATACATGCATGATTGATCAATGCTTTTGACAGTAATCAGAACCACATCAGCTGACAGAAAGACAGAGAGAAAGCACAAAAACAAAAGATTGCAATAATAATAATATTATTATTACTATATATAGTAATAATAAGCCAATTTCTGCCACATAATTTTTTTTTGTACATCATAATTATAATATAAAAAGTTGAAATGATTACATACTAAGTCATAATTATGACATAAAAATCTAAATTATGACATACTAAGTCATGAGATAAAAAGTGCAAATTATGACCTAAAAGACAGTATGTAATAATTTCTACTTTTTATCTCATAATTTTGACTTTCTATGTCAATTATGACAGTATGCACTGTAAAAAGTAATACGCTCTATCTACTCAATAAAACTGTGGCAACAGATTACACGCAATATTATTAATTAAATTCAACATATAAGAATTGAGTTAGAAATTAATCTTATTAATTTCTTAAAAGTCAACCACTTAAAATGTGTAAAATTATCAAACACCATTACAAAAACCACAAAGTGACATAAAAAGCAAAGAGTAAAACTGAATGGAACAACACTAAAATGTTTTCAATAAAGTCATCAACATCAACATCTAAACCTCTGTTAATTCTTGTGTTTCTCTTTCCTTCAGTGATTCTACTTGTTATCATCAGGTGTCTTCAATGTTGGCAATAAAAAATAAAGAGTTCTTAATTAAACTTTGACATCTGTCTGTTATTCAGATATTTTTGTTTAAATTTTACTCATTTTAATTGGTTGACGTTTAAGGAATTAATTTGATTAATTCTAACTCAATTCTATTTGTTGAATTTAATTAATAATATTGCTTGTAATCTGTTGCCAAAATATTCGACTTTTTAAGTCATAATTTAGATTTTTTTAAGTCACAATTATGACTTTTTCAGCTAAGAGAAGGTTAACTGAAAGAGAGAGTGCACACAAAAATAAAATATTGTGAGCAAAAAAAAAAAAAACCTTTATAAGAAAGCTTTACATGCAAAACAGGGTAACATTATTAACATTGAAGCCTGGTTATTATAAATGACACTATGTAATTAAATGGCAAGCATGGCCTCAAACAGCAACAGCAAGATGAAATCAAACGCCACTGCTGCCATCTAGTGCCACACTAATCATTTAATAATACAAGATGTAGCTGTAGTTGAAAAAGGTTTGTTATGCTTTTCCAAAACATTTGAATTATTTGTGTTTGTGGGACTTAAAGATATTCAATTAAACTAGTTTTTGATTTTTAAAAAACATATTTTAATTAAACATTAAAGCATGCAAATGTGAATTCAGAGGAGTGTGAAATCAACTGATCACATGTGTCATAAAGATAAATGCAAAAAATATCTGAGAAAAACACGAAGACACCGAGAGCATTTACTTATACTTTACTTACAAAATATTCTTTCATAAAATTAGAAACAATTTTGCTGAAATAAAACATGTTAAGATGCATGTGTCAGAGTAGCTGTTTCCATCCACCTATTTTTATGCGCGTTTTGGGATATTGCATTAAAAAATGCTGGATGGAAACGCCAAGATGTGCAGAAAATCTAAAAATGCACATATAAAACATATATCCTATATGTGCATAAACTACGATGAAATACATTTACTGAATAAATCCCTCGATCCACAACAATAAACTCAGGTGACTTTGCCTCAACAGAGGATGTAATTGGATAACTGTTTTATGCTATATTCCAATTGTTTGCATAAGTTAAATTTGCATTGCATGGAAACATAGCTAGTGTTTGGAGCAAAGACAGAAGAAGAGAGTGAATCACTGCGTGTGTCTCACCAGGCTGTGTGTTTTCTCCAGGTCCTGGCGTGTGTTTGTTCTCTCTCGCAGCACTGCTGGGTTCATGTCGTCTCCCGCCGCCTCTCGCTCTCGACGGGCGATCCGGGCCAACTCTTCCTGGACCAGAGCCTGTTCCCGCTCGAACCTACAGCCAAACACACAGACATCATGACTAAACTACTGCCCCACCAGTGACCAGCAAAGACTGTTCAAGAATTAGTCATGTTCAGTGAGCCAATTAGCCTTGATTCAATTGAGCGTGAGTCACATTTCAGCCGAAACCCAACTGTAATGCATGATAATCTCATTCTCATTACTGCAAAGTAAAAAAATTCATGATATATTATTTAAACTGCCAAGTATTTAAGCATCATGGTAGTATTAGATGTGATGATTTTCAGGATTTTTATCATAAACGTTTGGTCACACTTTAGTTTAGGGTCCAAAATTCTCACTATTAACTAACTATTAACTATGACTTTTGCCTCAATAAACTCCTAATTACTACTTATTAATAGTTAGTAAGGTAGTTGTTAAGTTTAGGTATTGGTAGGAAAGGGATGAATATGGTCATGCAGAATTAGGCTTTAATATGTGCTTTATAAGTAATAATAAACAGCCAATATCCTAGTAATATACATGCTAATAAGCAACTAGTTAATAGTGAGAACTGGACCCCAAACTAAAGTGTTACCAAACATTTTTGTTCATTGAAATAAAGATAAAATATAATATATTAGATGAAAAATTGAAACTGAATAAATAGTATTATTTAAAAAAAAAAAAAAAAAAAGACAAAGACAAAATTACTAAAAATTACTAAAAACAAATAAAAATAAAAACTGAAAATATAAAAATTAAATCTGATTCAAAATAACACTGATGCTTTTAATGTATGATGATTTGAATAAAAATAAAAAATCATCGCATTACAGTATGTTTTTACTTAAGTAAAAAATACTGTATTACGGTAATGAGCATTTATTTTATATATATATATATAATACTTTTTTAAAAAAAATTATAATAAAGTCTTGGAGATCAAGGCTTCCATTAAGCCATCAACATATGATCCCCCTTTGAGTTGTTCACCAGCAGATTTACTAACTTGTTTTCTTCCAGTTATCTTCCAGTTATCTAAATCCTCCAGCTGTGAGTCCGATGTCATCTCAGCTCGTCTTTTCAAGGAAGTGTTTGTAACCTTGAGCCAAGCTGTAACAGCCATTATTAACAGTTTTCTAGCAAATGGAGTTGTATCTGCTACTTTTAAACATGCTGTAGTTCAGCCTCTGCTTAAAAAACCCCATCTTGACCCATCTATCCTTAGCAATTTCAGACCTATCTCCAAACTGCCTTTTATTTCAAAGCTCTTAGAGAGAGTTGTATTTCTATATCAGTATGTCTAATATTTTAGATACTTTTCAGTCGGGTTTTAGATTAATGCACAGTACGGAAAATGCACTGTTGAAGGTCAGCAATGACCTGTTGCAGGTTTTCGATACTGGTTCTTATGCGGTGTTTGTCATGTTGGATTTAAGCACTGGATTGGATACACTTGATCATAGTATTCTGTTACATTGGTTGGAAAAGGTGGAGGGTAATTAGGGTGTTGCCCTGCAGTGGTTGGCCTCTTACCTCAAAGACAGAACCTTCTCAGTGAGCACTGGAAAGTTTTCTTCTTCGACGGTTCCCCTGTTATGCGGTGTGCCTCAAGGGTCTATTTTAGGCCCTCTTCACTTTTAACTTTATACGCTCCCCTTGGGTGCCATTTTTAAGAAATATAAGATCTCCTACCACTGCTATGTTGACGATCCGATTTTATCTACCAGCTAAAACTGACAGTAGTGATTCTTTGGATGCGCTTTGCAACTGTTCTGAGGAGATTAAATGTTGGATGGCTAATAATTTTTTGCAATTAAACAAAAGCAAAAGCGAAATTCTGATTTTAGGCCCCTCCAGGTCTCCATCTGTTTTTAATTTAGGTTCTCTTTCTGTTCAACCTCATGTAAGAAATCTTGGGGTTACATTTGATTCGTCACTAAATTTTGAGAAACAAATCAGTACAGTGGTAAAGGGCAGGTTCTTTCATCTGAGATTGGTTGCGAAATTAAAACAGTTTCTACCCCAGAAAGTTTTGGAGACTATAATCCATGCTCTCATAATATCACGCCTGGACTACCGTAATTCCCTATACTGTGGCCTGCCTAAAACTGCGATTTCTCACCTGCAAGTTGTCCAAAATGCTGCAGTGAGACTTGGAACAAAAAAGAAGGATCACATTTCTCCAATTTTAGTGACTTTACATTGGCTTCCTGTAAAAATTTCTGTTTTTGTGTACAAGGCTTTATCTGGTGTCACACCAAAATATATTAGTGACCTTCTGATTCCTTACTCTCCTCAAAGAGCACTTAGGTCGAGTAATCAGCTTCTCTTAACTGTCCCACATTGTCGCTGTAAAACTGAGGGTGGTCGGGCCTTCTCTGCTGCAGCAGAGAAGGAACAGTCTGCCCGTAAATGCTCGACGTTTTGTTGTACAGCACTTTGGAGCAACTCTGTTGCTTTTAAATGTGCTATAGAAATAAATTTTGACTTGATTTTGAAATATATATATTAATGAAAGACATGAAGATTAAGCACATGATTTACTGATTCTTATAGCAGAGTTGCAGTGTATATTATGGCAGAAGTTATTTTCAGAAATAATAATAGAAATAAATTTCCACTGTTGAACACACTAACCGTCTCCTGTGCTCCTCATGTGTCTCTGCTGCAGAAGGTCTGGAAGGCCCTGAAACATAAATATAACACAGTCAGATATGAGATGAAGGGGGATGTTGCTGTGGAGGAGCAGAAGCAGTCGGTACCTGGCTCAGGTTTGGCACTCTCTGGTTTGGGTGAAGCTGGTTTCTCTGGAGAAGATCCCGACTCCCTCATCCGCTGAAGAACATCACCGGACAGCTGAGAGCACACATAAAAATATCATAAATGATGCTCTAATCTAAATATCCCTTTAAAATACAATTGTGTTTATTTACAAAAGTGTAGAAACTTTTTTTTTTTCACTCAAGTATGCTTTTGGCTAAATACTGTTATTTTATTAAGTAAATACTTAGTATGTTACAATTTTGACTTTTTATGTCATGACGATTTACCAAAAAATTTTTTTTTTATCTTGTGTCAGAAATGGGCTTCCATACAATTGGCTCTGTGTTTGTTAAAACAAATGCAAACCACTTTTCTAAATCTAAATAAGTGACATTATCTGAAAGATATTTGTTATTTCACTACTACATAGCTGATCTGTTGTGAAGAAACACACACACACACACACACACACCTCACTGTTCACAGATCAGTCTTATCTCACTGTTTTGTATCTTTGACCTTGTGTGAGAGCAGATAAAATTACTGTAGGTTTCTATTTCACAGTACAACTATGATATAAAAGAACTGAGGATTAACTTGAGCACAGTGCTTTAAAATTAACAGATTTCATCACTATATCACATATGAATCAATGCAGTCAATGGAACGCTAACAAATCAACTGATGCTTTCACTTTCTCAGTGCCACTAAAGTTCAGAAGAGGACAATAAGGACAGTTACAATAGTTATCTTATAAAAACACAGTTACAATAAAATATCCCATTAAAATCATATAATGGTATAATAGTATCTTGCAGGACATAATTACATTCTAAGTCTGTGCTTGTAATAATGTGTTGTGGTGTCACCTTAACTCCCTGTAGGACTGTGACATTGTCCTGTTCGTCCAGTCCGTATGACACAGATCTGCTCCTACTGTCACCGGCCCCCATCAGCCGCCAAAATCACCCCAAATACTAAGATAGCAGAAATAAATTCACCCCGATTCAGTTCAGGGTCACTGTGTCCCTCTACATGCGGATAAAATCATCGAACATCCTATTACAGTTTACCAGGCGTCATCATGTGGCCGCAATGAACCATGGGAAATGTAGTTTTTTTTTTTTTCTTTTTTTCTTTTTTCTTTTTAATTTCTATTGAAGATAGAACAAATAATAAACACAACTTAGCATAAAATAGTGCAATACAAAACATTAATTAATAGCAGGGGATCCGAAAATAATATTTTAAACATGTTAATGACTTCTTGTTTTTAACAATTTCAGAGAAGATATAAAACAATAAGAGTCGGGAAGTTGGTAGACATCACATGACGACAGTGTGTGAAGCACTTTCGATATGACGTATAAATAAAAGCACAGGTCACAGAATGGGAACTGCTTTATTCATCTGGAATGTTAAAATGTAGAAGAAACGCCTGAACGTTCTTTTATTGGTAGTATAATAAGAAAATAAGACGTCTGGTAGTTCCTGCTTATAAAAAAACGTCATTGTAAGATACGTTCCAAAATAAAAGTCCTCGGTCCTCTGAGACAGTCTATGATTCAAGACGTTACAATACTGTGACATTCAAGTATTTTTGCTGGACCTCACTGTTCACCTGAATAAAATACATCTAATGTACTGCTATATACTGATGAAATAATAATAATAAAAACCCTGATCTTTAACAAAGCTTTTTAGGGAAGAAAAAAATATAAAATATCTTTGAGATATGCTTCTACTAGTAGGCTACAAAATCAGGTGAAATAATCAGGCAGTACGAGCAGTATGACATTTTGCACTGAATTTAAGATGATATTAGTTATTTTACAGTGGCATTACAGTGCAAAAAACAACTCCAAGATTAATTTGATTTACTTAAAATCCACTGATGTGCTCAAAAAACCCCAAAGCAAAGCATCCAAACACATCTCTAAATAGATACATTTTTAATCATAAAACATTTTCTCTCTCAAATCATAATAAAAGAGCAAAGAGAAATAAGCAATAAGAAACAAGCATTTTACTCAGACCAAATTTAATTGAAGATGAATTATAGTGTTTTCCAAAAACGCTGGCATTTTGTGTGTGTGTGTGTGTGTGTGTGTATGCACCAAGAAAATGTTACGTTGTTATTAACTTGCAGGATTTTTATCAAATAAAATAAACCGGGTCAAATGCTTTCTCTCAGTATGGTCCTTTTTTCTTGCATCAGGTTCTTTCTTCCACATGGAATGATGTTATAACAAATCAGACTTGAGCCAGTTCCATTTTCACTATCAATTAAAAAAACAAAACAAAGGTCAAGTTCACAATTTAAGCTTTAACTTTTAGGCCCAAATCTAATGACAGGCTAAAATGAAATTCAACAGATCACTAAAATAAATAAAAATCAAAAGAAAACACTACAATATAGCACTGAGAAACAAATGATTTCTAGACAAACGCCCAGCATGTGAAGCAAAGTCAAGGTAGATATTAGGGTCCTTAAGCCTTCAAATTACAACACACACCAAAACTCAAAATGCCTGGTGAGCCAAATGAATCATTTTCAGTGCAAAACAACCCTAACGGTAGAAAAGAAACATCAAAAACTGAGCAGATGTTTCGCTGGCATCAGTAGCATAACTCAGAAACTAGCTAATCCAGTCTGAAATCACCTAGAGATAAGATCATATATCATTTCAGAAGAAACATATTAGGTTATGCACTTCACAAAAGTCCAATAAACTTGCTTTGAGTACACAAATGTAAAATTAAGAGCACTGTTGTTACACAAGGAATGTTGGATTCATGGAATACAAATTTTTAAATAACAGCGCTGCCTGTGAAAAGGCAGTACATGACAAACTGAACCGAGATCCGCAGCATGTCAAATGTTCGTCTGGTCATGGAGGTCATTGTTCAAGCGTGTCTCAGGCGTTCAGGGCTCTCCAGCGGTCACTGTCGATGCTGTTGATGCTGTGTGCTCCTCCGTACGGTCCCGACACCACGTCGTCCAGGTACGAGCCGGAGCCGTCGATCTGCGTGCTGGAGTACGAACCGTGATCCAGCTCCTTCCTGCCCAGTCCAGAGGATGACGTGTTGGGCAGGTGCACGTCGGAGTCTTCTGGCTCATCGATTTGTGACTTGTAGGAGAAGAGGATTTTGGGCTCGGAACTGAAGAGAAATGAGGAAGTTTGTTACATGAAGAAAAATAGCTGTCATCTTTTGCTGTGTTGAAAACCCTGTAACACCTTTGGTGTTCCGGGTCAAAAATTACCGGCCTTTTAAAAATTGCTTGTAAATCACTCATATGCTATATTATCACTAAATATTGGATTCAATATTTTTGTCAGCTTGTTTTCTTTCAATTTGGACAGGTTTTGTATTTCTTTTTGGAACTGACTGATCATAGGCCTCATTGATCTGAGCTCATGCACCTCAGTTTTTGAGTGAAAAAAAAAAAAAAGCATTATCTGTGCATAATTTTGTCAATATTCAACAAAGTATGGAACAAATTTGCACTGTTTATCACACTAGTGTGCTTTAACCAGGAAGTTTCTTTTGAAATGCTTTGATGATCTGAGGATAAAGTTCATCTCTGTGAAAAAGAAAGCCTGTAATACTCAAATAGTTTGTTTGTGTACATGAACGTACGTGTTTGTGTGTGTCTGCACGGTAGCACGAGTGTGCATGTATCCACGCATACACAGGTCCACAGCCTTTATCTTTGCAAGCACACATGTACATATGTGAAGTGTAAACATGAACATGATGAACATGCTCCTGAACACTAAATGTTTCTCTCTTTATTATCTCCCCCATTCATTTTCAAGGTATGGACATTTTTGACTAATATAAGGTCAGATCAATGAGGCTTACATTCAGTCAAATTCAAAAATAAATACAAAACCTCACCTAATTAAAAGAAAACAAGTTGACAGAATCCAATATTTGGTGATAATACAGCATAACAATAGATTTATAAGCTATTTTCTTGTAGGCCACAAGTGTAACAGTGTGTGTGTGTATGTATGTGTGTGTGTGTATGTATGTGTGTGTGTGTGTGTGTGTATGTATGTATGTGTGTGTGTGTGTGTGTATGTATGTGTGTGTATGTGTGTCTATGTATGTGTGTATGGGGGGGTGGGGGAATCCCCCCAAAACTATAAAAATAATCCAAAAAATTTTGGGAAGTAGTTATACCCTGCGTGAGTCAGTAAGTTTCTGTCCAATGCAATAACATTAACTAACATTTTCGAGAAAAAGAAAATCTCTCTTCTCTCCTCTCAGACCCAAACACAACAAAAGGGATATGAACATTGTATTAAAATAGTTTCCTTTTGGACAGGAGGTGCAAAATTTAATGTTTTTTTAAAACATACACTACTGTTCAAAAGTTTTCTTTAAGTCTTTTTTTTTTCTAAAGAAATACTTTTATTCAGCAAGGACTTAAACTGGTCAAAAGTGACAGTAAAGACATTTATAACGTTATGAAAGATTTCCATTTCAAATAAATGCCATTTGAACTTTCTATTCATCAAAGAATCTTGAAAAGAATATGAAGCAGCTCAACTGATTTCAACATTGATAATAATCAGAAATGTTTCTTGAGCAGCAAATCATCATATTAGAATGATTTCTGAAGGATCATGTGACACTGAAGACTGGAGTAATGATGCTGAAAATTCAGCTTTGATCACGGGAATAAATCACATTTTATATTTTAAATTGTAATAATATTTATAATGGTACTGTATAATAGTAATCTTTTTTAAGTATTGAGGATACATTATGGATGCTAACTATGAAGTATTGCTATACAAAAAAAACAAACAAAAAAAACAAAAAAAACAGATAATATTTAGTGGCATCCAAATAAAGATTTTGTAGATTTTTTCATACTTTTATTCTTTTAAAAGATTTGGAACAGGGAAATAATTGGTTGTTTCCGCTCCTGTTATCATAAGTCCCCTGATTTTACCGTATTTCTGGATAATTTCTGTAAAAACTATCCAAACACAAAGGATGTCCAATTGTTCATAGTTGTACAACAGAAAGTGCAAAAGCTTACATGATATGATGGTTAGCACCAGTTGCTAATGACAGTAAATGTCTGTAAAGTGGAACTTGGCGCAGTCATGTAATGGACAACAAGAATTTCCTTGATCTTTTAAAACAGAAGATTTGATTTGGCATACAGAAGCATCACAACTCATAACTTCAGGAAATCAATGACTGTTTTTGATGTATTAAAAAATAAAACTTTCTGGTATTTTAAGGAAGTTGAAAACCACCACAGCCGATTCATCTCATCTAAATACAGTTACAGTTACTCAGTTCCGCATATAGAACTAAAGCATCACAATATGACAGGAATGAGTCTGTCTAGGGGGAATGGACTGATATGTTTGTAATATCCTGTGACAGAATTAACTGAAGCAGGTGGATCTACTTACCCGAAGAATCCTTTGAGGAACGTCACGTAGATCAGAGGAGCAAAGACAGAAAAGTACAGGAATGTGGTCACGTCCACACAGCTGCCAACACACAGAGGAACAGAAACAAAGTCACCATCAAAAATACAGTGGCTGTATTCATCTGGAATCCATTTAAACCTTGACTTAAATACATTTTTAGCAATTTGTTTAAGGTAAAACAAATTAATATTATGATATAATATCAATATGTTCCAATATTATGCTTTTTGAATATTACCTTTCATGTAGTGTGTAATAAAGCTGTTTGTGAATATAAAAGGTCTGCAAAGTTTCAAAGATCAAAGTGCAGATAAATGTTATTGTCTCCCAAAAGAATGAAATGATTCTGAACAGCCTGAGTCAACAGTAATTCCAGGCTATATGTTTGTAACTAATTTGCATAATATCAGCCTATGGTCTTCATTAGCTGCTGGTGAACAACATATACTTTGCCCCGCTCTCAAACACTGTAGTTATAGCTGAGACTGGACGAGTTTGGTTCACGTTGTTCATTTTGCGAAGACGCCGTTATCTGCTGCCAAAGCAAATCCACTTTGATGAGATTGATACGGTAAAACCGACGCTATCATTACTGTTCGTATCACTGTGTAAGTGCTGAGGAAGAGCTAAAATTCAGATATGATAATGGATATTTGGGTTTCCGACACACGCTGTATGCAGTTGACCAATCACAACAGACTTGGCCATCTGACCAATCAGAGCAGAGCAGACTCTCAGAAAGGAGGGGCTTAGAGACACTGAATTCTTTATCGAACCGTTTCAGACGCTGTGAGGAAAGAGCTGATGCTGCAATGGATATTATGAGAAAGTGTTTTTGACCTTGATGCATTTGAACCTGTTGTAGGAGACTCCAAAACAAAATTAGGAACCTTTAAATTAGTTTAAGGTTTTTAGCAAATATTTTAATATTTCTATTATCTTTGTCGCATTCTCAAATCATCAGACAAACCAAAGGCATTCTCAGATTCATGCTCATTTCTCAAACTTTTCACTCATATTTTTTATATAATGATAATATAATGTTGACAAAATAATGATTTTGTATTATATTAGAAGAGAATACAAAATAAAAGCTTTTTCACTTTTGGGCTTCACTCAGATGCATTTTTCAATCTGGAGAGCAGGACATAGTGTCAAATACATGATATAAAACATAGGAAATGAGATGTATACAAAATTAAAATATTTATGGATATCGCATAAAAAAGCTGGATGGAAACACCAAGATGTGCATTAATTCTAAAAATGCACAACGCAAGAGAACATGATAGTGTTTATTGCGTTTCGTCTGCCGCTCTGAGACGCAAGTCATTTATGATGGAGGAAAAAAGAGCCACAGTTTCTTCCGACTGCAGCAACTTCCATTTTTATCACAGATATTTTGCGCCAACTTCCCAGGAAATGACGATTTTGTTCTCTTGAACACATGGGATGGACACAATGCTTTATTTACGAATGTTTTATGCAATATTCCAATTTTGCGCGCAAGTTAAATTTGCTGAATTTGCTAAATTTAAAACTGTGGATGGAAACATAGCTAATGACACTTCTCTGTTAATTGGACTGCTAAAAAGTAAAAACATAATATGTTTGACAAAGACATGAATTCTCACCACAGGCCTTCGATGATGTCAGCGCAGAGCAGCGCACTTCCCAAACCCTGGACCAGATTCAACACGGACAGGATCGCAGCATACACATAAAAACTCCTCTTAGCTGCGGCGCGAGAATGAGAAACACATTCACATCATCATCTGAATGATCTGCCATTCCTACACGTCAAACACTGAACACACGTGACCAGAGGCATTTACTCACATGGTAATGAGATTCTCTCTCTGATTGGAGTTTTAGGTAGAATGACTATTAAGGAATACACCTAAAACAGATTTTAATGAAGAATAAAATTAATAACTGAATATATAAACTCAAAATGGATTCAAAAGAAAGGATAAGTACTTAATTAGGTACCAGGAAAAAGAAACAGGAGCTGGCCAGCCAGAAGTGCCGCCCACCGTGGCCGTAGATGTTGAAGTCTTTGGCGGAGAGGTGTTTGTCTGGGAAACGAATCTCCAGAGTCCCCTGAAAGAGCAAGAGATGTTGTATTAAAGCAATAAATAACCCACAGGACTTACAAACAGCTTTATTACACACTACACGAAAGGTCAAATCCAAAAAAGCATAATAGGGGGCACTTTAAAGATACACCTTCACTAAAGAGTTTTTGGTGCAATAAATGGCTCTGTAAACACACCTGTGTGATGGAGTACGCCAGAGACAGGACTGCAGTGATGGCCAACACACGCTTGATGCTAGACTTGCTCTCCAGATGGCCTGAACAAACACAATCATAACACACGCCACTTTAACAGGAAGTGCAGCACATACAAAAAAAACCTTCATTTGAATAGGCTCTCACTGCACAATAAGGGTGTATTCACACCAGGAAAGTCCAAGTGCGATTGCTGTATTCACACCTGCCCAAAAGATCCGCACCAAGGGGGAAACAAACTCGAGTTTGATTCAATCGAACCAAACAAGACAGGTGTGAATACACCCTAAGTTACAATCCAACATAACATAGAAATGTCTTAAAATCACTGTCACTCACTTTAAAAAGTAGATTTTTATGAAAAACAGATATGAGATCCCAAAATACACATGTATAAAGCAGGAACATACCAAAAGCCAATCCGAGTATGATGACGCTGAGCTCAATAGCTAATAAAAAGAACCTTGTAATTTCCCAAAGCACCTGTAAACACACAAATACATTAATTACAAATTACCAATGGATTTTCATCACAATTACACTACAGCCATCTTAATGTGTTCATTACATTGCCATCAAACCAGATACACCTGCAAGTCAACATGAAATTTAAGACTATATTTACTTTCTTAATTCATGTTCCTGATCTGATTGTGAATGATTCATTAGTCACATTATTCTAAAGATATAAATGTTTGTCATCATAATGTAATAATTTGTTCCATCTCAACTTTCTGTTTCAGCTCACTTGTCATATAAACACCATCCAGTTTCACAGTCTAATCAGTTTAGGATGGATAAAATCAAGCCCTAGCCTACATTTCTTCTGTCAACCTTTTCTCACTGACTATACATTTCACTAAGTACACTACTGTTCAAAAGTTTGGGGTTGATAAGATTTTGTAATGTTTTTTTTTAAATAAGTCTCTTCTGCTCACCAAGGCTGCATTTATTTGATCAAAAATACAGTAAAAACAGCGAAATATTATTACAATTTATTGAATTTATTGTAAAATGTAATTTATTCCTGTGACCAAAGCTGAATTTTCAGCATCATTACTCCAGTCGTCAGTGTCACATGATCCTTCAGAATCATTCTAACATGCTGATTTGCTGCTCAAGAAACATTTATGATTATTATCAATGTTGAAAACAATTGTGCTGCTTAATATACTTTTGTGGAAACCATGTTACATTTTTTTTCCTGGATTCTCTGATGAATAGGAACTAGAACAGCATTTATTTGAAATTCTTTTATAACAATGTAAATGTCTTCACTGTCATTTTCTATCAATTTAATGTATCCTCCTGAATAAACGTATTAATCTCTCACTGTATTAAGAATCTTTGTGACCCCAAACTTTTGAACGGTAGTGTGTCAAATACATTAAACAAAGCAAACTTGATAGGTCTAGAGCTGAATATAATGAAATCACAATATCATAGCTTAGATAACAGGAAAAAATAAAGGCATTTATTTTGAAGACATGTTTCAGGCCCAACACTTCTTTTCATGTCAACAAATTTCTTCTTAAGTTGTATGCAGCTCCATAAATAATTAAAGATTGACCGAAATCAATATGAATTAATCATTAAGATAGTTCTGTGTGATTGTTTGTGTTTTTACCTTATCTATGAGTGTGGCAGAGCTAGATGTGCTGACGGTCATGGAGACTACGGCACGTGTGATGCCTACAGCTGCCACCACAAACACCTGAACGGCACAAGAGAAAGAGCCTGTTACCACATACCAAACCTGAAAGTACAATCATTCAAACGCTGCAGGACGGTGCACAAACTTAACTTTAAAGGGATAGTTCACCCAAAAAATTTAATTATGCCATCATTTACTCACCCTCATGTTATTCCAAACTCATAAGAATTTCATTCATCTTCAGAACACAAATGAAGAAATATTTAATGGAATCAGAGAGATTTCTGTCCCTCCACTGAAAGTCCATTCACCCAAAACTCTTCAAAACATTCATTAAGAGATCATAAAGAACCGAGTGGTTTAATCCAAGTCTTCATATTAGAGATGCGCAGCTATATCGGCCAATTTTTGATCAATTTAAAACCATCAGCATATCGGTTATAGCATGAAAAATGCCAATATAACAAACCGATGGTTTATTAATTAAATGCGTGAAGGCAGTGAGTTGAATAATCCAACGTTTTTGCTCTGGGTAATAATTAAATACTTGCTAAAACAAAATAAAATCGGTACAAAATACAGCAAGGCTCGACAATAAGGACGGACTGCCCAGTATCAGCGTGAACGGCGCTCGGGACAATTGACGGAACTGTCCCAATCATGCCAGTTCTGCATCTTCATGAAAGTTTATCCTTTGCACGTGTTTTTAAGCCTTACGATTTTAAATATTCAAGCACAAGAAGATGTGAAAGATAACTAAATTTGGTACTCGCTGTGTGAGAAGTTTTGTGCACACACATCCAAAGCGCGCGCCTGGAAAGCACCGTTTTAAACAGCGTGCAAATACTGAATTGAGTTCCCTTTCACTTCTTATAATTCACACAAAATGATATCAAAATGCCCGTCTTGGTGAGTATCCTTGTAAACATAGTACGTTATGTCTTAAATGAACATAAACAGTTGAGAAATAAAATGCATATGCAACAGTATATTGGATCTGTGCAGCTCTTAAATTGTTAATCTTAAGAGCTTAGTGTTAAAGCTCTTAGAGGATTAATCTTTATTTAATTTATACAATGAAGAATATATTTTACATTTCATTACTGTATTCCTGTACATGAAAACTACTGTTAGACCTAACTGAAAAATACTGTTTATTTCATATGCATCTGTTGTATTTACGTATTTATGTTGACCTGTTAAATGTTAAATAGTTCCAATCCATGATCAGTAGAAATTATTTAATAATGCAGCAATAAACTAGCTAGTATACCTTAATCCATGCGTTTTTGAACTTTACTAATTTAAAACATGTTCAAAACACTAATATATTTTAAAGTTCAAATAAGAGAACAAGTGACAAATATCGGTATCGGAATCGGCCAACAGTAGTTTGTTAAATCGGTATCGTATGGGCCAAAAAAATCCTAACTGTGCATCCCTAGTTAATATGGATTTATTGTACCATCTCTATGAACATTTTGAAGAGATTTGGGGGAATAGATATCTTCATTTATATCTATATATCAATATATCTTCATTTGTGTTCTGAAGATTAACAAAAGTCTTATGCGTATATAACGACATGAGGGTGGGTAAAGGATGACAGAACTTTCATTTTTGGGTGAACTATCCCTTTAAGATTTAGTGCTAGAGGTTTCACAGAAACTGAAGAAAATCCCACAGAATTCAAACACTGCAGTTTCAGGTCATGCGAGATGTTTTGCTGCTTACCAGTATGTAAAACGCCACGAATATGGGGCTGGAGGTCAGACGGATCTTAGCGCGAGCAGAAGGAAGCTTCCACATCAGGAAAATGAGGAAAGCTACGTTTGGGATGAGCAGCATCAGATCCCAGAAACGAACCCTGTCAGACAAACAGAGACAAATTTTTACGATCTCGCCCTAAACAGAAGCTTTACTGCTGTGAGAGAGTGTGAAGACAGTGTTCATTAAACACGTTTAGATAAAACAGCACAGAAAACAGAAATTTATTACTACAATACTAGACCACACACACACACAAAACACACACAAGCACATCAAAAACAGGATTTTCAACTTTGATGCTGTGATGGAAAATACCTATTTACCCAATACCCACACATTCACCTCTTGGGAACCAGAAAGAAAGGTTTTAGTGTTTAGATTTTCTTTTTTTTTGTACTTCATTATATCCTTTGAATATTTTAATGTGTCTCTCTGTAGAAGACATTGGGTGTTGTAAGTGATGTCTTTGATTAACAAATATATTTTAGGTTTCAGACTAATTTTCCTCTTTAACTTGTTCTCTGTAACATTCATAAAAATAAAAAGATATGTATAAAATTGTTAAAATGTTTATAATAGCAATACCTGCAGTCAATGAAGTTTAATTTTAAGCTGAAACTTACAATAAACATAACACTTTAGTATAGGGAACACATATAAACTATTAACTACGACTTTTCCCTCAATAAACTCCTAATTTACTGCTTATTAATAGTTAGTAAGATAATTGTTAAGTTTAGGTATTGGGTAGGATTAAGAATGTAGAATAAGGTCATGCAGAATAAGTCATTAATATGTGCTTAATATTCTATTAATATGCATGCTAATAAGTAACTAGTTAAAAGACCCAAAAATAAAGTGTTACCTTAGATTTTTATTAATTTTTAAAGAAATTCATAGCTTTTTTCAACAAAAAACACATTAAATTGATCTAAAGTGACAATAAAGACGTTTATAATTTTACAAAAGATTATTTTTTTCAAATAAATGCTGTTCTTTGAACTTTCTATTCATCAAAGGATAATATATTTATTACAAAAATATGAAGCAGCACAACTTTTTTCAACATTGATAATAATCAGAAATGTTTCTTGATCAGCAAATCAGCATCTTTGCATCACAGGAATAAATTGCATTTTACAATATATGCAATAGAAACAGTTCTTTGAGATTGTAATAATATTTCACAAATATTAGTTTTTCTTTAGAAAACATTAAGAAATCTTGCCGACCCCAATCTTTTAAACATTAATGTAATACAAAACAGTACTGTTATAAAGAAAATATTATCTTGTTAAAGTTTCATAGGAATATTATTCATTTTTGTGTGCACTATTCACTTGTAGTGTAAAAAAAGTCCTGATGTCCCTTACAGAAATTCTCTGCTTAAAAAAACTCACTTTAAAAACTGTTTTGCTGACAAGAAATTACTCAGATATAATAGGAAATTTCAAACAATAGACCTACTGTTTTACTTTCTATTCAATTTGCTGATATGTAATTTTAATAAACAAGTAGAGGAAGTTGTCTTCGCTGATTGAGCAAACATCTGTAGTCTCTGAAGAGCCTTTTTAAGACACTTAAAACTAGGCTGAGCTCAGAGAGACATTCCCTAACACAAATATCCTCAAAGGAAAACAAAACTAAACATCCCAGGAGAATCAGAAGGGACTTTTAATAAAAATACAGAGGACAGTCCCATTTGATAGAGACATACTGGCACAGAAACGAAAGCAGAATTGAAAGCTCGTGTTGTAAATAGCCTCCACATCTAAAATCACATTTCACGCGCCTCACAAGCGTCTACTGTCAGATCCGACACAAGACCAACTGTATCTAAGAGAAAACTGAGCTTAGAAACTACATTCTTCAGGCATTCAAACACGGCAAAATGCTCAGACCAAAAATACAGTCAGTTTCACAACATATTTAACATAACTAGATAAAACGCATGCACTACACGGAAATAGAGTACATAGGCTAGATAAAGAAATTAGGAAGTATGCTTATATGCAAATAAGACTACATGATTTCAGACAATCAAAGAAAAGCCAAAGCAAAGAAAAAACTACAGATATTTTTTCTGCAAATATAACACCCTTGCATGAATGTGCACTGACATATAAAAGCACCATATCAAAGGACATACGTGTCCTGCAGACGGCCGTACCTAGACTGCCCGATGTCCTCATACAGGATCTGAAGACACTTGTGTGGTTTGGTGATGTTGATCTCACGGTCAGGGTTGAACTGAGAGCTGTTGTCCGCAGTGGGAAACACACTGGTGTTGCCATAATGGACCAAATTTGGCACATCAGTCACAGTCTCCAGCATTCTGGATTAAACCTCTGCAAGACACACAACTACTTCAATTTACACTCATTACACATATAATACATATTCATACACAAACCATTTATTTGCATGTAAAGCACATATTTAGGAGTTATTGACAATAAAATGCACAAGATTAGATTCACAACTGTGTCGAAACACAATCATTTCACGTAAAAAGAACTTAAACTTAAAATACTTTCGAAAATTCAAAATGTTGCCTTGGCAAGTACTAAAATCACTAAAACTGAAATAAAAATAAAGCTAAATAGAAATATTTTTTTACAAAACACATAAAATCCCTAAACTTAATCTAAAGTTAAAATGAAAACTGAAAATATATATATAAAAAAAAAAAAAAAAAAAAAATCACACTAATCACAATATTAATAAATACTATAATTGTGTATAAATACAAACAAAATAACACTGCCCCACTTTAGATAATTTAATGACTGGATGACTGTTCGTCGCCCCTTAAATATTCATTTTCATTTTCATTTATTTTTAAAAATATTATATTTCGAAGAGATCAGAATGTTTCGAATGTAACAAAGTTCTTCCGCTGGAATGTGTTTGTGTATTTAAAGATATATGACGTTACATAACAGCTCACAGTCTGTGTGAGAAAACACAACATATACTGATCCAAACACAAATTCAAAGCTTCAATGAACTAGAATATTCCTGTATGTGTATTGCACGAATGTGATATGTTTATATTGTAATGTATCATATAACACAATTCACACAGACCGCAATGATACATATCAGCTGATAAACCTCATAAACACAGCTCACCTTTAAGTGATGATGATCTCAGATCAGAGGCTGGTGTGCTTCAGCATTAACGTGATCATAGGTTATTATTTGAGGCATAATAACTTTAGTCGGTGTGTCGGTTGTTTGTTGTTTACAGGCGGAACGAAACTGATGCGTCAGCCGCGATTCGTTTGTCAGATAAAAGTCGGCGTGAATGCGTTGTCGTATCAAAGATGGCCGCCATCGATGCGACACTTCACAATAAAAGACTCAAGACAAACAATAAATGCATACAGTGTGTGTATAAAATTAACTACTTTCATAGGTTTTGTTTTATTTTATTTTATTTCAGTTTACTTTAGATCCTCCTGACATCCAGCTATGGAGTTTTGTAGTCTGTAGACGACATTATATTTTAGCGAATTTCTCTGAGACCTTACATGTCACCGTTTTGTCTGGCTGTCCTGTTAAGAGCACATTCAGGGCTTTTCAGAGATACCAAATGTTTGGAAGTTTTACCATGACCAGTCCCTCTCCTTTGTCTTTAAATATGGCTGACATTAATTTAGTGAACAAATTTAACACCCTTAAGGAAATATGATAATATTTTGTTAATATCATTTAGCCTACATCTGACTCATTTTCAAATTGTTTGTCATAAATCAACATATCAGGAAAAATGTTATGGGGTTTCAAATCAAAATACGACTGTGTTACGAAACAGGACATAGATTTAATATATGTCCACTGTAGTGGACACCAGGACTTAAAGCATGTTAATGAGGCATTTTGGGAGACACAACAAGTGAATAGGGAAATAAATTATATATCCTATGAAATATGAGATGATATTATAAAAATCTTGCCAATTATTACTCCCATTATTACACTTCTTTTTTCATTAGATGTTGCTCCAAGAACACATTAATATGCAAATTACATACAGCATGTAGATACATTGTATATAATGGGAAAAAATCCCATTTATGGCTGTTTTACACACATATTGCATAAAGCAAATGGTATATCAAATCATTCTGTTATATCTTTCATAACATAGTTGAGAATCATCTTTATACAAAGTTTGGCATAAAAAATCCTGTAACCTTATTGATTGGTGATTAAAAAAATCCAATTTTTTGACCTTTCATGTCTATTTATGTCTTTTTATTTTTTTAAAAACTGCATCCTGGTGTCCACTACAGTGGACATAGCATAACATATGAATAAAATATCATTTTTCAAAAATGTTATTTTTCCATTTCTTATGCTCCAAACAATGTAATGACATAAAAAATACAAAATTCACAAAACTTTTTTTTTTCTGGTAGTCAGGAGGATATTGCACTAATAATATATTGTTTAATGTGTTCATATTTGATTTGCATTTGT
This sequence comes from Ctenopharyngodon idella, assembly GCF_019924925.1. Taxonomy (NCBI): domain Eukaryota; kingdom Metazoa; phylum Chordata; class Actinopteri; order Cypriniformes; family Xenocyprididae; genus Ctenopharyngodon; species Ctenopharyngodon idella. The sequence goes on from NC_067225.1 coordinate 2,784,523, forward strand.
TATATATTATTTAAATCTTATTAATTAACTCTATTCTTTATCAGTACTAATATATAATTAATAATAGTAATAAATTTTTTTGATGATAATAAAACACGCTAAAATTGAAATTTATTTACATACTACATATAAATATACTAGCTATAACTATATATATATATATATATATATATATACAGGTGCTGGTCATATAATTAGAATATCGTAAAAAAGTTCTTTTTTTTATTGTAAATTATTTAAAAAAATGAAACTTTCATATATTCTAGATTCCCTACATGTAAAGTAAAACATTTCAAAAGGTTTTTTTTTTTAATTTGTTGATTAGAGCGTACAGCTAATGAAAGTCCAAAATCCAGTATCTCAAAATATTAGAATATTTACATTTGAGTTTCATTAAATGACCATCCCTACAGTATAAATTCCGGGTATCTTTTGTTCTTTGAAACCACACTAATGGGGAAGACTGCTGACTTGGCAATGGTCCAGGAGACAATCATTGACACCCTCCACAAAGAGAGTAAGTCACAGAAGGTCATTACTGAATGGGGTGGCTGTTTACAGAGTGATGTATCAAAGCATATTAAATGCAAAGTTGACTGGAAGGAAGAAATTGGGTAGGCAAAGGTGCACAAGCAACAGGGATGACCACAAGCTTGAGAATACTGTCAAGTAAAGCCGATTCAAACACTTGGGAGAGCTTCACAATGAGTAGAATGAAGCCGGAGTCAGCGCATCAAGAGTCACCACACTCAGACATCTTCAGGAAAAGGACTACCAAGCCACTTCTGAACCAGAGACAACGTCAGAAGCATCTTACCTGAGCTAAGGAGAAAAAGAACTGGACAGTGAACAGTGGTCGAAAGTCCTCTTTTCAGATAAAAGAAAATTTTGCATTTCATGTTGAAATCATGGTCCCAGAGTCTGAAGGAAGACTGGAGAGGCACAGAATCCAAGCTGCTTGAAGTCTAGTGTGAAGTTTCTGAAGTCAATAATGATTTGGGGGGGCCGTGACGTCTGCTGGTGTTGGTCCATTGTGTTTTATCAAGTGCAAAGTCAATGCAGCCATCTTCCAGGAGATTTTGGAGCACTTTATGCTTCCATCTGCTGACAAGCTTTATGGAGATGCTGATTTCCTTTTCCAGCAGGACTTTAGCACCTGCCCACAGTGCAAAAACCACTTCCAAGTGGTTTGCTGACCATGATATTACTGTGCTTTATTGGCCAGCCAATATGCCTGACCTGAATCTATGGGATATTTTCAAGAGAAAGATGAGAAACAGTCGATCCAACAATATACAGATGATCTGAAGGCTCAATAGTGCCTCAGTAGTGCCACAGGCTGATCACTTCCATGCCACACTTCACTGATGCAGTAATTTGTGCTAGGAGCAAGTCATTTGCTGTAATATGTCCTGCCGATCAAGTATTGAGTGCACAAAAGAACATACTTTAAAGAACTTGAACTTTTCTGTTTTGCAAATCCATTTTTTGATTGATCTTAGGAAATATTCTAATATTTTGAAATACTGGATTTTGGACTTTCATGAGCTGTACGCTCTAATCATCAAAATTAAAAAAAAAAACTTTTGAAATGTTTTACTTTACATGTAGGGAATCTAGAATATATGAAAGTTTCATTTTTAAAAATAATTTATAATAAAAAAATGAACTTTTTGATGATATTCTAATTATATGACCAGCACCTGTATAAACTACAGAGATCCCTATCTGAGCGACACTTCAAAATAAAAGACTAACCGTCTTTCCGAAGTCGATGGTCGCCGTGAAGGCAACACTTCAAAATAAAAGATAAAATAATCTTTGGGGTTTTAAAAAGACAATAGGCAAATAACTAGAAAAATGTAGATGCTACTGTTTATTTAAATGTAGACAGAACAAAAGTATTAATACACATGTTAAAAGAAAAGCACAGCAAAGAAACAGAAACAGAATTAGATTTTTTTTTTTTTTTTTTTTTAAATGACAAGCAAATGTAATGCAGGCTTGTATTAATGTCACATGCTCAAACGCAACATCACATGAGTCAAGAAACACCACATTTTGATTAAATTAAATATTGAAAGCAGAATGCACGTGACAATTAATGTGCAGCAAGATGCATTCAGTGCATAAGAGGTGAACATTAATGACGTATTGCATCATAACTTCATCAGAAAAGGGCAAATATGGATAAGCTGCAAAAAATATATTTGACAACTAGTGGCACAAGGTGAAAGCAGTGCAGAAACAAGTGGTTTACTCTAATGGCCATTTAAATAATCTCCCAATACACCTCTGTAATGGAGTGCATTAAACTTTAACCGTCTGCAATAATTCCATTGTAAGGTGTAGTACAGCATTTGTATGAAATAGCTAGTTGACTGTTATATGTGCTTTGGGCTGACCAGACATCATCCTTACAGCCAGATACACCGGGTGCGTAAAGCTGACTTTAAAAGTATGCAGATGAGTTTTATCCCCACTCACATCACTAATGCTGTAAAACGCTAAAGTGCCAGTGCTGAAGCTGAGGTGTATCTCCATTCTCTTCAGAGATGGCGTACGTCTAAGTGGTGTGTCCTTTCCTTTTTCGTACGCCCTCAGAAGGTTATCACAGTACATGAGGCACCAGGATCCAGCACTGCTCTCCAGACCGCTACCAGAACCGGATCGGGGAAGTTCACCGTAGCACACGGCCATAACCCAAGGACAACCCTCAGCCTGAAAGGTCCAAAGATGTTCTCCTTGGACGAAGCTCTGGGAGCTTAAAGCTTGGAAAAAACTGGTAAACCTCTGAGAACTGGCCGAATACGGCTGTTTGGCAACGCTAAAAGACACAGTTTTAAGGTCTTCCGACAAAACCAGATTGGGATGGATGGTATCGGGGTTAAATGTCACCTCAGATGGGTTGAGAACAACGCGTAGAGCCCGCTGAGCGGATCCAAGTCCAAGACGGAGTTGGTTATTTTGGTGCTCGATTTTCTCACAGACTTTTTTCAAATTGCTGGATAATTCCAGATCGCTCGTAAAGTCCCGCAGAGGCTCCACGGTCAAGCTGGAAACTTGGCTCTCGACATCTCGGACTCCATCACTGAAACACGGGTCTTCAGTCTCGCCCATTAATGCGTTGACCCGAAGTTCAGCCGATCTCAGCTGCTTCTGGAGGTCTGATAGCATCTGCACTCTTTTCCCAACAGCATCTTCTCTGGGCTTCAGTTCAACCTCCAGAAGTTTCATTCCAGTCTTTCTGTAGGTCTCCAGTAGCTCTGCCATCTCCTGTAGAACGCTGCTCACATCTTTCCTCAGATCAGCATGTGTCGCTTTGATCGCAGCCTCTCTGGCCGTTTCTTTATTGACCAGATCATCTACTACAGCAAGCTTTTCTTGAAGACTAGTTATAATTGGACTTAATATAGACCTCCGTCCATTGGCTTCCGTCCCCTCAAGAGAGATTTTCCCACAATCTGTTGACGTGGACTCATCAGTGTCTTCTGAAGATGGTTCATCATTGATCATCTTGTCCTCTGCACTGGAGTGAAGCTCACCACTGGCACTGTTGGCCTTGTAGTTCTCAACTATTTGTTTCAGTTTGACATTTCTCGGTAGGGACTCTGGGCTGAGATGTTCCTGTCCACATACTGGGCAACAAAGTTCTTGAGCAGATCCAGAAGTTTTATCCCTATCAGATGTTTCCAGGCAAACCAGGCAGAAACTGTGAGCGCAAGGAAGAGTGACCGGGTCGAGGAAGAGATGGAGACAGATGGGACAGGTGAGCTCTGACTCCAAACAGCCCTCTGAATATAAGTCTGCCATTATGATTATCTCTGTGTAATACAGAAAGAGAAAACATATAGTTAGCCTACATATATGGTCATTTGGCTTCATGCTAATAGATATGTGACAAAATGTCTCCCTTCATGAAAATAAAATTTTAATTAAAATTTCAAAATATAAGTACATCTGACATTCCATGATGAATTACGTGTAGCTATTTATTTTTACTATCAATTATGAACTTTCTCAATGTATCTTAATTTCATCATGGAATTTTGAAACAAATTTATAAAAATAGGCTTCCCTATAAGTGTTTAATAGCAGATAAGAATCTCATTAAATGGTCACACTTCAGTTTAGAGTCAAATTCTCACTATTAACTAACTATTAAATATGACTTTTGCCTCAATAAACTGAGAATTGGACCCCAAACTAAAGTGTTACCCATTAAATTAATAACTATTTTGTTGAAATCAAATAAAACAGCATCTAGCATTTTGCTAACAACCACTTTAAGTTAATAAGACGTTATTTGCTGAATGTTGAAAACATCCAGTTTTTAAAATGATTTAAAAACGTTTTTTAGTTGTAATGCAAATGGTAAGAGAACATTCAATTTTATCATTCTGCAAACATTATGGGAATGCTATTTTTGAATGTTCTCTGAACGTTCTGAATCAAGAAGTAAAATTTAAAAAAGTTACACAAACTTCATAAGGTTTCAGTAAAACGTTTCATGAATGATAACGTTTTTATGTTAACGTTTTGAGAACATTATTAAAGAACAGATAACCAGGAACAAACGTACTATTAACATTAGTGGAAGAACATTTGTCCATAACTTTAAGAGAATCTTGCCAGAACAGAACGTTTAGCAAAAGCTCTGAGAAGCTGGGATATAATTTGTGGTCAGATTGCCGAAGCTAAAATAAAGCGACAGGACGCCAACTAGCGGCGAATGGCGCGACCTGCAGCCATGAGCTCGCTGACAGACAGTGTGAACGAGGCTAGACTTTGACACCTTCCTCCAACAAATTTGTGGCCGTCAACCACTAAGACACACCACTCACTTTCATATCCTAAAACTCGCCATGCTGTTTATCGCGTGTAGTATAAGGGTAGAAACCCTTTCACAAAGACGTGGCCGCTTTTAGTTGTTTATGTTCAGCCATTTTTTCCAACATAAATTAGAAACGTGCATGTCTTACCTAGAACGCACACAGATGCAGATGCAGATGCACGTCGAACTGTGTGTATACAATCATCATAGCAACACAATATTATGTTTTCGTTTACATCAAGCCAAACGCGACGCACTCCCGTTAACGCCTGCAGTAGTAATCGATGCAGTTTCGTTTCCCTGCCGTTACCGTCGCACCGCCTACATCATCGCTCGTGTGTTACTGTATAACCCACAGAGATTACTACATAGACTCGATTAATTTATGGGTTTATGTCACAGTATTTCTACTTATATTTCTTTAAGGTTAATATGCTGCACATACCTGCATTTTCCTCTTAAATTTCCTCCTGATATTGAAAACGTGCTGTTTGCTACGTAAACCAAGTTACTGTTCATACAGACAGTGAGTGTATCGTTAAGAGGTGAAGGAGTGCCTGTGATCTGCATTTACAGCCATACACACCTTTATTTAGTCAAACTGCTGCAGCAGCTCAATCGTGTTTACTTAAGCATTTACTCCACACATCCGAGGTAACAACAAAACACTAATATGACGTAATTGGAGTTTACAGAAGTTGTCTTTGACCTGTTTTATCACGCTATATAAAAAAGAAGCACATCAATACCTTCCTTCATCTTTTGCTGATTTTATTTCTTTTTATATTTTGAACCACACCAGAAAAAAAAAAAAAAAAAGATAAAACTACAACAACCTCCATTAACAAATAAAAGTTCCCATTTGACAAAAATATTACTGATGTGGACAAGAACCGGATAAAAATAAGGTAGCTACATAATATAACCAATTTTTTTTATTAATTATAATAGATTGTTAAATATGTTTTTACACAGTAATAAAAATATAAAGATAAATAAATATATTTTGGCCAGCCAGGTAGTATCAACCTAAACATTTTTTATTTTTATTTTTTTTTGTCAAACGGGAACTTTTATTATATATATATATATATATATATATATATATATATATAAGTTTTTGGTTGATGTTTCCCTCTTTATAACCGGAGTTCAAAGTTTGGAATCATTCCTTATCCTTCCTATACAGAATGCAAAATTACATTTTTTGGTGTCACAGATCTTAGTTCTTAAAATCAGCATGTCAAAGGTGTCTAAATGCTAAACTATTTTCCAGCATGGATTCATGCATTCTTTGCACGTTACGTTTAACCACAATATTAGGATTTGAACTAATGAATGAGCAAGTAAGGCTTACTTTGGGAAACACCACTAACAGTCAAGTGAATTTTCAAGTGTCACTCAGTGATGTTTTTATTTTCAATGTGTTTTTTTAAATACAATAAATGGAAGCCAAATACATATAGATTGTCTTTGCTCAATTTGAAAGCTCAAAATAAATAGAAATACAATTTAGTTGTATAAAGTATTTGCCAATAAAACAAATTCACACTCTTACAGTAACCACTCAAATAAAGCATTTGTATAAAAAAAAAATAATTAAAAAATACAAATAAAAATCCGTCATAGGCCATTATTTGGCGGAGAAGTTGAAATGAACATACATTCATGAGAATCCCAGCTCAGTATTATAGTAATAGTGAAGGCACACAGAGGCTTTAACACAGATTCTTGAGTTTTGTTTCCATCTGTGGGGTCAAAAAACATTTCTGATAAAGAAAAGATGCTCAATATAGTGTTATCGCATTACAGTTGCATGTGTCATGCTGTGTTTGTGTAGATTCACAGGCTTGCTTGTGTGTGTGTGTGTGTGTGTACATCTCCAGTTTAAATGCTACAGCAGGTTTCCCTGTAAATGCACAGACACATTAAGCTCTATATAAAGAAGAAATATTGAGAAAGAGGTATAACTGATTGACATTGAGAGATGATTGGTGTGGAGTTAAACCAGACGGATGATGCGTCTAGATCAGATCAGCGAGGTCCAGCGGAGGCAACGGCTCCCTCCAGAATGAGAAATGGCTGAACTCAGGACAGTCGAAGGATGTGGTTGGATCTTTACAGATGAAGGGGAAGAAGTGATCCACCAGCTCGCTGAGATGAGAGTAGCTGAAACACACACACACACACACACACACACACACACACACACAATGCCAGTCAAAATGATTTTTTTTATTTGTGAATATTATCAATGAAAATAGAAGTAAGTGTGTGTGTGTGTGTGTGTGTGTGTGTGAGATGTAACTTACGAGGACTTGTTTGCTTTGGTCTTTTCTTGTATTAGTTCTCCTTTCGGGTTGACAGTGAATATGTGAGTCTCGGGCACACCAACCTCCTTATATGCATATGCATCCTAGACACAGAAACAAAATATGGTCAGACTTTTCCATAATTCCTTGGAAATGCATGTTTGTAATATTGCAGAAACCCTCACATTAGTTCTGTTGCCGAATGCAGCATAGAAGGGATGTCTGATGGGACTGAACAGATCTCTGATATCAGTGAGACAGGCGATCTTAAACACCTCTGGCTTCTTCTCAATCACCTCTCTGAAAAACACACACAAAGAATTACATTAACAGTAGTCTCAGCCTCGGTATCATTTGTGCAGTTATCTGTAAAGTGGACTTTAAGGTTCTGGCTACATGAGATTAAATTAAAGTCACCATGAAATCAAAATTGACAATTCTAATTTTTTTATGTAATGTTGCACTATTTATCCATGCACGTCATTATTTCTTTAAATTCATGTGCCTCGTAATCTTGAATCAGAATAACTTCCCCTCCCTCTTGCAGCGACATCTCTTCTCTTCTCTGATAATGAGGGCGGGGCAACCTGTCACATGAGATCCACCAATAGCAAACCACAACCATCCAATCAATTCCTCATGGACAAAATCAAGCCCCACCCTACATTTGTTCTTGTTCCAGAAGCCGTTTCACTCAGATTTACGTCATAATAGGGAAGAAAAGACAAGCTCATCTTCAATTTCATGGCGACTTTAACAGTAACACAGCCCACTTTTCTATGTGCTCACCTGTGTAATGCAGAAAACAGGCTGCTGGGAGCCAGTAGCACTGGTCCTTTGGGTAGGACAGTTCCTCTATCATTGACCCACTGTAAGTAACCCTTAGTGATGTCTGCCATGCCTATAGCTCGAGCCGAACAGTACAGGAACTTATAACCATTCCTGCAAGAGAAAAACAAAATCATAAATTATTGTTAAATACACCAGCATTCAAAAGCTTGAGGTCGGTAAGATTTTTAAAATGTTTTTAAAGTCTCTTCTGCTCACTAAGGCTGCATTTATTTGATCTAAGTATTGAAATATTATTACAATCTAAAATAGCTGTTTTCTATGTAAAACAGTTGTGCTGCTTCATATTTTGTGGAAACCTAGCATTTATTTGAAATAGAAATCTTTTGTAACCTTATAATTGTATTTACTTTTGATTAATTTAATGCATCCTTGCTGAATAAAAGTATTAATTGGGCTGTCAATATATCAATTACATAAATAAATGAATGCATCTCACACCATGCATTTTAAAAAAACAGCTAAACAGGGCAGACCAGAACAGCAGTGTTTTTAAAACTGTTCATGCTCATGGAATAATGGAAGTGAGATGTGATATTGCAAAGCAAATTGCATGAGGGACTTTGTCAACAAATATAGTTCTGTCATGACAACTCTCAGAGTGTTTGGTATGGTAAGGGAGATGACAATGTTGATATGTTTGGTCTTGGTGGAATAGATCTGTTACACTGCTGCTGCTGTTATTGCTGCTGCTGAAGAGCAAGTACGGGACTTGCTACTGCTAATACACACACGACACGCTGCTGTGAGCAAGTAAGACATGCTGCTGCTGTGCAATAGCATACATGAATTACCCGTAGCAGATCTATACAGGTG